>NC_139534.1:22286507-22604007 GCF_965153285.1 Podarcis tiliguerta
ACAACACAACACACTTCAGCAGCTTCAGGGAAAGCAGCATTTGGGCCTGAACACACCATGTGTTGCTGCTGAAGTTCTGCCCTCCTTCACTTTGCTTTGGAGAGCACAAAACCTAAGCAGGTAAATAGGTTACACATGCCTGAGTATTTTTTTACCACCTCCCACCCACACAACTAAGTGTAACTGTTTGCACTCATTTACCTGCAGCAAAAGGATGGGGACAGCTGTGTATGCTTCAGACCCTCCAAGTGTCCCTATTTTCCAGGGACGGTCCTGGATTCACAAAAGCTGTCCTGGTTTCTGGTGTGATCCTGGAACGTCCCGCTTTTCCTTAGGACGTCCCTACATTCATCGGAGAAATGTTGGAGGGTATTGCGTGCTTTCACCCACCAACTTTCCACAGGAGCGTGGTCCTTAAGAGAAATTTCGCAGGTGTGCTCAGCATCCACCCTTCCTCAACTGAGAGGAAGTGGGGGGGAGGAAAAAAGAGAAAAACAGGGGGGGGGGGCAGAGAGAGACCAGGCCTCAGGGCACCCTCCATCAGCGAGAACTATCCTATGTGTATGTGTGTGTACATTTCTCTGCAGTGCAAGCGCTTCCCTGCACCCCGCCCCCCACAAAAAACCCCTCCACTGTGACCTGTTCCAGCAACACACAGGGCGCTGCGTGTGTGTCAGGCTCTTTTATAACGTTCCTTCCAGGGAGGTGATGGAGTGGTCGGCACCAAGGGCAATGGGGAAACGGGGGGGGGGGGGGAGGGAAGAGAACGAATGGTAGGAGCCAAATTCGGTCTGCCTACTCCCCCCACCCCCCCGCCGTTCTGTGACAGTTAGTGGCGGCCAGCAACGGCTTCCCAGAGCTCGCGGCGTTCTATGGCCAACGGGCGAGAAGAAAAAAAAAATTCCCACCCACCCCGCTCAGTTCTCTCTCTATGCAGAGCAGCGGCGGCGGCGCCATGTTTCAGCCTGCCAGGCTCCCCCCACCTCCCCTCAAAACAGGGCCCGGCGGCTTCCACCCCAAGCCCAGGCTCGGGTAAGGCCACACCCCGAGCTATTACACACAGAAAGAGGCAGCGGCTTCTCCACCTCCTCTGTTTACCACTATCCCCTCCCCGCCTCAAAAAAAGGCCACACACACACAAAACTCACCCCTCACGACCGCCGGGAAAGCCGCTCATTAAAGCCGCCCGTGTCCCCCACAGGCTTCCGTCACATCTCGCGGGAACTCACTGACACATCTCTTTCTTTCTCGCTCTCTTTCCGCCCGGACCCCCTCCCCTCGCATCCACCACCAACACGCCGCCGCCGCCTTACCCCGTAGGAAAAGATGCAGCCAGTCACGTGACAAGGACCGTTGGAGGGGAGGGGAGGGGAGGGTGGGCTGTGAAAGGAAGGGGCAGAAGAGACATGCACACGCGCGCGCACTGGCGCCCGAAGCGGGTTGACACGTGGTTGTTGGGCGCCGCGAGGGCGGGGCCGCTGACCGAAGCTCCGTCCGGAAACAGCCGAGCCCGCTCGTCAGCCTCTCGCTTGCCATCCCCCTTCCACCCCCCACATGCCGCGCGCGCCTTCTCCGTGCGGCTGCGCGAGAAGCTCTGAGTGAGCAGCAGGCCGGGAGAGTTACTCGCCCATTGAATTGTGTATGAAGAGGCTTTTGGTTTCTACAAGTGTACACGTGACGTGGGATTCTTGGACTTAGGCAATCTCCAAATTTGGTCCTCCAGCTGTTTTGGGACTACAACTCCCATCAACCCTAGCTAACAGGACCAGTGGTTAGGGATGATGGGAATTGTAGTCCCAAAAAACAGCTGGAGGGCCAGCCGAGTTTGAGGGTGCCTGGTCTTAGTACTTGCAAGAGGGAAAGGACACGTTCCCCCCTCCCCCATAGAAATCTGCCTTAGAACTGTAGAGGAGCGTCTAGTCAGGCTTTCCCAAACTTGTGTCTCCAGCTGGTTTTGGACTACAACTCCCATCATCCCTAGGCACAAGGATGATGGGAGTTGTAGTCCCCAAAACAGCCAGAGACAGGTTTGAGAAACCCTGGTATTCCAGCTCCCTACAATGCAGGGATCAGTGTGGGGCTCGAACCCACCATGCTGAGATTAACAGTCCCCTGCTCAACCCGCTGAACTAAGTGGTGCGAGTGGAACTAGTGGCCAGCCTAGTCTAGTTCTGCCTCAGAAGCAGCTACTCTCCCAAAATTGCACGGGGTTGGACTAGCTGACGTTTGGGGGATCCCTTCCAGCTCTACAATTCTATGGTCCCAAAATTTATTTCATGACACCGGGAGAGGCTTTGGCTGGAAACAAACATAAACAAGAGGCAGCAGGCACTGTGTAGCAGGTGGAAGTTTAAAACAAAAACAGTAAAGGCAACAGAAACCACCAGAATGACTGAAATCACTTTTCAAAAAATAATTTCATTATAAGCATTTAAGTGCTATCACTTCCATTCTCTGATGTTTGAGTGATCTTTACTAAAGCCTGTAGTTCAGCATTATTTCTGTATTTCAAGTAGGATAAGGCTGTGAAGGTGCTGGGCTTTCTAAACACCACGGTCAGTGTTTGAACCAGCTCACATTTAGCCTAAACCCCCATCCCAACTTAACCCCCCATCCCAACTACTGCATACTATAATTTGATGTGCTGCTTGCATCCTTAATTATTAATTTCCTGTTGAATGCAGCTGCATAATTAAAAGGCGCTGGCAAGTTATGTCCTTATACCTGTACACCTGGAAAACATTAAGTGTTTTCAGCACTGTTTCTTTGCCTTCTGCAGCAGGGTCTCTAGAGTATGGTGACTGCCCTAGGAAAGACAGTACTTTTCAATGATTATCTGAATAAATTCCAGCTTTTCCTTGTTATTTCCAAGCCAGACAGCAGCAAAACAGCAAAAGCCAAGCTATTCCAAGAAATTGAGCATCCTTAATTTTCCAAATATATAAAAAAATTGTCCAGTAGCACCTTAGAGACCAACTAAGTTTGTTCTTGGTATAAGCTTTTGTGTGCATGCACATTTCTTCAGACATGAAGCTTATACCAAGAACAAACTTAGTCTCTAAGGTGCTACTGGACAATTTTTTTATATATTTTGACGGCATCAGACCAACATGGCTACCTACCTGAATATTAATTTTCCAGATGGTCCTACTTAGCCTGGATTTGCATTTGACAGAAGTCATGCAGCACCAAAGAAAAGCAGCTTAAATTCCCTCATTGAACTACTGATCCTTATGATTGCAGCAACATTCACTACATTGGTGAGAATTTTAATAATGTTCAATGATAGCTTCAAGTCCTAGTCAGTACTGAGACTTCTATTTAGAGACAAGTTAGTGGTTACTGATCTTCCTCATTCCTGAGCAAAACATTCATAAAATGTTACAGTAAGTATTTTACTTATTATCTTCACTTCCTTGGACTGAACCTCTCATTGACGCAGACAATTTTATTGTAAGGTCCATGAATACTCTGGAATACATATAAAAGGACAAGGTCCAAGATCTGCTATATGAATTAGGGGCAAGTTACCTACGTTTGCTAAAGCACTGCAGGTAGTTTGCTTTTATGGAGATGCATATATATATTAGCACGTTCCATAACTCTGTGACATAATACAACATTTAATTGTGAAAGGCAGGTGTTTAATATGATCTGTCAAGATTTACAATACTGTTGCACTGAGTTTGTCTCAATTTCCCTGATCTGGATTTTCCCTTCTAAGGTATAAATTTAGACCTTGCAGTGCTTGGGAAAACTTATGACGAAGTCAAAACACAAACATGACACAGGCAGAGTTTAAACTCGTTACCATCTTTAATTAAGCTGCTTTGGAAGTAGCATACATTCCATGATAAACATTTTTCGAACCCAGGTTCACAGAATCACATTGTAGTTCATTAATGCCAATGTTACACACAGATCTCTTCACATGGCAAACAAGATCAAGAAAGCAACCATCAGACAGAAGAGACCCATGGCTTCAGACAGGGCAAATCCCAGAATAGCATATGAGAATAGCTGCTGCTTCAGTGAAGGATTTCTGAAATAAAAGATAAAAGTCATGTTTGCATTTATTCTGAAGCAAGTCTTTTCAACAAATGCATCAATATTATAATTTACACAAGTTTCAGCATGACTTCTCGGCCAAGTACCTGCAGCTCAAATGACTGAAAAGGCTGAGAACCATGTGGTTGTTGCTGAAAGCAATGCTATTTGGCAGGTGTAAGCATGTGAAGTGCATAGTCTTAACATCTCCTCTGGAAGAAGTGGGAAAAACCATTACCTACAACTCCCATCAACCCTAGCAAGCGTGGCCAGGGACTATGGGAACAGTAGTTCAGCAACATATGGAGGGCTAAAAGTCCCCTCTACCTGCTCCAAAAATAGACAAGCACCAGCAATTATGTAATTTCACTGCTTACCAAAACTCAATTTATTTTCACACGACTTTGCTGGTCATTAGTACCAGTTGTTTGTATTTATTAATTTTATGGCTTTGTTTTATTTTGTATTGCAATTTAAAAATGTCTTTTTTACTATTCCGTCTCATAATTTGAAATGAAAGGCTGCATATCTTTTAAAATATATAAAAAACACCACCCTAAAGCTACTCAGAAAGTGGGAGGTTGTGGCTAGACAAGACTTACCACAAGAGTTAGTAATTTCAGCTGCCTCTTCCCATGAAAAGTTATATCCACCAAACTTGTTAGTGACATTGTGTGGCTCCTGCTCAGTTTCCCAACAGTCTCTACCTAAATTTGAATCTGTTATCTTGGCCAAAACCACTGACATAGTATGCTGTTATTATACAATCCAGAAGAGTATTTAAGAAGTTTAGAACTGGAAAATTAAAGAATTTCCCTAATGCATGCAATTCCCCATCAGCACGAGTAACTATAATCCATTTTATAGAGAGAGATTTTAAAGACCTCCCACTTTCAGTTGAATAGTTTCAATTGTAAACATTTAGTTAAGGACCAAGATGAGGCAAAAGTGTTGTTTTTTAAAAAAGAAAAGCTTCAAATGGCTTTAACAGTTTCATCTCTGCCAGTTCCTTGGTCTCAATACAGGAAGTGTCTCGTCCTATATCAAGCTGCCCATGTGTTGAGATAACTGACTGATGTCCTGCCCCAACCACCACCTCTATCAGAGGTAAGTTGTAAGACATGGGTAGGCAAACTAAGGCCCAGGGGCCAGAGCCGGCCCAATAGCCTTCTAAATCCGGCTCGTGGATGGTCCGGGAATCAGTGTGTTTTTACATGAGTAGAATGTGTCTTTTTATTTAGAATGCATCTCTGGGTTATTTGTGGGGCATAGGAATTCGTTCCCCCCTCCAAAATATAGTCCAGCCCCCCACAAGGTCTGAGGGACAGTGGACCGGCCCCCTGCTGAAAAAATTTGCTGACCCTTGTTGTAAGAGAAGGCTTTCCTTCCATGAACAATACCTGAATTGTAGCCTGCTCCCTTCAAAAGGCTTGCCTGGCAACAATCTTTTAGGCACACAGCAAAGATCTTTCTGTTCAGCTAAGCATTTTCAACATCCTGATCATCTTATACTCTGACTTAACTATAAAAAGCATAGCTGCTGTTTCTGTGCTTGTTTAATGATCGTAGAGGTTTTTAAAAGTCTTCTAAGCGACTGCAAAAGTTTTCTAGCTTCAGCTCTACGGCAGTTAAGAAATGCATTAAGTAAACAGAATGAGTTATGCTTTGTTACTTTATACAAGCCCCAAGGTCTTCAAATTCCTGACAGGTCTAATTTGCTACTCCTTCTTACGCTTGGGGCAAGTGCACAGCCTTTCTGACAAACTTCCTTCCATCCACACCCATTCTGTCCCCAGTATTAAGGAGCTTTCCTCCTTAATCCCAGGGAGAAGACAAATGCAGAGCTGGCAGAAGCCCTGCAGTTATTTCCAGCCTTCTCTTGGAGCCACAACCAGGCTAACTGTGCCATGTGGGTGAGCAGAACAAGCTACAGTATTCTGAACCTGAAAATAAAATAATGCTGTAACTTGAACCCCTTTCAGTATAATGCTGAAAGTTAGAAATCAAGGACCATTACCTGGCATAGCCAATGATTAAACTCCCGAAAACTGTTCCAATACCAGCACCGGAACCAGCCACTCCTACTGTGGCAGCACCAGCACCAATAAATTTGGCAGCCGTGTCAATGTCCCTGCTGATAGCACTAGTTTGAAACTCCCTTAGTGCTAGCTGACTGCCAGTGTTCTGAGCACCAGTAAGGAAAGTTGTGTTGCCCTGAAAGAAACAAGAAGAATTGGATTACATTTGGCACAAGCATTTGCTATAGACTTGTAGTACGAAAGGCACAAGCTTCTACAGCAGGGAAGAAAAGGGGAGCTTTAAGACACATTTCTTTGGACAGCTGAGTGAAAAGATTTAGAAAGTGTTAGGTTCTTCCTAGGTTTTTTTTTTTTTTAAAAGAACCATGGGGAAAAGTGCCCAAAGCAATTATGATTCTGATGTCCCTAACCACTTCTGCCCATCTGGAACCATTGACAGCATGATGCAATCCCACAGCCCTGTAAGAATTAATCCTATCAGACTGAAGTTCTGCAAGAGAGGTTTAAGCAATCTACTGTGCTTTTTGCACTAAATGGCTTCAAGCCATATGGGGGTGGGGCAAAACCTAAGCTACTCTGACTCTGAGCAGTACCTAGATTGGAGACCACTTAGAAACAAACCAAAATATAAGCAGCTTCAAGATCCTTGGTATCATCATAATAATATTTATACCTCGCCCGTCTGGCTGGGTTTCCTCAGCCACTCTGGGTGGCTTCCAACAAAATATTACAATAGTCTGTCAAACATTAAAAGCTTCCCTAAACAGGGCTGCCTTCAGATGTCTTCTAAAAGTCTGATAGTTGTTTTTCTCTTTGACATCTGGTGGGAGGGAGTTCCACAGGGCGGGTGCCACTACCGAGAAGGCCCTCTGCCTGGTTCCCTGTAACTTGGCTTCTAGCAGCGAGGGAACTGCCAGAAGGCCCTCAGCGCTGGACCTTAGTGTCTGGGGGTGGAGACGCTCCTTCAGAAGCAGAATACAAATAAACACTTTACTACCCATACTCAGCTGCAGGTCTGTGTTGTTCCAAGTTCAGACACTAAACACAAGGCAGCACGTGTTTGTCCAAAACTAAAATCTGACACTTTGTTGCAAGTTTTACTACTACAAGGCAACAACACATGGGCTCACCAGATCGTTTAGGAAGCTACAGAATTGTTTAAGGTACCTCTGCAGTCCTGGCTTCTGGCCTAGACAACACCGTTGCAGAAATTGGTCTGTACAGAATTCTTGATCCAGTGCGCATCTGAGAAAGGGGGAGGATGAAGAAGTGTGTTAAAGTAATGGACACTCTCACAAAACTCTGCAACCATAGCCTTCAAAGCGATAACTACACAACATCCCAGCAGCTTTTGGATTCCTGGGATTTAGTTCTCTTTACAATCACAGTTCGGTAAGTCCATCCATTGAGGAAAATTCTTATTCCATGAAGCTCATCAATGGCTCATCAGGACTTGCAAAGGCACAATTTTGATCTCCAGTCATGCTTACTATAATGACTACTGCTAAAGTCAATGCCCCTAAGAAAAAACTGCTCTTGAAGTCTGACCTTCACTTTTGGCACACGTGGGTTGGATAACACAGCTCATCAGAACCTTGTATTCCCATTCGGTATTAAAGTGTTTTTGCTGTTGAGATAAGGATCTAGTTGGGACTTTAAGCAAATTAACCTTGAAGGATCTCCTCCATTTCTCTCCTTCCCATACTATCAAGCGTTAACGCCATAACCGGCAGTGACATTTCAGAGACAGCTCATCTCTGGTAACTTTCCTTTAGGACGGATTTCAGAGGCAGGTTAAGAGTGGGGAAAGTGTTTCCAGGTGAGATTTTATTTCAACAATCCTTCTATCTGCCCTTGTCTACAACATCTCAAGCAAACAAGCCCACGGCACATAATTCCTGTTTGCCTTCATTCTACAGGTACCGCTAAGAAAGCTCAGAGCTCCTGTAGCACACTGTCGTTTGTAACGTTGGCACACATTGCCTAAAAATGCTGCAACTCTGCTGTGCTCAATGACCTTCAGGTCGCTCCCGACCCTACAGGTCTGCAAAAGCAATTCTAATATTTAAATCCTAAGAACTATTAAAAGGCAGGCTTGGCAAATTCAGCCTAACTCTAACACCCCAAGACCAGCCAGCGCCCTCAGATAAGCACCCCCAGACCAGGAAACCAGTTCCCAGAGAATCCGGCAACACCCCTCCTCCGCACCATAAGTTGATCTGTCGATTGACAGATCGACCTGTCAATTCACCCTAGCGGCCTAGCAATCCAAGCACAGATTAAGAGGAAAGGCCTTATGAATGAATGGCTGGGAGGCTGCTGCGGCCTGTTCTTGCCCTTGGATCACCTACTTGCTCTTAAGGTCACCCAGTTTTTCCACCCTCTTTCTGTAGCAGTGGGCCAAATTGGGGGGAGGGGTGGGCATTTTGCAAGGAGGGCCGTCGTTAAACTTATGCATGAAACGCTGATAGACGTGGAAAGCAAGCCCAGACAGCAGCATGGAGGGCAGAGGAGAGAGGCATGAGACAAAAGTCTCCTTGCAAAAAGCACCGTTCAGCCATGCCCTCCAAATGAATGACTCCTTGCAAGAAGACATGCCCTCCAAATGAATGACTTAACGGGGGTCGCCTCTGTCCCAGAGTCCATATCCCCCCCCCCAAAAAAAAAAAACCCATCAACGCCCCCGACCTTTTGCAAAGGAAAAAAAAAATCAAGGGCAAGAGGGGGAAGCGACCCACTCTGATCAATGCGCAGGCCCCGCTGCCAACTCACCAAGGCGGGGGACCCGGCGGCGAGGTTGACACAGGCGAACATGGCTGCGGGCGAGCGGGCGGGCCGGTGAAGCAACGGGCTGGGGGGTCCCGGGTCTGGGCCGTCTGGCTCGCTGCAGGGGAGGAGAAAGGAGAGTTTTAGGAGTCCGGCCGGCAGCGCTCTCGGAGCGGGAGGAAGGCTGAGCTCCTCGATGGAGGCGGATACAAGGAGGGGATCCGGGGCCTACCTCGAACCCGGCAGCAGCAAGCAGAGGCTCCTCCGGCTGAGCTGGTGCAGCGGTAGAGGTCGAAGGGACTGCGAGCTCTCCGCGCAGGCGCCGGAGGGGCGGAGCGCCCGGATGAGAAGGGGCGGGCGGGGGCAGAGGAAGTTTAATAGGAATTTAAAAGGAGGCGTGTGACACGTTCCTAAGGTCGCTTCCGTCGCGACTTTAATCCATAATGTTGTGATAGGAATAAAAGGAGGAAAGAATGCTAGCTGTATCGACAAGGAAAAACCCGCTTTTTAAATGATAATAATAATAATAATAATGCTGTAATAATAGTGCTATAGTAATAATAATGCTATAGTAATAATAATGCTATAATAATAATAATAATGCTATAATAATAATAATAATAAATTTAATAATAATAATAATGACAAACCTAGACAGCATCTTAAAAAGCAGAGACATCACCTTGCCAACAAAGGTCCGTATAGTTAAGGCTATGGTTTTCCCAGTAGTGATGTATGGAAGTGAGAGCTGGACTGTAAAGAAGGCTGATCGCCGAAGAATTGATGCTTTTGAATTATGGTGCTGGAGGAGACTCTTGAGAGTCCCATGGACTGCAAGAAGATCAGACCTATCCATTCTGAAGGAAATCAGCCCTGAGTGCTCACTGAAGCTGAGGCTCCAATACTTTAGCCACCTCATGAGAAGAGAAGACTCCCTGGAAAAGACCCTGATGTTGGTAAAGATGGAGGGCACAAGGAGAAGGGGATGACAGAGGACGAGATGGTTGGACAGTGTTCTCGAAGCTACAAACATGAGTCTGACCAAACTGTGGGAGGCAGTGGAAGACAGAAGGGCCTGGTGTGCTCTGGTCCACGGGGTCATGAAGAGTCGGACACAACTAAACGACTAAACAACAACAACAATGTAACAACAACAAATTTATTTATACCCCGCCCATCTGGTTGGGTTCCCCCAGCCACTCTGGGCAGCTCCCAACAGAATATTGATAATAGTAATGGAGTGGATGGTGAGAACTTCTTGAAAGACGTGCACTTTCCATAACTGTAGGGTGGGGTGCTTGTGTGCATGAAAGGCAGAAAATGCCACAGATTGCTATTTTCTTTATGCCATCAATTTTGTTTTCTTTTTGCCAGGAAAGTGGGTGGGAGAAGCCCCAGTGTCCCACCTGTTGGATGCTCCCTGAAAACAGAGAATTGTACAGTTGGAAGGGACCACGAGGGTCACATCCCATTCAACCCGCTGCAGTGCAGGAATCTTTTGCCCGACGTGGGGCTCGAACCCACGACCCTGAGATTTAAGAGTCTCATGCTGTACTGACTTGACTGCTTTGCCTGCAGCTATTAAAGGTGCTCCCATTGCTCGGTCCCAGCGCCTGCCAACCTAGCAGTTCAAAAGCACTCTCGGGTGCAAGTAGATAAATAGGGACCGCTTACTAGCGGGAAGGTAAACGGCGTTTCCGTGTGCGGCTCTGGCTCGCCAGAGCAGCGATGTCATGCTGGCCACGTGACCCGGAAGTGTCTTCGGACAGCGCTGGCCCCCGGCCTCTTGAGTGAGATGGGCGCACAACCCTAGAGTCTGTCAAGACTGGCCCGTACG
The DNA here is from genome assembly GCF_965153285.1 of Podarcis tiliguerta. Lineage (NCBI taxonomy): Eukaryota > Metazoa > Chordata > Lepidosauria > Squamata > Lacertidae > Podarcis > Podarcis tiliguerta. The sequence continues at coordinate 22,297,197 of NC_139534.1, forward strand.
GGCAGGGGTACCTTTACCTTTACCTTTATTAAAGGTGCAAAAGTCTTATTAGGACGATCGGAAAAATGGTTAATTTCCATGCTGCATGTGACATAATAAGGTGATGGTTGTGCATTATTAGGCATTATGCGCACCTCTCTCTAAATGCATCTGATATGGTGGTCTGCAGTCCGCCAACACTTCTGCCATGATAAATAAATTTGTTGATCTTTCATGCAATGCAAAGCCCTTCGTCGCTTTTGCTGCAGGAGGGTAATTCCAGCTACCCCTCTGGAAATTATCCAAATGAGGAAATGTAGGCTTGAAGGCAATGGCACCTGTTCATGGAAAATAGATCAGAACAGCATAGCCCTCTTTTGGATATTTTTTCTTCTTTATATGGCTGCCTCTCAGTAAAATTATTTAGGCTGCTTTCAAAACAAAATCACGGGACTTTAAAAATACAATAAGAACAAAACCAAACCACATCATATACCAGCAAACATAAAGCTTCGGCTTAGTGGACACAGGAAAAACCCAAACTATTTGTATCTCATCTTAAAATTACACTGAAAGAGTGAGAACATAAAGTTAATTGAAAACCACATTAAAACAGCGAAGGCCTGGAGTTGTTTTTAAAATACAGCTTTTGCTCACTGCATCCAAACAGTCGCACTGTCCAGCAAGATGTTTGGGTCCATCTAGAGAGAACATACTCTAATGATCCAAATTTGTGTTTGGGAACAAACCCTAGGTCTTCACTGTTTCATTGTCATACCCTCCAAGTGTCCCTATTTTCCAGAGACAGTCCCAGATTTACAGAAGTTGTCCCAGTTTCTGATTTGATAACAGAAACTGATCTCACCTCTACCCCACCACTATGAGTCTGCCATGGCTCTGGGTGAGCAGTAAAACCAGGTGAGTCCTCTTGTTGCCCCACCCCCACCCCACAAGCTTCAGATTGCACAACTTAACAACCATAAAAACCACCCAAATTCAACAAGTGGATTTTTGTTTGTGAATGTATGGCCTTACTAAAGGATAGCATGGTGGGTGGGAGCATAATATGTATAGCAGAGTCAGTAGAATCCTTGACTAAAACAGGGAGGTAAAGGTAAACGGACCCCTGACCATTAGGTCCAGTCGTGACCGACTCTGGGGTTGTGGCGCTCATCTTGCTTTACTGGCCGAGGGAGCCGGCGTACAGCTTCCGGGTCATGTGGCCGGCATGACTAAGCCGCTTTTGGCGAACCAGAGCAGCGCACGGAAATGCTGTTTACCTTCCCACCGGAGCGGTACCTATTTATCTATTTGCACTTTGATGTGCTTTTGAACTGCTAGGTTGGCAGGAGCAGGGACCGAGCAACGGGAGCTCACCCCATTGCGGGGATTCGAACCGCCGACCTTCTGATCGGCAAGTCCTAGGCTCTGTGGTTTAACCCACAGCGCCACCCGCGTCCCTCAAAACAGAGAGACCTGGGCTTAAATCATTAGTCCTAACCTCTCAGCCTAAACCTACCTCACAGGACTGTTGTAAGAATAAAAAGGAAGGGTGGGATAAAAATGTAACAAATGAACCATTTTGAGGGGTGGGGAATTCATGTGCCTCTGCTTGTCATTTACTGCAAGCAGAACTCATTGTTAAGAGATGCATATTTGCATATATACTGGAGGCTTTCAGTTCATTGGGATAGATAGACAGATGGAAGACACTGGCCTTGAACCAGGACTCCCTTCAGCAAGGAAGTATTGAGACCCCTGGCACAGCGTTTTGTGAGAATTGGGCCCGGGCAGAGACACCGAGAAAACTGACTCTTTATCCCTTCTCCTTTGATATCGAGGAAGCATGTCTCCACAAAGTCCCCTACCCCAAATATTTAACTCATAAGGTTCATAACATAATTAAGCTATTTTTTAAACACCACAACAAACTGATAATTCAGAGTGGGTTTCTTAGGTTTAAAAGGATAACACGCTCTTTTAACCCAAGATTTATTTCAAAGCCCTCTGCACTGCCTGCCGCATTTGCGTTCCTGGAAGGGAACTTGTCCCTAATGTTCGGATTTGATGAACACACTCGCTCTTTGGCATGGCTAGATTCATTTCCATCTGTTTGCTTGGCATTGTTCCCATTGAAAATAAGCAGTGCCAACTTCAACAGGGCATAGGTGTTAACCAAGCATGGTTTTGGAAGGGAGGGGGGTCCTTCATAACACAGCAAGCGCCACTTCCACTGCCAGGAGATCCTGCTGTTTGCAAATAATTCCAGCTTAGGGCCACATGCTTCATTACATGAGATCACATCTGTAGGTGCTTGTGGGCGTCATAAAAGCAACAAATTGCTACTGGAGTTCTCTTTCCATCCAGCTCAGTGTTTGGACTGTTGCATGGGAAAGTGTCCCTGAGCTTGGATGCAAGAGGTTTTATAGACTTGATCCTTTCTGCAGATCCCTACTTTGACTTAACCTTTTGGGGTTTTGTAATGGTTCTAGGGGTTGCTCGTGCGTAAGCTTGTCCCAACGTCTGGCTGGGTTGCCTGAGTGAACCTTTCCTGTCCGGGCAGCCACTCGCCCGTGACCGTCTCAATCGCTGGCAGAATCCGTCAGTGGGCGTTTCTTAAACTTCTTCCAGCAAAGAAGTTTGGAAAGGTCATTTGTTTTGGGCTACTTATTTATTTCAGGTTTTTTATTGATCCCAGATAGCAGTTTCTGAGTCCCAAACTGGGGGTGAAAGCTTTGCGTTGCTTGTGAAAACAAGGGTGCGTTGCTAAGAACAGGGGTCAGCAAACTTACTGTGTCTCGGTGTCTCCAGCACCGATTGCGCGGTGGTTCAGAGGGCGGGGAGCGCGTGCCCATACGCGTGCGCACATGCTATTTCCGGCGCACTTTGGGGTCGGAGGAGCACCGGAAATAGCTTGTGCGCATGTGCACGGGCCTCCTCCGACCCAGATGTGCACCAGAAATAACACTTGCGCATGCACACAATGCTTGCGCATGCACACAAGCTGTTTCTGGTGCTCCTCCGACCCGGAAGTGGACAGCTGTGCAGTGCAGGCTGGTAAGAGTGGGTGGTGGCAGCGGGGGTCACAGTGGGCTGGATAAACGAGTCCCTCAGGCCTTATCCAGCCTGCGGTCCTTAGTTTGGGGACCCCTGGCTAAGAACCTCATGACTCAAGGTGGAGAAATGAAACATATGCCCATATCTGCTGACTTTTACATTAGTTGTTCAAGTGAATGTTAGCACTTTCGGCTTGCAAATCTTATCCAGTCGTCACTGTATCTTCCCTCCTTACAACCCCATGAGGTAGGTCACCATTATTCCCATTCGAACTGCTTAGAGCAGGCATGGCCAAACTTGGCCCTCCAGATGTTTTGGGACTACAATTCCCATCATCCCTGACCACTGGTCCTGTTAGCTAGGGATGGTGGGAGTTGTAGTCCCAAAACATCTGGAGGGCCAAGTTTGGCCATGCCTGGCTTAGAGGATTTGACAATGAAGCAGTATGCAAATTTTAAAAACAGATTTCAAAAAATAAGATGGACATGCTGCCTATTCCTAAAAGAGAAACATTTGCCTTGGTGATGAATGATTACTTCTCCCTCTGGTGGCTGGCATGTGACCCAGCTGCCTCACCATGGAAACTTAGCCCAGTTTAAAGAGGATCAGTCAAAGAACTGTTACAAAATAAGGATAAACATATGTCTAAAATGTATAATTTCTTATTAGAATGGGAAACAAAAGACGAGATGGTTAAACCATCAATGACACACAATGTAGGACACAATATAGGCCTAAACCTCTGGGAGAAACTTTGGGGAAGTGATCTGAAATTTACTGCGTGTTAGTCTCTGAAAGAGAACAATTTGAAAATGATTCATAGATGGTTGGCTAAGATGTATAAAGCAGAATCAAATACATGTTGGAAATGTAAAGAAATGAGAGGTACCTTTTTTCATGTGTGGTGGATGTGCAGAAAGGTGAAATAATATTGGGAAATGATTTATAATGAGCTGGAAGAAAATGTTTAACTTTACCTTCCCCCCCAAAAAACAGAGTCCTTTTTGTTGTGAATAACTCAGACAGAAATTCCTAGGTGCCAGAAAAGTTTATTTATGTATGCAACAACAGCGGCCTGTGTTTCATTGGCCCTGTGATAGGAATTTTGAGGTCTTAGATATATGGTAATGTTCATAACTGCATGTACATAGATCAGCACAGGAAGACCGACCTGAAGCCATTTTGATTCCTAAGCTGAGCAAGTATTTTCTCTGCAAGGTCAAAATGGAAAAGCCTCCCCATTGTCTTTTCCTTCACAAATCCTGTCTTAAGGGTATGTCTGTGTTTGAATAGGGTGTGAGCCTGTGACCTGGCCCAGGAAATAAGTATTTATCACTACAAAAGAATGGCCAGGCTCCCAGGCAATCCAATCAAGTAACCTGCCAGACAGGAGATAAACAAGGACAAGAGAAAAACAACATTTAAATTTCTGTTTAGACCGCCTTTTCTGTGATGTAGGTATGATGTATTTGAGGGGTGGTCTTAGGTTACACTCCTTCTGTGATGTATGTATGATGTTCCTGGGGGTGGTCTTGATCTACAGGATGGGAATTTCAAAAGTCTTTATAAGCCCTTGCACGGCATTTTTCTGGGTCCCTCCTCTCTTCTGCAGGTGAGGGGAGCACCCTGTTGCAACAGATCAATAAAGATCAAGCTTACTAGCTGCTTTGCTTCTCAATATTCTCTGGTTGGCCTCTGTTATTCTCTCCTACCAATAGGGAACCTATGTAAGGACTCTATATGGGCTCTTGGATACCCCATAAGGGAAAAGGGCAATTTTTGTTTACAACAGCCCAAAAATGGAAAGTGAGCAAGGTCCCTTGTAAGGAGGACTGGCAACTTAAGATGTTAGAATATTCAGAACTTCCAAGTTTAACCCACAGAATAAGAGAACAAGAAGAACACATATTTTAAAAAGAGTGGAAAATGTTTATTGAATATATGGAAAACAATTGTACATAGCTGAAAATGCTGGCAACATTAAAATAAATTCTACAGAGTAAATAATATTTCATTGATGTAAAAGTGGGAAATTGATTTGAATGTTTATAGTAAAATATGCATGAAACTATGATTTTAAAAAATCAAAAATCTTTATTGCGCTCCAAAGACCCATAGAACAATTTCAGAACAAAATGCAGTTAAGACAGCCAACCACAACAGAGAGAGAAATCGAGGCGGTCATTTTGTTTTGTCTCCAGTTTGATGATCTTTGTTTGTTTTGACTTCTGAAAGAAACTTTGGCATGGCCAGTTTAATATCATTAGACCTGTCATCCAAAATATATTTAATATGGGAGGCTTCAGATTTTCCCGGCAGATTTGCCAGTAGGGGTTTGATCAGTTGGTTCCTTGCTTGCTCATACTGCTCACGATGCAGTAAGATGCGCTTCATGCAGTCGACATCCTGAGAACATAAACAAAGCCTATTCTGATAAGGGATGCCTCTCAGTCTACTATGTTTTTTGTTTGTTTTTTAAATAATTTTTATTGGAATTTTTTTTACAACATAACATAACCCCCCACCCCCAATACATAATCCACCCTTGTTAAACGTGAACATAACATACAGTGAGCATAACATACAACAATACAAACAACAAAATAAAAGACTTCCTGTATCTGGCCTTCTTATTTACTTCTTATAAACTGTTTATGAATATTTATTAAGATTTTCCTAATTATAACTTAAGTATCCACAAAGTCTCCTGCAGACATTAATCAAAACAAGTCCTGGTATGTATTTTAGGGCACTGTTTGGTGAAGTATTCTCTGCATTTCCCCCATGCTTTTTGAAACTCTTGTCTGGTGTGATCTCTGTTAATCTAGCCAGTTCAATATACTCTACCAGTTTGTCTTGCCATTCCCTTTTTGTTGGCACAGTTTCTTTTTTCCAGGTTTTAGCAATTAGGATCTTTTCCACTCCTGTGGCATAGAGGAATATTTTCTGATCTTCTCTTGCTATACCTGTGTCCATTATCCCAGTCTACTCTGATATGTAATACAGTGGTACCTCTGGTTGCGAATGGGATTCGTTCTGGAGGCTCGTTCGCAACCTGAAAAGAGGGCAACCTGAAGCGCCATATCTGCGCAGGTGCGCGACGTGATTTGGCGCTTGTGTACATTCGCGAGCGGTGAAACCCGGAAGTAACCCTTTCCGGTACTTCCAGGTCACCGCAGGACGCAACTTGGAAAGACGTAACCTGAAGCGTCCATAACATGAGGTATGACTGTATGAACCATGCATGGAAGGAGAAAGGAAGTCATTGGATATTTCAAAGTTTGTAAAATGTTTAATTTGATATGTAGAAAAATGGAAACGCAATAAAAATTATATAATAAAAAATAAATAGGAGAGGATCAGTCAAAGTATTCTAACAACAGCTCCACACATTATGAATGATGAAAAATATAACATCTGAATATACATTTGCATATATATAACTCTAAGATACATTTTGTTGGCAGGGGTGAAGTCAAACAGTTGGAGAATTATTGTGGCTGTAGAGACCCATTCGGGAGAGACATGTTTTATTGCAGGTGGGGCAGATAAAGGGGGCCATTTTTGCTGCTATAGGTGCACTGTGGTGTTTTTTTCTCTCTGATCTCCCCCTTCTCACCTGGTCCCCCACTCCAAGCAGGCTCAAAACCAACATTGCAAAATTCGGAAAAGTGCAAATGTTTGCGTATTGTTTCAAAAATTAAGGAGTTTTGCCTTTAAATGTGAGCTGAATCAAATTTCTCCTCTCCCCCTAGATGTGTCAACATTTTTCTCCCACCGCATATTCAGCCAATGATATGTCGGGGACATGGCAGTGAATGCCAAACATTATTTTATAAATGACGCAAGTGTTACTAGAGTTAATGAAAGGGAAGGATGGAGGGGAGGATGGCTGCTGTTTTTGACAATGATCACACATTCTCCAAACCTCTAGTTTGGCCCCAAAATAACATTTGTTCAACTTCCATGAGAATCAAGTTGTGGCCTATTATTGTCCTAAGAGTCATGTTTTTAAATTACTGTTGTGTGACCCTTCAATTAATTGTAGGTCTGCATTCCCTGAGGTCATTCAGCTTAAAGATGCGTGACAGACTCCCCACCCCAATTTAAAACCTATTCCTTTAAAGATTGTAGCCTAATTTGAATATTAACCACCTGCCAAGTTCATCACACCTCTACAATAAACCTTACCTTCCTGACTTGTTGGACAAGAAGCACAGTGTAGCTCTCGTATAATGCCACAACTTTCCTCGTTCTCTCTCTCTTTATTATTTTAATGACAGTGGCAAATGTCTGATTATTCCCAGGTGTTTCTGCTCCCACCCCCCCACACTTTCCCCCTGCTCTTACAGCCATGAATGTGACCATTAGGGCCGGAGCCATAAAGGCTGTCTTTCCCCACTTCCTTCTACGCCTGTCCCTTAACAGAACTGCAAGTCCAGCCTCTTCCATCCCCTTCAATTCCCTGAGGTATCCACCAAGTATTTGTGTTGACTGCCTTAATTTTCATCTCCTCTAATCATTCCCTGCCAGATGGCACTTAAAGTTTAATGGCCCCTGTAAAGGCAGTCCCTTTCTTCTTTTAAGCCATCACGTGTGTTTGCTTAGTAAACTGTTAACTGTTCACAAAACATGAAAGGACCACCAACACAATTATTCCAGAGAGCTCACTTCCAAATCTTGATTTCAGTGGAAGGTGAGTAGGTGATATATTATCGTGAGCTATGCGACCTTAGATTTCAGTCTCTACTTGATAAGAGCAGGTTGCAAGCTCAGCTCATCAAATACGGTACAGTCGTACCTTGGAAGTTGAACGGAATACGTTCCGGAAGTCCGTTCGACTTCCAAAACATTCGGAAATCAAAGCGCAGCTTCTGATTGGCTGCAGGAAGCTCCTGCAGCCAATCAGAAGCTGTGGTAGCCCCGTCGGACGTTCGGGTTCCAAAGAACGTTCGCAAACTGGAACATTCACTTCCGGGTTGGTGGCGTTTGGGAGCCAAAACATCTGAGTACCAAGGTGTTTGAGATCCAAGTTACGACTGTAGTCTCTGTCCAGATGTGCGCTTGTGGATGCGCTAGGCCAGTGGCGTAGCGTGGGGGTGCAGGGGGGGCCGGCCGCACTGGGCGCAACATCGGGGGGGGGCGCTCGCACTCGCAGCTCTCTGCCCCTACCTGGCTCACTCACTCTCTCTCACCGCAGTGCTGGCTGTGCGAATCCGATCCGAGCCGCCGGGTTGCGCCCACTGTGGAGGGTGCCAGGCGTGCGGTGCGGTGCGGAGAGAGAGCGATGGACTATCTGGGGGAGGGACAGTGCAGCGGGGGGGGGGGGGCGCAAATTACTTGCCTTGCCCCAGGTGCTGACAACCCACGCTACGCCACTGCGCTAGGCTTGCCCTCCTAATACACACCAGTTGCCACGGAGCTAGTGAACAATTCAAGTGTTTATCCCCAGCTCAGCAAAGCACTTCATTGCCATACAGAAGAATGTCATTCCTGATAGGCAAGTTTGTTACCATACGTGCACAGCCTTGCAAATATGCCTGCCTACCACGTCCACATACAGGCTTTCGTGGCACAATGTCAACAGCAAAATAACCAACGTCATTCCAATTTGCAAGTTTTACTTTTTTGCCCATGAAACTGTAGCACTGGTGGGAGTGTTCTGTAGGTGTTCCGTCATTGTATCTGCCGTTACATCTCACATTCTGACAGTATAGTGGTACAATATCCTAGTGATCCTCAGCCATGGGAATGTGAGTACAGGTTTGCTCCGTAAGTTAGTTAAAGTGGCGTGTGGACAAACACAGAATTCAGCATGTGGCAAAGAGAGATGTGATGGTTTCTATCATGAAACCTGCTCACAACACATACCAGAAAGAAACAACACGAAGATAAACACCTTGTCCTCCTCTGTTTTTATTGTTCTTTTAAATCAGTAGGTGAAATGATAAACGTTTGGCAAAATATGAATTGGATGTCTTCTGTCCCTCTGACCTGCTGCTCATTTGGACTAATCTCCACCTCTCAGCCTCCAAAGGCAATTCCCCTATTTTTTGGCTCATTGGCAGAGTCTTAATTAGAGACAGGGAAACTGGCTGCCGTAATGATTAAAAAAAAATAAACCCTGAAATGTTGCTCATATTCTCAGATGAAAGCAATAGCTGTTAGAGCTAGTGTAGCATCAGGGCAAAGAGACTGGGCAGGATGTTGTTCTGTGTTCAAATTTTGCTACCGCAAACTCACTGCAGATGTAGGAAGGCCATCTTTAATATTAGGCAAGTGCCATCTTGCACTGTTTTCAATGCCAGCTAAAAACTTTTTTTATTAGAAAAGCCTACCCAGACATATATTTTATTATTTACGTTTGTTTTCAAAACTTGGTTTTATCTATATTTTGATTAATTTTAGTATGTTGATCTGCATTTGATTTTATGTAAGATGCAAAAGTTGTGGATGATGATTATTTTATTTGTACCCTGACCATATGACTGGGTTGCCCTAGCCACTCTGTGTGGTTTGTAAGGCATTAGAGTAAGTTAAGGTAAAGGTAAAGGTACCCCTGCCCGTACGGGCCAGTCTTGACAGACTCTAGGGTTGTGCGCCCATCTCACTCAAGAGGCCGGGGGCCAGCGCTGTCCGGAGACACTTCCGGGTCACGTGGCCAGCGTGACATCGCTGCTCTGGCGAGCCAGAGTCGCACACGGAAACACAGTTTAGCTTCCCGCTAGTAAGCGGTCCCTATTTATCTACTTGCACCCGGGAGTGCTTTCGAACTGCTAGGCTGGCAGGTGCTGGGACCGAACAGCGGGAGCGCACCCCGCCACTGGGATTCGAACCGCCGACCTTTCGATCGGCAAGCCCTAGGCGCTGAGGCTTTTGCCCACAGCGCTACCCTAGAGTAAGTTAGACCCTAATTAAAGTGCATGCAGGGACTAAAACACACACTTGTATGACACTTTTGGTCCCTTGCCATTAATCCTCATACTATGGGGATATAATTTAAAAGTACAGAAGCACTTGCAAATATCAAGGATTTTGCCAGTACAAAATGGATACATGCAGCCGTTTAAGACTAGAATGACTATATCTCCAGATAACCTCATGAGGCATTTTCAACATTACACCCCCTACATTTATCTGTAATGGGCAGTGCCTTCCTAGAAAAACATTGTGGTGTCCGGTGTATCCAGAATATATTCCCCCCCCCCCGCATCAACCTCAATTTCTATAGGAATATTCTGTATAGATTCTAAAGGAATTTCCCACTCTTGAGCCTGTATAACACATTCTAATTCCCTATTCCACACATTTCTAAGTTCCCAAACTTCTTCCATACCAAAATCCATTAAGCTTTTGTAAACAACAGTTAAAGGTTTAACTTTCTGTAAGTATCCAGTATTTCCCTCCCTCAGTTTTGTTGTTGTTGTTGTTTAGTTGTTTAGTCGTGTCCGACTCTTCGTGACCCCATGGACCAGAGCACGCCAGGCACTCCTGTCTTCCACTGCCTCCCGCAGTTTGGTGAGGCTCATGTTTGTAGCTTCGAGAACACTGTCCAACCATCTCGTCCTCTGTCGTCCCCTTCTCCTTGTGCCCTCCATCTTTCTCAACATCAGGCTCTTTTCCAGGGAATCTTCTCTTCTCATGAGGTGGCCAAAGTATTGGAGCCTCAGCTTCAGGATCTGTCCTTCCAGTGAGCACTCAGGGCTGATCTCCCTCAGAATGGTAGGTTTGATCTTCTTACAGGAGATGCCAAAGCACTCAAAGCAGAACTCACAACAAAAATGTTGTGTAGATGTTGCTATTCAGAACTTGCCCGTAGATGATATTTAAACTATAAAACAGGCAATGACCAAAAGCTCCCCCTCCCTCTTAGTCAATCAGCTCATTTAATCTATCTATCTATCTATCTATCTATCTATCTATCTATCTATCTATATCTCTATCTATCTATCTATCTATCTATCTATCTATCTATCATCTATCTATCATCTATCTATCCACCCACATACACCACATTTAAACAATTTCTTCCACAAAAAAGGTTCTTTATTAAAAGGACTCAGCTACACTTGTAAAGATAAAGCACTTTATATGCGTTATAACACTGTGACAGCAGATGGCGCTGTGGAATCCCATTTTTCGCCAACGGGATTTCCCTGTATGAAGTTTACAACGCGTTTAGCTGAATTGTTTTTCGATGTGTTTGGATCCAGCCAAAGTTAATTTAGTGTGAGAATATGGGTCAAATTGTAACTGATGAGACAAGAAGCACATCTCTCTATTATGAAAGTGGTATAGTTCCTTTATTCTTACTGTATGCCGGGGTGCCCAAACTTTTTTCAAAGAGGGCAAGATTTGATGAAGTGAACATGCCTGAGGGCCGACTGTTAAGAAAGCAAGTCTTAAGCACTCTGAAAATCCTGCTTCCTGGAGGTTCCTGACCATCCCTGAAATTCTATCCTCTACTGATCTTTCAGGTGCTATCAGTATGATTCTTTCCAGATTCCAAGAGATAATCTCAGAAGAACTTTTAAAAAATTAAAATCCCTTTGAAGCTACGTGCGCCACTCATGATCATTTTAATAGATTTTGAGGAAAGGGGAGAATTCGGACCTGAGAGCTTTTGGTATTCCGTTGCAAAACTAATATTCATGCTAGCATGCTATCAAATGAAAACCAAAGTGTTTCTGGGAGAAGTCTATCATGCACACACACACACACACACACACACACACCACCAGCTGTTCACATTATAAAAATATAAATTAAGCTGTCATTGTCCAGAGGAGCATTTTTTGATGAAATGTTACTTTGGTTTTATTACTCTAAGCCATCCTGGGTTCCCTTTAGGAAAGAAGGGGCAGGTTAGGGAAGTAACAGCATCTTGAAAAGAATAGGATTTACTCACAAGTAAACCTATTTAGGTGGTTAGAGTCAAATCATGGCTAGTTGTCTGATCTAAGCAACACTTCTATACATCTATTTTAAGTGCCTCATCTATTTTACCTTTAGCCTGAATATGAATGTTTGTGTGTGTTGTGGGGAGGGATGTATTAATTTTAAAACATCTGCAGTGTTTTTAAAATTCATTGATCCAATGCAGCATACTGCATTGGTTTCATCAGGCCTCATGCCTCTCAGCAATGCCATTTTCTTGCTGTTGCCCATATCAGCATTCCACACAATTTGGTCTTTGTCTGGCTGAAAGAGGTGCACACAACAAATAAGAATATTAATGGCATGTTTCTCTCTCTTTCACCCCCTCCACCTATTTCACCTTCTGCACCTTGGATGTAAAACAAAAACAATCTGGTTTTCAAATGTTTCTTCCCCAAACGTATTTATGCAAGCTGTTACGAACGAAGGTCAGTGCATGTTCTAAACTGGCTTGTCACTTTACAGAACCCTTGTCAGTCTAAGATGTGCTGAGGTTAATTTTGGCACTTCAGAAGGAATCATAATATTTGGCCGAGGCGTTTGCATAGGCAGAAGGCAATTGCCAGTACCACTCCCCCGCCCCTCAAAAAAGTATTCAGGGTTACTTTTTCCTTTCTCTACCACAAACATTTCGAACCATCCAGCAGTAGCATTCTGTCTGGTCCGCATGTAATGAAGGAGGGTTTTCTTGCTTTAACACCTTTGTGTTTATTTTCTTATATTTATACTCCGCCTCTCTTCCATCATGGAACTAGCAATGGGGAAATCTTTTATTTTACATTCCCTAGTGAAAAACAAAGGAAAAAAGTACCTTTGTAGGAAACAAAACAGAAAAAAGATATTGTGTACATTACAAAAAAAGATAGGGAAAAAAAGTTTGGGTAGTTAACCAGACCTTAATCTAATACAGTGGTACCTCGGGTTAAGTACTTAATTCGTTCCGGAGGTCCGTACTTAACCTGAAACTGTTCTTAACCTGAAGCACCACTTTAGCTAATGGGGCCTCCTGCTGCCGCTGCACCACCGGAGCAAGATTTCTGTTCTTATCCTGAAGCAAAGTTCTTAACCTGAAGCACTATTTCTGGGTTAGCGGAGTGTGTAACCTGAAGTGTATGTAACCTGAGGTACCACTGTATGGTATTTATAAAAATGAATTCCCAATATCATTAAATCTGTCCGTGACAAGTCTACGTTTGTACACAACTTGTTCATGTGCAGCGAATTTGCACACATCTTCAAATCAATAATTATGGGAAGCCACTTTTTTATTTTCCCAGTGATTTGCAAATCTGACCATTTTGCTTTCTTGCAGTTTCTCATTTCCCCACTAAATTCAGTTCCCCACATTTCCATATCAAGATTGTAATATAGTTTGAGCCCACCCAGGGATGGCTGCGGGCAAGATTCCTGCATTGCAGAGGGTTGGACTAGATGACTCTTGGTGTCCCTTCCTACTCTACAATTCTATGATTCTGTGAAGTGTGTCGTGGGCCATGCCACCTTGAATGTCGTCCTGATACTATTTGGGGGAAACAGGTGCATCGATGGGGAAAACACTGCCAAGTTCATCAGTAAGTTTCCAAGCACAATTCAAAGTGTTGGTGCTGACCTTTAAAGCCCTAAGCCGCCTCGGTCCTGTATACCTGAAGGAGCGTCTCCACCCCCATCGTTCAGCCTGGACACTAAGATCCAGCTCCGAGTGCCTTCTGGCGGTTCCCTCACTGCAAGAAGCCAGGGAACCAGGCAGAGGGCCTTCTTCGTAGTGGCACCTGCCCTGTGGAACGCCCTCCCACCAGATGTCAAAGAGAACAACAATTCCCAAACTTTCAGAAGACATCTGAAGGCAGCCCTGTTTAGGGAAGCTTTTAATGTTTGATGCATTATTGTATTTTAATATTTTGTTGGAAGCCGCCCAGAGTGGCTGGGGAGGCCCGGCCAAAGGGGCGGGGTATAAGTAATAAATTTTATTATTATTATTATTATTATTATTATTATTATTATTATTATTATTATCAGTTCAAATTCCACAGGCTTTCTCTTTTCCCCTTGCGGCCTGGAGAGGCCCCAAACACTTTGCAGGGTTTCTTTGTTCTCCTCTTTTATGACTTATGTGGCAATCACTTCTACAACTGTCATGCTCCTCTGCTCGATGACCTTGACAGATCACACCCATTAATATCTCTTGCAGGGCAAAAAATAATTGAGTCTTGTAGATCTGCATATTATCCTGTGCTGAAGGCTCATTCTGAATTGAAGCTATTAATTTAGCCAGAGTGCTTTCATGACAAACACACTGATATGAGTCAGATATCTTCTTCCTTTGCTGTTGGTTCTCTACCTTTTTATTTTATCCTTACATTTGTTGTGAGGCTTTCTCTGGCTATACAGTGGTACCTCGGTTTAAGAACAGCCCTGTTTACGAACAATTCGGTTTACAAACTCCACAAAACTGGAAGTAGTGTCCTGGTTTGCGAAATTTACCTCGGTCTAAGAACAGAAGCCGAATGGTGGAAGGGCACCGGTGGCGGGAGGCCTCATTAGGGAAAGTGTGCTTCAGTTTAAGAACGGTTTCAGTTTAAGAACGGACTTCCGGAACAGATTAAGTTCGTAACTCGAGGTACGACTATATATATAAAGGTCAGCTTGTCTCAGCATCACCCATCCCTTGAGTTAAGAATTCCCTAGCTTGTCATCTGATTTACAGTTCAACCTTCTACAAACCTACTCAGAAGTCAATCCCACAGAGTTCAGTGGAGTTTATTCCAGGTAAGTAGGCACAAGACTTTAGCCTTATCCTTGTGGGATAAGCAAGCAGGTGAAAACACCTGAACCTTTGTAATTTGCATTTTACGTCCCCATGTGGTTGACGTAGAACACTGAAGGACATCCAAGCTCATTGGCTCCAGAGGACCACTTCGCAAATTATATTTGAACGGTATGACAAAATGGACAGCGTGAATGCAAGGAATATGTGGATTACACAGGCACACTTCCTTTGCTTTTCTCTCTCTTTTGCTGAGGAGATGGCAATCTGTTTGTGTGTGTGCCTGATACAGTAAATGGACTGTGGACATATTTTCTAGACCCTCCAAGTGTCCCTGTTTTCCAGGGACGTCCCTGATTTAGAGAAGCCATCCCGGTTTCTGATTTGATCCCTGAATGTCCCACTTTTCCTTAGGACATCCCTATTTTCATTAGAGAAATGTTGGAGGGTATGGAGTTATCCAACCCACAAGCCATCTGTATAGGGAAGGGGTTTTTTTTGAAAAAAAATCTTTAATGTTTTATTATGTTTTTATATACATGTGGTACCTCAGGTTAAGAACAGTCTGGTTTAAGAACGATTTGGTTGACAAACTCTGCAAAACCGGAAATAGCGTCTTGGTTTGAGCACTTTACCTTGGTCTATGAATGGAAGCCGAATGGTGGAAGGGTGGTGGCGGCGGGAGGCCTCATTAGGGAAAGTGCACCTCGGTTTAAGAACGGTTCTGGTTTAAGAACAGACTTCCAGAACAGATTATGTAAGTTCATAAACTGAGGTACCACTGAATGTTGGAAGCTGCCCAGAGTGGCTAGGACAACCTACTGTAGTAAGATGTGTGGGGTATAAATAGTAAAATTATCATTATAGACTGGGACGTTTCTATTTTCATTGGGGAAATGTTGGAGAGTATGACTTTCACGTGAGTGTGGACCTTTTTATGGATTATTACACTCTACTGAAGTCAAAGCTTGAGTTGGCTACCGTATTTTGAATCAATACATGGAACAAGCTCCCTTTGTTCCACTTTTTCCTTCCTTCCTTCCTTCCTTCCTTCCTTCCTTCCTTCCTTCCTTCCTTTTATATTCTACCTTTCCTCCCCACAGATCAAGGTGCTGCGTATAGTTCCCCCACTTTCGGTTTTATCTTCCCCATCTGGGAGAGGAAGGGACTGGCCCAAGGTTACTCTGGTTGAGTGGAGATTTGAATCCGGCCTCCACAGTCCTAGTAAGAGAAATTTCAGTGGAGCAGAGTCGCATCAATAGCTCCTCAGCAGCAATACCCCTATTACTTACTGGGAAGGGGTACTTGCTGGCTTGGAAATAGCTGAACACTGTTAAAGAGCCCTTATGAACCTGTTATTTTGCTTCAGCTAAAACACCCACTTTTGACTGCACTTGATCACTGTTAAGTTATGTGGGTGAACATATCAGACAACACAGCGATTCTTCAAACATCTCTTGTTTATTCACAGGCCAGAACAGAACAAAACTGAAGGGTTCAGCCAGCCTGCTTATATAGAGCTCCACAAGAACGCAACAGCAACCATTTTCTGTAACTATCCAATCACTGAATGTCACTTTCAATCCCTTATTTGCATATGTGGACCTGAGTGAAAACTAATCTACAGTATCCCGCTGCTGGCCCAGGGTGAGAACTTCAGTACATAACAATCACGATCAACTTGTTTCTCGATTTGATCCTTTGACATGGTTTTGTATGTTTTGTGATACGTATTTTATGCATTGTGACTGACCGTTATTTTCATTGATTATAGTTCAGGAATTCTTTATTGCAGTTAAACTGTTCAATTATTATTTGCTGATATTTAATTTTACTACGATATTCTAATGGATTATTGAATATTGCTTCATTTGATATAAGCTGTTTGTTTTAAAGTGATGTTTTTTATTATGACTTTTTGTATTGGATCAGATGGTTATTATTGGGTGTGGCACCTTTGCAGTTTTGTTGTTTCTTCCGTTTGTAGTGATATAGAAAGGCCGTATGCAAATTTAAAGTGAAATGAAAATGAAACGATCTTCATTTCAACACCATTTTAAAGCTGCTTCTGCACGTAAAGGGTCAGATTTCCGTTTCCCCTCTCACTAACCAGTAGAGGGAGCTCTGAGAATTAAACCGTACGAATCCTCCTCTGCCAAAACTACTACAAACAAACAAACAAACAAACAAACAAACAAACAAACACCAATAAATGGCCAAGCATTTGAAAACAGCACCTAGATATAGCTTGTATGGATTTTCCTGACACTTGACATTCTTAAGTGCATCTCTTTTTCTAACATGTTTCTTACTTTACCATAAACAGGTATTTGTGTGACTTAAAGAAGTCTCAGACTCTCTAACTTGATAGCATATGCAAATGTTGTTTCTAGAGCTGTTGTTGCACTACAGTGGTACCTCGGGTTACAGACGCTTCAGTTTACATACGCTTCAGGTTACAGACTCCGCTAACCCAGAAAGAGTACCTCGGGTTAAGAACTTTGCTTCAGGATGAGAACAGAAATCGTGCTCTGGCGGTGCGACAGCAGCAGGAGGCCCCATTAGCTAAAGTGGTGCTTCAGGTTAAGAACAGTTTCAGGTTAAGAACGGACCTCCGTAATGAATTAAGTACGTAACCAGAGGTACCACTGTATAGTCTTCCAGAAAAGTACTGTAACAGAACGCTTACAGTGTCTGTTGGTACAGTGGTACCTCGGGTTAAGAACTTAATTCATTCTGGAGGTCCGTTCTTAACCTGAAACTGTTCTTAACCTGAGGTACTACTTTAGCTAATGGGGCCTCCCACTGCCACTGCGCCGCTACACGATTTCTGTTCTCATCCTGAAGTAAAGTTCTTAACCCGAGGTACTACTTCTGGGTTGGCGGAGTCTGTAACCTGAAACGTCGATAACCTGAGGTACCACTGTATAGCATTTTTATTTTTATTTTTAAATGGATTCTGAAGCCAATGAATTTAGGGCACCACAACCAGTTCTGCCGCAATGGGCGCCAAGCTTAAGGGGCTCCGCAACTATTATGTAGTGAGTTGAGCAGAACGGAAGGCGAGAGGCGGTTGGGGGTGCCACATTTTGGCCTTGCACTCCTGCCCCCCAAGCTGACCAGGGGGCAGAGGATGTGCTGAAGATCTTACGAATGGGGTACAGCGAATATTTTTAGTCTGTGCTATTTTTCCAGGAAAAGAGGTGCTGGAACTCACCACGAACACCTCCCTTGTTCTCTTGGAATGTTAATGGCACCCACCTGAGAGGGGCCCGGAATGGAGTTCTGCCAAGTTCCGGTTGTGAAAAAAAGCCCTGCTCCAAGATTGCAGTTGATTAGTCTGAAGTGATTGCAGAATATATCTATATCGGCTTTAATCCAATTACCAGGATAAATTGCACTGTATATGTCACACCTTTTATCAGTAAAGAGAAACCATAGAGCTTTGTGTGAGGAATGACTTCACAATTGCTTCCTGTTTCTTAAACACAGATCAGAAGCACTTGCATTAATTATGATACTGCTCTTTTTTTATTATTATTATTTCAGGATTCAGAACTCAGCAGCTGTTAATTGGTGTTTTCTTCACCTCATAATGGTAGAAAATGTGTTTGAAACATTTCAGAGTGCACCTCGGAGGTGTTAAATATAGCAGAGGTGTCCCATTCTCCAACTTACCCTCCGGCTAAGAGCTGCTCATTTAGGTCACATTTACTTAAGTAACCAGCCATTTGATCTTTCCCTGGGGGGCGTTCAGGGTTCTTTCTTTTCATCTTCTCCGCGTGCAGTTCCCAAATGGCTCCTTGAACACTTTATGGTTAATATTTGTGTTTATGGGCAAAAGGCTACACAATCTATGGCAAGGCAAATAAAAGCCACATTTATAAACTTCAATTACAGATAAAGAGTGACTAATAGACCTTGGATACGCCTGTTAAAAAGATTACGCCTGCACATATCCTCGTTACCCATCATTAAAACCTGGTTGTTGATGTATCATGGGCATTTTAGTTGCAGAAGGGTCTAATGATGGCTACATAAATATGCAAAATTATGTTGTTAATTGGAAAAATAATTAAATGTAAAGGTCTTGATGTTGTGGCAAGAAAGGCTATTTGGATTTGCAAAGTGGTATTCTCATAGACCCGATTTGTAGGGTAGCAGTCTCTCTCTCTCTCTCTCTCTCTCTCTCTCTCTCTCTCTCTCTCTCACACACACACACACACACACACACACTCACTCACTCACACACATAATTATTACATGTTTCATTTTACAAAGAAAAAAAATTCTATATAGGAGAATTAGAAATAAGGAACTACAGACACAAAAATGGCCTAAAAAACATTACAGTCGTACCTTGGAAGTCTAATGGAATCCGTTCTGGAAGTCCATTCAACTTCCAAAATGTTTGGAAACCAAAGTGCGACTTCGGATTGGCTGCAGGAAGCTCCTGCAGCCAATTGGAAGTCGCGGGAGCCCCGTCAGACATTCGGCTTCCAAAAGAACGTTCGTAAACTGGAACACTCAGTTCCAGGTTTCGATCATTCGGGAGACGATTTGTTCAGGAACCAAGGCGTTTGAGATCCAAGGTACGACTGTAATGGCATTTATAAGATTTCAATCTTACCCACATATACTTGGAAGCAGAATGAGGAAGGTGTTCGTGGTGAGTTCTGGTACCTCTTTTTCTAGAAAAATGGAGCTCATTAAAAATATTTGTTGTACCCTACTCGTAAGACCTTCAGCACAACCTCTGCCCCCTGGCAGAGGCAGGGATGTACCCTGGCTTCCCATTCCACTGAGCTCTGCACATTGTTGCTTAGCAACGAGACATCCATAGTGCTTCACCCTCCCCAGTGCCCCAAAGCAGAAGGAAGCTCCAGGGTCCATTGTTTCATGTAGGACCGTCCTGATTTAGAGTATTTCTTCCCTGCTTCTTGGCCGAAATAGCTCTCAGAGTGGTGTACATCTAACCACAGACAGATTTCCGGCCAGTGTGACTAAACCGGTTCTGGCGCAATGGAACACTGTGACGGAAACCAGAGCACACAAAACGCCATTTACCTTCCCGCCAGAGCGGTACCTATTTATCTACTTGCACTGGTGTGCTTTTGAACTGCTAGGTTGGCAGGAGCTGGGACAGAGCTTCAGGAGCTCACTCCATTGCGGGGATTCAAACCTCCAACCTTCTGATTGGCAAACCCAAGGATCAGCAAACATGCACCCTACGTAGCAATGCCACACATGCACCATACGTAGCGGCACAATGCATGCACAGTCAGTGGTTTTGCTCCGCCCTGGGTGTCGGTTAGCCTTCATTTGCCCCTGACACAGATTGCATACTTGCTGAGTAACAGGTGAATAACAGCATGAGTCTACAGCTCAACTAGTTGTCTTTGCAAATTGTACACTTGCTGAATGTCAACTTGTGGTGGTCAGGGTTGAACCTGGCACCTTCTGCAGGCAAAAGCTGGTGCTCATGAACTGAGCTACAGCGCCTCCTCTCATATGCCAAAGTTTTGGGGAGCAGGCTGACAAGAAGCTTACTTGACTATGCTGTTGCTTGCGCTGAACTGATGCTGCTCTAAAAGGTAGCATCGCCGTTATGGATGTCATGTTTCCACCCACCTTACCCTGCTCAGCTTGTTTCTGTTTAAAAACAGAAAACTCCACATGCCTTTGAAACAATTGACCCCGGAGCTTCCTTCTGCCTGGAGCACTGGGGAGGGTGAAGCGCTATGGAAGTTTATGCAAGTCATTTGTCACAATTAAGGTCGCACCAAATGTTCTCCTCTTTCAGGTTTTTTTTGGGTCAAAAGCAATGCTTTCAGGGGAAGAGGAAAGAAAAAAATATTTATTCTAAAATAAGAAGATTTCTTATTTGAATCCTCCACTGTATTGCAATATTCCCTATAAACAGAACACCAGGAGAGCAGGCAATAAGCTAGCCAGAACATTCTCCCTGATGTTCTAGTTTTGTATATGCAAGGAAGCCTTTCCAAAATAAATGAATAAATAGCGAGGAGAGGCTGCAACCGCTCTTGCTATCTGAAGTGGCCCAGTCCACACCCCTAGACTGTTATCCAATTCCCACAAAGTGCTTATGTGATCTTCAAATGATGGTTTCTACAATATAGTGGTACCTCGCAAGACGAATGCCTCGGAAGATGAAAAACTCGCAAGACGAAAGAGTTTTTCATTTTCGGAGTTGCTTCGCAAGACGGATTTCCCTATGGGCTTGCTTCGCAAGACGAAAACGTCTTGCGCCTTTTTTTAAAAACCGCCAATGCATTCCTACGGGAAACCGTCAATACGCAGCGGTGCTTCGCAAGACGAAAAAACTCGTAGAACGAAAAAGCTCGCAGAACGAATTAATTTCGTCTTGCGAGGCACCACTGTACATGACTGAACAAAGTTCAACCATGGATGTGATTCTGCTGGATTTTCTTGTGCTGAGTAAAGAGAGAACTATGGATCCTATTAGAAGAACCCCTGAAATCTAATCTGTCTGGGTTCAGTTCCCTATCAAATTGCATCAAATGCAGTTGTCTCATTTTACAGCGGTATAGGACAGATTTGTTTCCATGGTTGACTTATGTCAGATGCATACAGAATCAGAGCTGGCCCTACCGTTTGACAATGTGAGATTACCACCTCGGGCAGCAAATGGGCCTTCCCCTCTGTTGAAGGGGAAAGTTGCATATTCTACACATCCTGTCCTGCCTCCCCTAAATTGGTGGAATGGTAAACACTGTCCCATCACTAGTGCTGTAGCAAAACCTAACTGTTGTGAGTCGAGGACCTGCCACCCACATGGGATTAAAATAAGACACAAAGACACATTATTGTAGGTTAATTGGCAAAATTAGGCCACAACTTTATTGGTTACAGCATGTGAGTGGTATTGGCTTAGGCATTGGATAAAACAGCAATACATGACTCCACCCCGCTCAGTGGGGAGTCATTTCAGGGGTTAACAACCAGTGGGAGGAGCTTGTTGATGCAAATACAACTGGAAGCTCCCCCATGACGTCACTGGGGGTCATGCCATGGCCCTAGCCACCAGCAGGGCATCGGACAGGATCCACGACCGCCAGATTCCTTTAAGGGAATACCCAAAAGAGGAGGGGTAGATGATGGCCATACCTAATCCTCCAACACAGTACACGTATTCCAATGCCTAACTGCCAATACACACACACACAAAAAAGTTGTGGCGAGTTGCTACGAGGTAGGCGAGAAAACCCAAGAGGCTGGTGCCAATTTGTCAAATGGATAAAAAAGTCCTACTAGGACCCTTGGGCAACCAAGGCAACCAACCAAAGTCCATAGCAAGGTCAATACGCAGAGGCAGCTGACCTAAAAGGGAGGGAGGGTGGGAGATCCGATGCAAGCAGGAGCTGACTGGGGTCAGAGCGCTGCTGTGGCTGTTTAAATGCAGCTAAACCCCGCCCACCAGCCGGCCCTATTGGCCGGCTGAAAGGCTTGGCCGCGGCAGCAGAGGCAATCAGAAGCAGGGAGCCGAATAAGCCTTCCTGCTGCTGCGGGAAGCTGTTCCCACTCACAACTCCTCCCCTCTGGGAGGAGGAGAGGTCATGACGATGGCTATATTTATATGCTACCCATCTGACTGGGATGCCCCAGTCCATCTAGGTCAGTGATGTCTACACTGAACTGACTGGCAGGGGCTCTGCAGGGTTACAGACCAGGAGTCTTTTACAGTCCTACCTGGATATGGCAGGGACTGAACCCAGGACCTCCTGTAAGCAATGCAGATGCTCTTATCACTGAGCTACAGCATTTCCCCTGAATTTCAGCTTTAGGTTGCAACCTGCATTTTTCATGTATGAGACTCTCTTAAAGTGCTAGGTTCAATAACAACGTATCGATTTCTTTTATATGTATATGTTTCTCAAAGCATCTGATTTCCAGCTTTAAAATAAATGGGAAGGTTGTTTCCTTCTAAATCTAATTGCACTAAAGCATAAAAGCATAGGACCAAGCATAGCTATTTACAAATGTAAGCATGCTCTGTTACAAAACGACCACATCATACCTTGTGCTCCCAGTGAGTTAGCCCTTTCTTGCTTTTAAGAGGGACGCCAATGAATTAAACAGTTACTGCTACAACAAATAATGGTTTATCTTCAGTAAAAAGCAGGAAGTATTTTACTTTTTGGAAATCCATATTCAGTTCATGGTCTGAGTAGCTCTTCCGGACAGATGGCTCCAGTTCAGAACCATGTTTGCTGGCTTTTAATCTGATTAATGATTCCATGGGTTATTTTTCACAGATTAATCTATGGAGTTGAATCCTACCCCCCCCCCCCCACTGAAATCAGCAGCACAAATCAGTAATGACTTGAATTTAACAAGAACCAAGTACTATCAGCTTAGTCTCCAACCGATAGTTTCTTTTAAGAATATATATAATGGAATGTGTGTTATTCTGAAATCCAGATTCCATACGTTTATCTTTCTTTGATAAGTGTGGAAAAGTTATTCTGTATATATTCCCAGGGAAATCAAGAAAGTGCCTTGCAATTAAGCTATTTTCCTAGCACCTGAAAAAATGTGCAGATGATCAAACTGGCAGTGTGATGATTGCTTTACAGACGAGTATTTCTTTCATCATTCTCAAGGACACCCAGATTTATGATCTAATCACTTGAATCTTTAACGGGATGCATTTGAATTTCATTAAAAAGAAAAACAAATAGCTGTGAAGATTTATTAATGAAATGTGCTTGACCTTTTCACTTACCTGACTGGCTCTTGCAGGATTCTCGAATAAACCGTGGCTTTCTCGACATTAGTAAGCATTTCAGCATCTAGCATGTCTAGGTGCTTGGGGGGGTGGGCAGGCAATTTTCCATGCTGGCAGTGGATTCAGAGGTGGGGGTAGGTGGGTGGGATGATCTTTCCCCTTCTCTTCTTCGACATAAATTGATTAACCTAATTCAGGCTGCCCATAAACTTGATCCTTTGTTGTAGGTCCAGCAGCTGCATTATGTCAGCAGCGAGTAAAACAGTCACAAAGTTCCGGAATGTTGCAAAACTTTTTATGGGTGCCGCAGTAAAAGATAAATTGAATTCCCCCACCCTCCGCAAAAACACACACACATACACCCCTAACCAAAAACATTTGTCGCTGATTAAAAATGTACAAAGTTAATTGGAAGCACTTTGTAGGTGTCCCCACACAGCTCGAGTTGCGGTGGGTGTTTCTGCTTCAGTTGAGAGCAGCGTGGCCAGAGCGTGTAAAAATTAGAAATAAAAGTTTAGCCTCCTTTCTGTGTATTGCCCTTTATTCAATGGTAGGACCCAACATGCCTTTATGTGTAAACATATTGACATTGGAATCAGCATGGTCTCCTTTAAATTTCAGGATTGCAGCCAAACTGGAAACTGAAAATTGTATGTGTTACAGTAATCTTTGACCCCCTGGGAACCGCTGCCTGGTTTTTCCTGTACATCCCACCATCTGAAAGCTATTGAACTGTTTACTCTGGCTCAGATTGTTGTCTTCTCATCTGAAGTCTCTCAGTTAGTGTGGGCTGAAGAGAGCAGCAACCAAGGATCAGCAAGGCAGTCAGCGGCCCCCCACCCCCACCCCACCGCAGCCAAGTAAATTATCTCCACATAATCCACTTAACCTTTGCCATTGTCGAGCTGGGGGTACTGAATGTCTATTTTAAAAGCCAAGTCTTTTAATTGCCAGTTTATTGTTCCACTAGTCCAACTCAGCTGGAAATATGGTAACTGGAAAATAGTTTTGTGGGGCCTAGCTTTTCACCTCAGGCAGGAGTCCCAATTATGACAAATTCAATGGCCTCCTACCCAACTTTTTTTTTTAAAGTTACCAAAGTGCAGAAGCATCTAGTGTTTCCAAAGTGCAATGGCAATTCTAGTATACATTAAAGTAGTGCATTATCACCGAAAAGTCAATCAATTCTGCCTGCTCATTTCTTTGATGGGCTAGATATATCTACCCATTGGTCCATTTCTGGAATCTCAAGTGACTTTAATAATGTTGATTAACAGCTAAGTACAGTGGTACCTCGGGTTATATATGCTTCAGGTTACATACACTTCAGGTTACAGACTCTGCTAACCCAGAAATAGTACCTCACGTCAAGAACTTTGCTTCAGGATGAGAATAGAAATCGTACTCCGGCGGCATGGCAGCAGCAGGAGGCCTCATTAGCTAAAGTGGTGCTTCAGGTTAAGAACAGTTTCAGGTTAAGAATGGACCTCCAGAATGAATTAAGTACTTAACCCGAGGTACCACTGTATGGAGGCAGTTTTCCATTACTGAACGAGAATATTTTGAAAACAATATTCACTGTTAAATTCACCATCCATATAATTTAGAATAATTGTTAATGCAACAAACTTTGAACTCTCAGCTACCGTTTAGCAAATTATATGGGCAACCCGAAAACCACATCTGCATTTTAGAACAGAACAGAACAGAACACGCAAGAAAGATCTGCAGCGTGGAGGAAAGACCTTTCCTAAGCTGATCTAATGCTTGCTGTGCCACAAAACGCTGTCTACCAAGCAGTAGTGAAGGTAGCGAAGATGAACTACTTTGCCGTCTTCACTTCATCCTCAAAGAGCTGGCCAGCTGAATTGTTTTGGGTGGTCTGGAAGGCTGGTTGGTAGATGGGCCTCTGGAAGACTCAGCAATTTGCATTTGTGAGCAATTTGCATGGCAGTCTGAGGATAAAGTTGCTCTGCTCCATCCTGCCTAAGATATCACTGTTGTTGCAACTCAATGCAGGACTTTCTCCGTGGACGGATTTCATTTTAAGCAGCCTGATGACATGAACAGAACTCCTGCAATGATGTGACTGGCTTCTTGCTGTCTTGACCCCTGCCATCAATCATGGCTGGTAAAAGCCAGCAGGGAGGGCTTGACAGATCAGTCCAGGATGTAGGGAATGCATCTTAACATGATGGAATGGTGCCTGCTGCTCTCCAAGAGACTTGAAGATGTAAGAAAAAACACTGGGGCCTAATTTGAATAGTAGGATGTCTGGCATCTGGTGGGTGGGCTTTTGTGTTGTGCTCTGGAATCGGCCCCTCCCTTCGAGTGTACAGTTAAGTTCAATTAGAGAGGCCAACGGTCATTCTTGCTTCTTGCTTCATTTTTGCCTCATGATGTTGTTTTAGTTTCTCTCAGACAGCATGTTATCGTGTTGCAACTTTCTTTATTATTAAAGCTTGGTTTGACATATACTTTGCTGAAAGAAAAGAAACCCTGTTGAAAATTGGTAGAATATCCTACACTGGGTGAGTGAGGGGATATTTCCAGTCTGACAGGAGGATTGATTTTTATTGATTTTTTAAATCACCCCCATCCTCCACAACAGAAGAAACCCACCCTGAATCCTGTGGTTTAGAACAACTGCCTTCCTGTCACAAATAACCCTTTAAGGTGGTAGAGAGAGCGGTGGCTGAGCAGTTAGAGGAGTTCCTAGAAGATAGGAATTACCTGGATCGATGCCAGTCCTGGTTCAGGTGCAGTTTTAGGACTACATCAGCCTTGGATGGCCTGATGGTTGACCTGTATTAAGAGCAGGACACTCCCTATGTCCTGCTCTTGATACAGGTCAACCATCAGGACATTTCTGCTTCTGTACCTCATAGGCTTTTGATACCTTAGACCATGGTATCCTCCTTGACCGGTTCCATAGGGCGTTCCATACAGTGGTTCCATACCTACCTACAGGGTTGTGTCCAGAGAGCAGCACTGGGAAATGGTATTTCAGCTCCATGGCCTTTGTACTGTAGTGTACCACAAAGTACAGTCTTGTCCCCAGTGCTGATTAACATGTATATGAAGCCGCTGGATGCGGTCATTAGGAGTTGGGGGCCCCACAGCTCTACATCTCCATTACATCTGAGTCAGGGGAGACTGTATGATCCCGAACATTGGGTAGAAGGTTGGGAAAACAAGGAAGAAGAAGGCAGATACTTGGGGGAAAGGTGAAACCAAAACAAATGGATATGAGGTGGTGGTGGGGATATTATAATCACATCCTAGAAGACAGGAGAGACTGTGTGCTGTTTGTAGGCAACACACAATCGGCAAAAGAGTTGGGGAGGGGCAGTATGGAAGTCATGGAGACCAAGGATACAAATGTGGGTAGAGTATGTGTGTGTTCATATTGATTTGAAATAATATGCCAAATCTTTGGCTTCAGGTTTCTAGTACTGATATATTCCCTTCCTTTCAATAATCTTTTCATTCATTTAACTTGGGCTTTGTCATTTTCCTTTCCTTTTTTAAAAACTGTAAATGCATAGCAGAATTCTGGCAGATTAAAGAATATCCCTTTAATCATAAGTCTTGATTGCCACTAGTATCATTTCTAAGGTAGCTTTTAGCCAACTAACAAATCTTCAGTTTTATTGGCTGTCTAATTCTGTCCTCTTTCATATTTCACAGTTATGATGCATTCAGACATTTCCCTGTTTTGTTAAGCAGGAATCTGTGTGGTCTTTGATGTAAGACATAATTTATTTGACAAGGAAATATGAGATGGTGCCCTGAATCCGCATTTAATTGATGGATTGAGAATTTTTAGCTTTTCAACAAGATAGATTCTCATCCCGAATGTCATGGAGGTAGTATTTTGTTAATCTATCCTCCTGCGGATTAAAATATATGTAGATATAATTTTGGAAACCATTTTTAAAAGTTCAACATTGGAGGTGGCTGACTGGATTTTCCTCCATCCTGAAATCTAATCATAAATGTGATTTATATTACTATCTCCAAATAAGATTGTTTTTATACCCTCAGAAAGCAGTGCATCACAGTTCCGTCAAATCAATGGTACTATGTACCTTTCAGTGTAGCAAATAAGCAATGAGGACCACAATTCTCAAAGCAATTATTCCAGAGCAATCCCACACTGAAACCAGTATTGCCATGGTGTAAACGAGTTGAGAATTATAATGGAAGAACATTCAGATTACAAATTTATCTATGATTGATTTCATATATTTCATAAGCCTGTGTTCCATTTCTGATCAATGAAAGACAGTTGCACAGATTTTAAAAAATCATTCTAGTGATTAAAATATTGGGATTGTAGTTAGACAGAGCCTTATGGCAGAAGTTGTTAAAGAGTTATTTTTGTTGCCTATTCACCTCTGGTCTCAGATTTTTTTGTGTTTTTTTTACTGATGTATGAGTGTGTGTAATTTATAGATAATAAAATATCACATTTTCCTTATAAAACACCACTCACATGTACACTCAAAACTTGCTTACACAAATGAGGCAATATTATCACTGCATTGTATTTGATAACCCCAAATAAGCTATCCTGACACCTGCGGCTCCTCGTTCCCTTCTCACATAGGCTGTGAACAAACCCTACTTATTGAATTACTCTTTGGAATTGTCCTCAGTCATTACTGTTAACTGAATCAAACTTAGTTGTTCCCATTTCCAAGTCCCAAACACTGTCTTGTTTTGTTGGTTTGAGGGTGATTCTGCCATGCCCTGACGTATTATAGCCCTGTGATGGTTGAAATATGGAAATTCTGGGTTTTATACAACTGTAGTAGAAGAAGAAGAGTTTGGATTTGATATCCCGCCTTTCACTCCCCTTCAGGAGTCTCAAAGTGGCTAACATTCTCCTTTCCCTTCCTCCCCCACAACAAACACTCTGTGAGGTGAGTGGGGCTGAGAGACTTCAGAGAAGTGTGACTGGCCCAAGGTCACCCAGCAGCTGCATGTGGAGGAGCGGAGACTCGAACCCGGTTCCCCAGATTACGAGACTACCGCTCTTAACCACTACACCACACTGGCTCTCAACTGTAATGGTCTGGCAAAATTTAATAGCGAGGCTAGTGGACCTAACGGAGACTCAGTGTGCAGACTGAAATACCTGCATGTTCGCCTCCTCTCCTTACATCCTGCCTTTGTATTAAGATCCTCAGTGGCCGCCCTTCTCTGTTGCTTGCTGTCTGTTGCTTAAGTGGTGTGGTTGAATGAAGGAGAGGGCCTCTTCTGTGATGGCAGCCTAACTTTGGAACATTCTCCCTAGAAATTCTAGGCTACAATCAACATTGCAATCTTTCTGGCACCATCCTTCTCTGGAGAGTTAGGGGGACCCTCTGGAATAGCACAGAATGGGGTGTGGGAGCTAGGCAAAAGCCAGCTCTCCCCTTCTACTGGCAAGAGCCTCCACTGAATCCAAGACCCTCCTGTTTGCAGAGAGACTCCTTATGCGCATGGAACCACACTTTAGAACCCACCACTTTCTCTTTGCTTTACATGAGAAAGTGATTTATAAACATAACTTTTTTATTTTTAGAAAATCTTTATTTATTTTCACATAGACAAATGTACACGAGTTACGTACATAACATATAAAACACAAAACGATACAAATGAATAGAAATGATGAAATAAGAAAAGATAAAGAAACAAACATAAACAAATACAATATACGGTAATAAACTTACATATATAACTTCCAATAATTCTCATTATACTACTTATATTATCTGTATTCCTTGCACAGATTCATATTATTTGTTTTGTGTGTGTATATATATGTATATATGTATATGTGTGTGTGTGTGTGTGTGTGTGTGTGTGTATATATATATATATATATACACACACACATACACCCCCACTATTATATTTTATGTAATTCTTGGTTACCTGTATCACTCTATTTCTGCAATGTATCTTATTGTTCGTACAGTACGTTTTTAAGTTTTCTTTAAATATTTTCCATTCCCTATATGCCTTCTGGTTTGACACTCCTCTAATTTTTCCAGTCATTTTTGCTAGTTGCAGGTATTCTATCATAAGAATTTGCCACTCTGTAATCGTTGGTAAGATTTCATTCTTCCAATTTCTTTCCACTATTATTCTGGCTGGTGTGATTGCGTACATAAACAATGGTCTTTTAAAAAATTTCCATTGGTAATATACCGAATTTAAAAAAATTCTGGTCTTTTTAGAAATGTGAGTTTGAATACTTTTTAAAATTCACCATAAATGTTTTTCCAAAATTCATGGATAACTTCGCAGTTCCACCACATATGGAAATATGATCCTGTATCTTTTTTACATCTCCAACATATTGGCGATCTGCCCTTGTACAGTTTTGCAAGTTTTAGAGGAGTGTGATGCCATCTGTATAACATCTTTATGGTATTTTCACTGAGGTTATAGCATGCCGTGAATTTTATCTATCCTCCATAATCTTTCCCATCGTTCCATGTAAATATTGTATCCCAAATCCTGCGCCCATCTTACCATTACAACTTTAACTTGTTCTTCTTTTACTTCCCATTCTAATAAATAATCATAAATTTGTGATATGTGTTTTCCTTTATTATGGGTTAACTCTTTTTCAAATTCAGATGTTTCTTTTGCGATAACTTTTTTTAAAAGGACATAATTCAGAAGTTTGCATCCAGTGCACTAATTTGAGAGCGTCATACATTTTTCAAAAGCTCTTGTTATACCATTTACAACCGTAGCCTAATTGTGAACCAAGTCTCCAGAGAAAAATTGCACATATTATCTAGTTAGTTAAAACAGCTGCTGCTGCTGGTGGTTGCTGTTGTTTAGGTAAAAGGCTGCAGCAGCACTATTAACAAGGTGATTATGGCTCCAACTCACAGCCCCACTGAACCGAACGGTTGTGTTGTATATGATCTCTCC
The DNA here is from genome assembly GCF_965153285.1 of Podarcis tiliguerta. Lineage (NCBI taxonomy): Eukaryota > Metazoa > Chordata > Lepidosauria > Squamata > Lacertidae > Podarcis > Podarcis tiliguerta. Next base: position 22,327,646 of record NC_139534.1, read on the forward strand.
CATCATCCAATTCCCTCCAGGTATTCATGTGTATTTGACTTCTCCTTCTGGTTATCCCTGAAGCTCACCAAGTAGCCTTGGATAAGTCATTGTTGTTCGGCTCACATCACTTGCCTGTTGTGGAGATAACAAGAGATAAGGTTATTACACAGCCGTTTGTTCCAGGCCCTTTCAAAGAAATCCACAGAAATGCCTATTAAATGAAATTAGCCCAACAATCTAAATCGGCTTCTCTTGGCTTGTCGATCAGGCTGCTAGCAGCGTTTTATCATCCCCAGGGACTACCTGATGGCATCGGCATTTGCTTTCTAGAAAGCTCAGTTGCATTTGATCTAGTGGCTTACGTGTGAAATGCTCCTGGATCCCGTAACTAATTCCCTGAGCCAGTCCATCCCCGTGGAGACACGTCCAGCGTCTTCTCGCCCAGGCGCATAGCATCTGTAAGCAACATTTCCATGCTGCCGCCGAGTGCAGATAAGTTTTCTTTTCAGCCTTGCTGCCTCTCTCCAATCTGACAAATAATGGGAGTTAGAGCCTCAGAAATCATCAGAAGATACAAAGGCTGTCCTGCTGTGACCTCGCCTTTTTTGTTGTTGCTGATTCTAAATGCTATCCAGGAAACTGCAGCAGGAATGGGAGGGGCAAAGGAGCACAGACCACTACATTTCTGTGGTTTGGAAGTGTCCAAGAAAGAGGTAAATCTTATCTAGTGGCATAGTGGTACGTTTCCGAGCACAATTCAAAGTGTTGGTGCTGACTTTTAAAGCCCTAAACGGCCTCGGCCCAGTATACCTGAAGGAGTGTCTCCACCCACATTGTTCAGCCTGAACACAGTGCCGAGGGCTTTCTGGCGTTTCCCTTGCTGTGAGAAGTGCGGGGAACCAGGCAGAGGGCCTTCTGGGTGGTGTAGTGGTTAAGAGTGGTGGACTCGTAATCTGGGGAACCGGGTTCGCGTCTCCGCTGCTGGGTGACCTTGGGCTAGTCACACTTCTCTGAAGTCTCTCAGCTTCACTCACCTCACAGAGTGTTTGTTGTGGGGGAGAAAGGGAAAGGAGAATGTTAGCCACTTTGAGACTCCTTCGGGTGGTGATAAAGTGGGATATCAAATCCAAACTCCTCCTCCTTCTCGGTAGTGGCACCCACCCTATAGAACGCCCTCCCATCAGATGTCAAGGAAATAAACAACTACCTGACTTTTAGAAGACATCTGAAGGCAGCCCTGTTTAGGGAAGTTTTTAATGTTTGATGCTGTATTGTTTTAATATTTGGTTGGGAGCCGCCCAGAGTGGCTGGGGAAACCTAGCCAGATGGGCAGGGTATAAAGTAATAATAATAATAATAATAATAATAATAATAATAATAATAATAATAATCAGCTGCACTAATGTCCTTCCTGATTCGGTTCACAAAGACTTTGTTTCCCAGCACATTCCAGCTGACATTTTGATGTCAGGGGCATTGTGTGGATAGTGCAAACAACAACAACAACAACGTGCATACTTGAGAAGTGCAGGTCCACAATAAACAACTGGCTGGAACCATCCCTAGTGATCCTTAATAGAAACATTTCTATTGTACTCACCATCTACCGGTTACTTTATGAAGCAGAACAGAAACAAGAAAAGTGCTTATTGGGAGATGCATCCTGTTGAAACCAGTGGAAGTCACTTCCAAATAATCAGCCCAATCCAGCAGTGCCGGGCATGAGTGAGGGATCCAAGACATAAAGAGGAACCCTCCATTTTCAGTAACGCCACCATTCATTTTTATGGAAGAGGCAGAACCACAAGCCCTTTCCTTGCGCATGCAGAGTTGTGCCTCTCATCAAAGAACACGCCAAATGCACATCAGAGACCATACAGGTAACTGGATTGCCTTTGCAAAAGGCAGCTGTTTTTTATTTTTATTTTATTGCCACCTTGAGAGCTGCTGTGGTGGGAAGAATGCAAATACACCTGGATGGGGAGCTTGTGGTTCTCCAGAATGTTGTACAATTCCCACCCTCCTTCACCATGCTGCTGACTAGGGCTGATGGTACTTGGAGTCCAGTGGCGTAGCGTGGGTTGTCAGCACCCGGGGCAAGGCAAGTAATTTGCACCCCCTAACCCGGGGCAAGGCAAGTAATTTGCGCCCCCCCTCCGCTGCACTGTCCCTCCCCCAGATAGTCCCTCGCTCTCTCTCCGCACCACACCGCACGCCTGGCACCCTCCCCTCCACAGTGGGCGGCGACCCGGCAGCTCGGCTCGGATTCGCACAGCCAGCACTGCAGTGAGAGAGAGTGAGTGAGCCAGGTAGGGGCAGAGAGCTACGAGTGTGAGCGCCCCCCAGATGTTGCGCCCGGTGCGCTGGCCCCCCCTGCACCCCCACGCTACGCTACTGTTGGAGTCTACCAACATCTGGAGGGCAATAGGTGTCCCATTCCTGTTATAAATGGATGATAATATTTGGATCCTATATTAAGCCCTGGATTAATATAGTATCCAACTACAAAAATGTTGCTTCAGTATTGGTTAGGGCCCAGCCATGCCGGGTTATAGGTGGAACTGCTATTCTACTACTGGCACAGCATCTGGGTCCTGATTCAGAACACACAACTAATCTGGCTTCCTCCTCATAATTATAATATATAATAACTTATTATTTATACCCCGCCTGTCTGGCTGGGTTTCCCCAGCCACTCTAGGCAGCTCCCAACAGAACATTAAAAACACGGTAAAAGATCAAACATTAAAAACTTCCCTAAACAGGGCTGCCTTCAGATGTCTTCTAAAAGTAAGATAGTTGTTTATTTCCTTGACATCTGATGGGAGGGCGTTCCACAGGGAGGGTGCCACTACCGAGAAGGCCCTCTGCCTGGTTCCCTGCCACCTCACTTCTCGCAGTGAGGGAACCGCCAGAAGGCCCTTGGAGCTGGCCCTCAGTGTCTAGGCTGAGCAATGGGGGTGGAGACGCTCCTTCAGGTATACCGGGCCAAGGCCGTTTAGGGCTTTAAAGGTCAACACCAACACTTTGAATTGTGCTCAGAAACGTACTGGGAGCCAATGAAGGTCTTTCAGGACCAGTATTATATGGTCTTGGTGGCCACTACCAGTCAACAGTCTAGCCGCCGCATTCTGGATTAGTTGTAGTTTCCAGGTCACCATCAAAGGTAGCCCCCCTCATGAGTAGGGTTAAGAGTTGGGATACCTCATACTGTCAAATGGCACTGCACTTCCAGTTTTCGGACTTCTGGGCTGGTCCTGATAGGAAGGCAGTGGGATTTGACAACACCATATGACCAGCATTGACTATTAATACAAATCAGATGGTCAGAAACACAAAGAAACTTAAGGTCACCAATCAAATCTGCCAGGTTTTCAAAAACAGTCAAGATATTTCGCTGAGGATTGCCGTGTGTGTGTGTTATAAATACGTACCGGACCCAGCGAAATTGTGCTTGGGCAGTGCTTAGGACTGGGTTGTAAATATACAAGCTTTGCAACCATAATAATACAGGGAGGCCCCTTTCCTTCCGAACAAATCCATTCTCATTATATGTTAGCTGGCAAAATCTCGAGTGATGGAATTATCAGTGGCTTTCATTATTATGCCTTTTACGCCTTTTGTAAGATAGCCACTCTCCTTGTTATCTTTATTCACTGCTGTAGAAATAATAATAGTAAAAGAAAGATAGCTGCCTGCTGACTTCATAAAACAAGCCCCCCCCCCCCCGTCTTTTTTTTTTAAGGTTTCATTTTAGAGCTAGTGTTTAGGCCATGATGAATTGCTGAATGGTTGATTTCCTGATACTCTTTCTCACTAACCTTTCCTGACAGCTTCTGGATTGCTCTACCCGGTAATTTGCAGAATAGTAATGGCTACAGTGAGATGTCTCCTAACTATTTCCTTTACTTTTAACAAGGATTCTGAACACCCTCTGTAGGTGACAAAATGCAATTACAGACACGAAGTGTTCCCTTGGGTGGGCGGCCGTTCGCAGATGCCACCGGTCTTTTGGCAACGCAACTGTTAAAGAAAATAATAATCCTGGAACGAAAACAAAAGCGTCGGATTCTCTAAATATTCCGCCCAAATAAAAAATTTAATTAAAAGTTATGAAGGCATTTCATTGATTAACAATCTTAGTAATTAAATACTGTAGTTGGCTAATTTTTTTCCTGTTGGATTTGTTCTTCCTTGGAGATCGCTAATTGTTGTATGGCTTTACATTTATTGATAACTCTGTTTGATGAATACAGATGCCACCTTTTATGGTAGTCGTTGACAGAGTAATCATATTGTGAGAAACACCAGGCTTATGTGGTAACAGCTGTTGCAGTTATACATGCTGACATCCACTGGGAGAGAGTGTTTGCTGCTATCCTGGGCACGCAATAAAAGGAAGGTGCAATAAAGCATGAGCTAACATTTTGAAAATCCTTACAAGTCGAGGAACTTTATTGCAGATTACCAGCACTTTGATCTCCGTCCAGTACTTAAGTCTTAATTATCAGACTAATTGCACAGACTATGTTCATTTTCAGTGGTAATCCTTTTGTGATTAGCTTCTCTGTTCAATAACTGACTTATCCCTTAATTAAAAGGACTATTAACCTTAAGGCTGCTGCTCCAGTTTAGGGATTAAACCTCGGCAGAATTAATATTTAATATCATTGTTCAAAGACACTGGTGTAAGGTACAGAATCGAAATGTGTACAGTGATGGGCTTGAGGCCACCGCTCCCTTGATGGGCGAGGAATAAACTGATGGGGTTCAAATGTGCTTTCCCTGGAAGCCATTCTGTATTAGGGGCCTGGAGCTTTCAGTGGGTGTGGAGGAAGGGAGAAAGAAGCAGCTTGGGGTGCAGAGGTGGGGGGGGGGGAGAATGCGGCCTCTGTGAGCCCACGCAGTGCGGCCCGGCTGCTGTAAGGGATCGGGACAGGGTGGGCACCTGTTTGCGTAGCTTGTTGGGCAGCGGACATTTGGTGGTGTGTGTGTCCTGTAATGCGCCCCCTGTGGAAAGGACGATGGACAACACACAGCAAGTGGCGTAGCGTGGGTTGTCAGCACCCGGGGCAAGGCAAGTAATTTGCGCCCCCTAACCCGTGAGCCAGGTAGGGGCAGAGAGCTGCGAGTGCGAGCGCGCCCCCCCCAGATGTTGTGGCCGGCCCCCCTGCACCCCCCACGCTACGCCACTGCACACAGCAGCTAGCTGGTTGCAGGCTTGTTTAAGCATCTCAGTATTAGATTCCTGGTACAGTCATACCTCGGGTTACAGACGCTTCAGGTTGCGTTTTTTCAGGTTGTGGACCGCCGAAACCCGGAAGTACCGGAACGGGTTACTTCCGGGTTTCGGCAGTTGCGCATGTGCAGAAGCACTAAATCATGCTTTGCGCATGCGCACAAGTGCCAAATCACAACCCGCGCATGCGCTGATGTGCCACTGCAGGTTGTGGACGTGCATCCCACACGGATCACATTCGCAACCCGAGCGTCCACTGTAAGTTCCATGTTATCCCTCTTAAAACAATAAAGATGCCACAATCTTATTTATAAGTAATAAGAAGTTAGTCTATTCAGGAATCATCAGTTCACAGTTGGATCTCTGAAGGCAGACTTAGTTACAATGTTACAATGTAATGTACATGTGGATCTATCCCATATGGGGATAATCCTAGTGTCCTCTGTTGGCTGAAAGCAGAGCATCTCTAGCTAAAGAGAGCTGCTCCAATGATGGAGGAAGTCAAAGAGAGGGAGATGGCTGCGTGCCTTGTACTTTTGTTACCTGGACAGGTAAGGTCACACCTACCTGTAGTCAAATGCAACAGGAAGTATATCCCAATCAGGAGGAAACAGAAAGTTTTCAACTGATTGGACCAAACATTCCCCCGCATGTCCACTCCAGGAAAACTAGGAATGTTGTACTTGACTGCTACTTAGGCATCACACCCCACAGGCAGATTGCCACAAACCTGGAGAATACCGGCACTTTTTTTTCTAGAAGAAAAGCACTGTTCACAGGTACGATACTGATACGCAGTGAGATGGCCCTGGAAATTTATACAAAATGGCACTGTAAGGACCGGAGACAGAGTAAAGGGAGGTGTGCTCTTGATTTTATAAATGTTGACGCCCTCTCCAGACAACAAGGCTTGGACATGTGTTTGAGGACGCGCTAGTTAGCTACATCAAAAATTCCAGTGTACTAATTTGGCCACTCTTCATGACCTTCATGACCTTCATGTTCAGTTGATTACATGACAAGGCCATGCATGCACGGATGCCAGAGGGCAAGGCAAAGTAAAGTTCTGACATCAAGGGGCATAGCTAGCTGGCACGGCAAACATGTTTAATGGATGTGTGAGTGCTCTTGTAGGAGGGAAGTTTAATAATAATAATAATAATAATAATAATAATAATAATAATAATAATTTTTATTTATACCCTGCCCTCCCCAGCCAAGGCCAGGCTCAATAATAAAAACAAGTTGAATGAATACACATAGCTGTCAACTTACAGATTTGAAAATAAGGGACCTGCAGCCTCACCTGTTCCAGGCACTCCAGTCTTCATGCAGTCTGGTCAAACTCATGCTGGGTAGCTTCGAGAACACTATCCAACCAACTTTGTAACCAGAGGTTCAACCGAATAGAATCTGAATCACATGCACCACAAGGCCTATGCAGCCTCAACTTAAGATGGCTCCCTGGCCTGGCTTCGCACTGCAAAGTTTGCAGCAGCACATGCAACAAAATGGCATCCAGCATTCAAAAACCTCCTCAGATTGCATTAACTAGCCACACACAAGGCATGCAAGTTCCACCCCCCAGTCATTCTTAGACTTCTTTTTGGGTGAGCAACACAGCCAAGCAATACAGTTGGAGCCTCCCTCCTCCCTGGCCAGCAGGGAGGGAGGGAAAGGAGCTGCTTCCTTTGAAATTTAAGGGACATCATTTAAGGGACATTTAAGGGACATCCATCAATAAGGGACAGCAGTGGGACATGGCGCTGGAATAAGGGACTGTCCCTTCAAATAAGGGACACTTGACAGCTATGTGAATACAACTTAAAAACAAGATTAAAATACAACATTAAAACACTGAAACATTAAAATATTAAAATGCAGCCTCATCACAGGAGGAGAAAGGAAAAAGAAAGAGGGGGAGGGAATCAAATTGGCTCCGAGCCAAAAGCCAGGCGGAACAACTCTGCCTTATAGGCCCTGCGGAAAGAAATCAGATCCTGCAGGTCCCTTGTCTCATGAGGCAGAGCGTTCCACCAGGCCGGAGCCAGAGTTGAAAAGGCCCTGGCTCTGGTTGAAGCTAATCTAACTTCCTTAGGGCCCAGGACCACTAGGGTGGTGTTATTTATGGACCTTGAGGCTCTCCGTGGGGCATACCAGCAGAGGCAGTCCCCTAGATACGAGGGTCCTAGGCCATGAAGGGCTTCAAAGGTCAAAACCAGCACCTTAAATCTGACCCTGTACTCCACCGGGAGCCAGTGCAGCTGGAAAAGCACTGGGTGAATATGCTCCCATGGCAGAGACCCCGTGAGGAGCCTCGCCACAGCATTCTGCACCTGCTGGAGTTTCTGGGACAGCTTCAAGGGCAGCCCCGCGTAGAGCGAATTACAGTAGTCAAGCCTGGAGGTGACCGTCGCATGGATCACTGTGGCCAGGTTTAAACATCGCATGTATCTATTTGCACTCAAATGTGGAGTGAGCTGCAAGGCAGCAAGAAAGTGTATTGAAGAGAATATTTGCAGTCCTCCTTTCCACCTACCAACAACAAACTCTTGCAATAATAAACCGAGAACAGCATACAGAAGGTATTTGCAATCGTAGCCAAAGTGCTGTCCTCAAGAAGCTTTGTACTACAACTCTCATCATTCCCACCCAGTACAGCCAATGGTCAGGGAAGATGGGAGTCGAGATCACTAAAATCTGGTGGGCACCATATTGGCTGCCCGTGGCTTATTGGTCGTTGATTTTCAGCAGTTCGTAAGCTGCCATGAATAGCTTTAATTCAAAGACAGCACAAGAGAAAGAAATATAAAAGACCAATAAGAAAAAATGCTTACAGTTCAGTTCTGGTAATGGGAATACATGCATTTTAGTTTAGCAATGCCCAGGGCTGTAGCAAACTATCTAGCAGATAGGCTAAAGAAAAAGTCTGCAATATTGTTCCGGGGACAACATTTTGTCTGTGCTTTACAAGTGCAAGACGCTGCTGCCAGAATACTTACATATCTCTCCAAGTTTGGAATCTGGCCCCCACAATGGTTTGCTGTCACCAGCTTGTAGCAGTGCATGGTTCAGCATTCTGCTTCTGCATTCGAATCCTAGAGTTGTAAGGGTCCCTGAGGCTCACCTAATTCAACCCCCTGCAACGCAGGAATATGCAGCTGTTCCGTATGAAGATTGAACCTGCAACCCTGGCATGATCAGCACCATGCTCTAAGCAAATGAGCTATTTTAAAAAAGAAGGAAGGAGATACTATTTCATTTTCTATACAGAATTAAGAGATCACCCTTGCTTTGCTTTTCCTGCACAAGAAATGTATGGAAGGCCTGGCTTTCTCCTGTTGAGGGTAATCTGCAAGCACTGTCCCCTTGGCTCACTGGAAGGACAGATTGTGAAGCTGAGGCTCCAATACTTTGGCCACCTCATGAGAAGAGAAGACTCCCTGGAAAAGACCCTGATGCTGGGAAAGATAGAAGGCACAGGGAGAAGGGGATGACAGAGGACGAGATGGTTGGACGGTGTTCTTGAAGCTACCAGCATGAGTTTGACCAAACTGCAGGAGGCAGTGGAAGACAGGAGTGCCTGGCATGCTCTGGTCCATGGGGTCATGAAGAGTCGGACACGGCTAAACAGCAACAACAACACTGTCCCCTTAGGTACCATATGGGCTGAAGGGGCCCCTTCGGTCTGCTTCTGAGAGCCAGTGTGGTGTAGCGGTAGTCTCATAATCTGGGAAACCGGGTTCGCGTCTCCGCTCCTCCACATGCAGCTGCTGGGTGACCTTGGGCCAGTCACACTTCTCTGAAGTCTCTCAGCCCTACTCACTTCACAGAGTGTTTGTTGTGGGGGAGGAAGGGAAAGGAGAATGTTAGCCGCTTTGAGACTCCTTAAAGGGAGTGAAAGGTGGGATATAAAATCCAAACTCTTCTTCTTCGTCTTCTTCTTCTTCCATCCCGGCCCTTATTGGTACAACTGGGGCAATAGGAAAGAGCATTGTGATTCTCAATGGCTCATGGTGGCAACCGCCTCCTTTTGTGCTGGATGGGTCTGATCAAGCCCTAGATGACTTGTGAGATATGCATGGGAGGACCAACAGGTTCATTATACGATTAAGGACAAAAAGCAACATCATTTAACTGTGAATGTTAACACAGCTGTTTTTGCATCAAATATCAATCTTTTTAATAAGCAGTCCGTTAAGTGCCAGATTGGCGGAAGGTGGAAGAGGCTTTTGTGTAAGCATATATGAAATGCTTCAGGGTTCCGATACAGGCACACACCCTATGCAAGATTACTAGCATTTTTCTTATATTTTGGAGGCATTTGTTGACTGAGAGAGAAGCAGCTAAACTGAGATGTTAACAGTGATTGGCAGTGGCCTTAACCCATGTGGCTGATATCACTGATTTGTCACACTGAGTGATGCGAGATGATAAACAATTGGTTGCTGATTATTGGACATTTCAACACAGAGCACATGTGGCCCGTCGGATGACAGGTTATGCTAATGAGCTGGCGTTCCTGCCAATTACTTAAGAGCAAAAGCACCCTCCCCTATCTGCAGCAAGTTTTCATGTCCTCGGCATCTTTAATTACATTCCAGCTCATTAGCCGACTCCTATCCTTTCACACTCTTCCATTTGGAGAAATCCATTGATTTCAAAGTAGCTTTGTCCAGGATTGCACCCCAAATGATTAATGATTAGATTTTGTGCATATTAGTATGGTGGATATTGGTTTGCAAGCACCTGATGTGCTCATTTGAATAAGTTATTCTATAGGTAGCTCATGAGTTCTGGTCAACAGAAATTTTATTTCCCCCCCAGTGGATTTTCACTAGTCTTATGAATGGGTTGACCTGTGTTTGGAAGTCAGATCTGCTGCTTACCACGTAACTTGAGAGTCTTCATTCCCCCCCCCCCCCCCAGAAATCTTGAATCTGTTTTCATGACATGTCAGTGGAAGATAAAGTATTCACTCTTTACGGCTGGTGGTCTAAGTTAGAGTCAGAGTAGAACATGTAAAATGCTGTTATGATGGGACATAATGGGAAAGGGCAGGGAAAAGGAGGGTGCCTCGAGTCAGTGCGAAACAGCAATAACCTAATTAAATTATGTGCAAGGTCTAATATGTTTAAGATTGCAATCCTATGCACACTGATCTGGGAGCAAGACCCGCAGAACACAGCTTGTTATTGTAACTTATTGCTACTGTAATTTATTGTTCTGGTGTTATGTTCTGCTTTATGGTCTTAAAATTTTGTAAGTCACTTAAAGACTCCACTGTGGCAAACAACTAAGAAATTTAAATCCTCCTCCTCCTCCTCCTCCTCCTCACATTTTTGGGATGGAAAACTACATTGCAACATTCAGAACAGTGTGCATGTTGAAGGATAGCTGTACCTCTCCCCCATCTCAAATTAGGATCCTTGTTAAATAGGTCAAGTGCAGATGAAAGTGTAAGCAATACAAATTGGACTGAATGTTCAAGAAGATGTTTACGGGTGCTTGTAAAATTTCCATGTGTGTGTGTGTGTGTGTGTGCGGCACAGGTGCCCCAGCACTTATCATGTTGGCTTCCTTAGCTGTTTTAAGAAAGGCTATATGTTAGGTAGGGATGCGGGTGGTGCTGTGGGTTAAACCACAGAGCCTAGGACTTGCCAATCAGAAGGTGTATCGGTTTGAATCCCCGCAACGGGGTGAGCTCCCGGTGTTCAGTCCCTGCTCCTGCCAACCTAGCAGTTTGAAAGCATGTCAAAGTGCAAGTAGATAAATAGGTACCGCTCCGGAGGGAAGGTAAACGGCATTTCCGTGCGCTGCTCTGGTTCGCCAGAAGCGGCTTAGTCATGCTGGCCACATGACCCGGAAGCTGTATGCTGGCTCCCTCGGCCATTAAGGCGAGATGAGCACTGCAACCCCAGAGTCGGCCACGACTGGACCTAATGGTCAGGGGTCCCTTTACCTTTACCTTACTTTCCTCCTGTATTCCAAGCACTGAGAAGTCCTGCAACCTGAGCAATTGCAGCTGGGTTTCAGTCAACATTTCAAACTGAGTAAGCTCCTTAATTGTGTTCAAGAGCCCAGTATCCTCTGCTTGAGATATTAGCTGGGCACTTTTTTATTTCCTCCTCTTTTCTCTCTACAGGAAAGCATCCCCAACGCGGAACGCCGGCAAAATAATTCCACTGTTTGTACACGGATTCCTTGAGATGTCAGTGTTAATTGGGATTGTAAGGGCCGTAGGAAGCAGGTAAGTTGAATGTGATGCTCATTCCAGAGTTAACAATGAATCACTTGCAAAGTAATAATGGGAGCATATGTCTCCTACAGCTTTTCAGGAGAGGTGCTAGTTCCTTAATGTAAACGAGTGGACCAAAGAGATAGTGAAGATTTATTTCCTTTTCCCCGACAGAAATAGATTTATTTCCTTAGCATATTAATGATGATGCATTAAAAATGTTTACAGAATACCATCACAAAATGGATGAAATTAAAGCGCATACAGGGCCCTGAGGGGTTGTGAGCGCCGTCTTTAATATTAGCGAGACAGATTGCAAGCTGGGATTCTAGTTGATTCTCGCATGCTGAGAAGAAGTCAAAACAGAGGATACTGTCAGAGGTACCAAAATGTATGTTACAGGTGGTAAAATACTCACCGGTGTATTCATTTTAATCAGGCTCATAAGCATCTGGATTTATAAGCACTCACTACCCCGGTTGCCTTGATTTTTCATAGGAGCATCCGCCACCACTGAAATCTTGTACACATTCATTTGAGAGTTTACATGCATGCAGAAGTGTACACTTCTAAAGACACGTCTGTATGCAAGGAGCATAAGTCAAAGTGCTGATATGGGTAAGCAGAACGTCTAGTTAAAAGAGAATATATAGGCCTATGCTGGGATTGCTGGGTGTATGTGCTTGAGAAGTGTTGGTGCTGACCTTTAAAGCCCTAAATGGCCTCGGCCCAGTATACCTGAAGGAGTGTCTCCACCCCCATCGTTCAGCCTGGACACTGAGGTCCAGCTCCAAGGGCCTTCTGGCGGTTCCCTCACTGTGAGAAGTGAGGTTACAGGGAACCAGGCAGAGGGCCTTCTCGGTAGTGGCGCCCACCTAGTGGAACGCTCTTCCATCAGATGTCAAGGAAATAAACATCTTTCTGACTTTTAGAAAACATCTGAAGGCATGCATGGGGAGGTTTTTATATTTGAGCTTTTTTTGTGTTTTAATATTTTGTGGGAAGCCACCCAGCGTGGCTGGGGCAACCCAGTAAGATGGGCAGTGAATAATAATAATAATAATAATAATAATAATAATAATAATAAAGCTCAGTCAAACAGTTAAGTTCACCACAGAAAACAGCTGTTTAACATACAGATGATGTCAGGTGTAGGCCCGGTGGTTGTGGTTTAGCCAAAATGACCTGGCAGGTTTGTTTGGTTCTGCAGGCCACGGGTTCCCCACTGTACTGCTGCGAAACAGTATGTCCAAGGGGACTCAGGGCAGATTCACACGATACATTTCAAACACATCCAACACATGTTTAATGCATAGGACGTCCCCTCCAAAGAATCCTGGGAAATGTAGTTTGTTGCTGGGAATCGAATCTCTGAGGGGAAAACTACAGTCCCCAGGATTCTTTGGGAGAAGTCATGTGCTTTAAATGTGTGTTGGACGTGCTTTAAATGTATGATGCGGATCTGTCCTCAGTAGGGCTTACTTTGGAGTCACTGCATGTGAGAAACACTCCATGAATAAAGGAGTCCTCCTGTCCCCAAGGCCTTCTGCTTTGCCAAGCTTTCCACCAATGTCTGGTTAAATATTTACATCTAAACTCAGAAAGGCAGAACTTCATGGATATGCATTGCATCCCTAAGTATTAGGGCGTCAACACTTTTAGTGAAAATATGCTCATAGTTAGGTCGAAAAGATACAAAACCCAATAATATGGAGCAGATGCCACAATTTTGAGCTGTCATACTTCTCCAGGAGAGTTTATTGTGTTGAGTTGTACACTGCTATATGTCTGTATCAGAATATGCCTTTGTATGAGTTCCCTGGAAATACTTTTTATCTGACTGAATGCTCTCCTTGGTAGCCTCTTTTAGAAACAAAAGCCCATAAAACTCTTTACATGACATATTGAAATTGACCTTTACTTGAAGCTTAGCTTTAACCGTGTCAATCAATACTCATGCATTTTCTGCTGTCAGTCTGCGGCTGTTTACACAAGGAAAATCTCCACACCGTAACACTGTACTCCAGTGCTGCAGAGCTGGCAATGTGAAATGAACTTGGAATGTGCTCATTAGTGCTCAGATTTTCATTGAGCAACATTCCCCCAGCAAAAGGGAGAGAATGCGCGCATTGGCAACTCTCACGTGCCTTTGAACCTTTCGCTCAAAAGCATTTCTCCCCAAATGCTGGGAAGGTAGAGACCCTCCAAGACTAAAGACCTGAATTTCTGCAGAGTGAATGAAAGAGGCATGCCTGTGTCTTGGGAGACGACGGAGGAGCGTGCCTTTGGAGGTGATGTCAAACTGTTGGAAGGTTGCAGCGTCTGCTGTGGCTGTAGAGACTGATAGGGGAGAGACATGTTTTGTTGCAGCTGGGGCAGATGAAGGCGTCTGGTTGTGCTGCTGCAGATTCACCATGGCGTCAGTGGCGTAGCGTGGGGGGTGCAGGGGGGGCCGGGCGCACCGGGCACAACATCTGGGGGTCAGGGTTAAGGGACGCAAATCCACGGGTTAGGGGGCGCAAATCCACGGGTTAGGGGGCGCAAATTACTTGCCTTGCCCCAGGTGCTGACAACCCACGCTATGCCACTGCATGGCGTTGCTTCTCTCTGTGCTCCTCCCAGCGGTTATTCCTCCTCTCATCACTGCTGAGGATACATGACTTGACTGATTGTCTACTTATATGTGTGTGCTCTGTGGCTGAAGGTCTTTCATGCCTCTTCCTCATATCAAGATTGCTACAATGCTAAGCAGTATTGGATTGAGGAATGTAAGTCCTGGGCCTCGATCATGACTGGGGCACCATGCCTGCAATTTACTCTTTAGAATCCATTCGTGCAATTGCTAGTGGCATTTCATCTCATCTGGCCCTCATTTCCAGCTCTCTTTAAAACTATTATCTGTCTCTTCAGCTGCAGTTTTTCCTGTCTGACTGTTTCCTGAAAGGATCCAGCCTTGGCCATAGCAGTATTGCATGCTTCTCATGCAATGGGGGCAGGGGAATGATGCTAAATTTCAACTTGGATCAGTATGGTACATGATAAAGACCTACTCAGCTTTAGATGAAGTCATAAGCAGAGAGTGCTGGTGGCATGAAAACCACTGCAAATGTCCACGCCAGCTCCAGCAATATCTTGCACAGATTGTGCCTCCCTAGTTAAAAAGCTCTTCCTTTCCATCATCGCAGCTGCAAAATTTCATTTGGCAGAGGCATACTGAACTGAATTGGCCACTCCGTTCTGATTGCATAAATATTTGCAGCAAAGCACCGATGGCTGCAAAGAGATTTTGTAACGTTTCATAGAAAATATTGGCCCAAAACAAGAGAAACTGGGGCGGGACATTTTTAAGACCAGCAAGTCTTCTCCCCTCTGGTTAAATTTGGTTTCATTCACAATGAGGGTAAATTGGGGGGGCGGGGTAGCAAAATGGTGTTCATTAAAAAAATAATATAAATTGACATCTAAAATAACTTCCTGGTTTTGATTTGCTTGAAAGGAAAATGTGCGTTGGATTCCATGTGTCTCCAGGAAGGGAGTTTATATTTTTTCCATTTCAGAAATACCGCTGCTTTGTTGCTAGGCTATTTTGTTCCTCGGCAAATTTAAAACATGTCTCCGTATTTTTTGTTGCCAGGTCTAGACAAGCAGTCCAAGCAGGTTTCTGCACTCTGATTGCCTTGCTGGCTATGCTGAGCCCGGGCGCTGTGCAAGTTACAGTTCTTCCACCATGGCCCTGAACACTGCAATTGCACACACCACCTTGTGCCAGTACACAAATCCCCTACCAGATGGTTAGCAGGAGCTGCTTGGACATTGCCAGTAACTTGTGCCTATGTGTTAGTGGTAGAAAATTACCGTAAATGGAACCTGCGGCTCATCCCAGCCTGTATGTTCACTCAGCAGAATGAGCAGTAGGACTTCCAAATCCTGCTTTGCAGACCCTCCAAGTGTCTCTATTTTCCAGGGAGAGTCCTGGATTTAAAGAAGCCGTCCTGGTTTCTGTTTTGATCCTGGAATGTCCCGCTTTTCCTTACGATGTCCCTGTTTTCATTGGAGAACTGTTGGAGGGTATGGAGTTATGCGATCACCAAGCCAAGGAGATAAGCAAATATACAACTTTTAGAAGACATCCAAGGGAAATGATATATAATGAATTGAAAAAAATGTTTTAAAAGCCTTTTGTTAAAAAACCAGAAGCATTCCTCCCAGGAATTTTAGATCAAGATATAAAAAAGGAAAATTGGAAATTATTTATGTACGGAACAACAGCGGCAAGAATTATATTAGCACAAGCTTGGAAGACAGAAGAAAAACCAACGAAAGAACAATGGCAAGGGAAACTTACGGAATATACAGAACTGGCAAAACTAACAGATAAACTAAATGAAAAGGACAACGAAGACTTTAAAAGAGAATGGGAACCATTTACAACATATATGAAGAGGCAACATAAAGAACTGGACTCATTGGCAGGATTTGAGTAAACAATCACAATTGTGTATCTGTCTGTCTATCTATCTATCTATCTATCTATCTATATCTATCTATCTATCTATCATCTATCTATCTATCATCTATCTATCATCTATCTATCATCTATCATCTATCTATCTATCTATCTATCTATCTATCTATCTATCTATCTATCTATCATCTATCTATCTATCTATCTATCTATCATCTATCTAATATGTATTGGGAAAATTTTGGCAAAACAATACGCAGGGTGAACAATATGGAAATAAAACAAAATGGGAGTATGAGGGAAGTCCAGGGGAGGGTGTAGGAAACTACGGAAAACTGTTAGAGTAATATCGTTAGAGGATGTATATATGGAAAAAGCAATAAAAATTATTTTTAAAGAAGAAGACATCTGAAGGCAGCCCAGTGTGTCTCGGACCACCTAGTCAGATGGGTGGGGGCATAAATTACTACTACTACTACTACTGAATAGGACATCCCTATCTTCATTGGAGAAATGTTGAAGGGTGTGTCAGCAGAATGCACAGTAGGACCCCCAAATCCTGGAGGACCATTACCATCTAAGGAGCAGGCCTGGCC
The DNA here is from genome assembly GCF_965153285.1 of Podarcis tiliguerta. Classification (NCBI taxonomy): domain Eukaryota; kingdom Metazoa; phylum Chordata; class Lepidosauria; order Squamata; family Lacertidae; genus Podarcis; species Podarcis tiliguerta. The sequence continues at coordinate 22,344,166 of NC_139534.1, forward strand.
ATGTCATGAGGCAACTTCAGGCCTTGGTCTCAGGTGTGGGCACAGCAGAGTAAGTTCTTAGCCTCATCACTCCTCAAGGTGATGTATACTGCATAAGGCGGCCAGCAGACTCCCTGCCCCACTCACATGCCTTTCCCCATTGTGCCTTGTGGACTTCTTCTCAAGGCCAAGACAGGCTATGTGTGTTGGACAGCTCTCTCCCCCAGGGGGAAATCTGTGGAACTAGCACTATTACAAACATAATGCTTGTTCTGCACTTATAAGAAATCTGTTTTTTTAGTGTGACAGCTCCTCCTCTCTGGAGGTCCCTGCCCATTGATGTTAGTCAGCCACCTTTGTTGTACTCTTGGCACCTTGAATTTTTTGTTGTTGTTAGGCAGGTATGTATGTATGTATGTATGTATGTATGTATTATTATTATTATTATTACACCCCACCCATCTGACTGGATTGCACCAGCTGGCAAGAATTTCACTATGTAATTTTATTTTATAATGCATATTTTAATTACAGATTTCATCAATATTTATAAATTTTAGGTCAACTTCTGATTTTTTTTATCAAGAATGTTAATGTATATTTTATGTAAACCACATGGAGGTTTTTTTTTTAAAAAAAATGATAAAGCGGTATACAAATTCTGTTAAACAAAATAACAACAGAGTAACGATTTCAGGAACATCGCCCTGAGACTTCATGCTGTTTGCTTTCCCTGCCACTCCAGGTAAGACCTCTCCTGTCTAGTGGCGGGTAGGGTATGAACAGAGAAGTGTGCCAGTGTCAGAGGCCTGGCTAGATGACTGCGCAAATAGATTTGGTGGGAAGAGCAATCATTAAATAAGATTCAGGCTTCATCGACAGCTCTTTGAGCAAAATGCTCTTGTGGGCATTTGCATTTTAGATTAATCTCTCTACAGGAGCCAGCTTAGAAAGTCCCTATTACCATGAAGTTACAGGCGCTTCCAGTCTGTAGTTGGCTAGGGTATCATGCACACAGGTCAATCACATTAGGAATCTGTTGCCATACACGGGTCTTTTCCTTCCCCTCTGTCAGATCAGACATTCTCGGAATTAATTAAATCTCCTGATGTACTCAGAAAACTCTCAGAATAAATGTTAAGATATTAAAGACGCCGAACTTGTTCTTTTGATTTCATCTCTGTAACCTTTCCAATTTATCGCTGTATCTCCTAACCTCTTGGAGATTAATTACGGCGCCCGTTAGTAAGTCGGCCCATTTCATTCTCGTGTGAGGAACATTCATCAGTAGAAATGTAGTTCAGGTGTGATGCTGATTTTACGTGCAAGAAGGAGTGTGTACATGTGTGTGTGCCGAGAGGGGAGTGATATACAGAACAGAGGTTTGCTAAATTTACTGAAATCCTAACTTGACAGGGACTGAAAAAGCAAATACAGTGGTACCTCGGGTTACATACGCTTCAGGTTACACACTCCACTAAGCCAGAAATAGTGCTTCAGGTTAAGAACTTTGCTTCAGGATGAGAACAGAAATTGTGCTCCGGCGGCACGGCAGCAGCAGGAGGCCCCATTAGCTAAAGTGGTGCTTCAGGTTAAGAACAGTTTCAGGTTAAGTAAGGACCTCTGGAATGAATTAAGTACTTAACCTGAGGTACCACTGTACTTTTCCCAGCTGAAATAACCACATATTTCACCTGGGTGGTTCAACTAAGGCTGGCACCCAGGACCGTCTTTACCCGGGGGTGCAAGAGGTGCGGGGCACTAGGGCACCAAATTTGGGGGGCTGCTGGGCACCCACCATTGAAGCCGCTTAAGCTCTTAACTATCTATCTGTTATGAAATAATAAATAATTTTGATCAAGCTAGAAAAACAAAATACATATACAGTGGTACCTCGGGTTACAGACACTTCAGGTACAGACTCCAGTAACCCAGAAATAGTACCTCGGGTTAAAAACTTTGCTTCAGGATGAGAACAGAAAGTGCGCAGAGGCCCCATTAGCTAAAGTGGTACCTCAGGTTAAGAACAGTTTCAGGTTAAGAACCAACCTCCAGAACAAATTAAGTTCTTATCCCGAGGTACCACTGCATACCTAGGTATTACCGAAATGTACAGTGGTGCCTTGGGTTAAGAACTTAATTGCTTTTACCCGGCTTGGTTTTTAATATTTTTAAAAACTTAATGCTCCCTTATGCTCCTTGCTTTTGCAGCAGCAAGCCCAGGATTTCTCTCACCGCAAGCGTTTACACTCTCCACTCCTCAACCCTGGAAATCCCGTTAGCTGCTGTGTAGCCATAAGGGGTGTGTGTGTGTGTGTGTGTGCGCGCACAAAAGAGAGAAGAATATTAGGGATGGAACAAAGGCGAGGCAGCAGGACAGGGGATACCAGCACTGGTGCCACGGCCATGGTGATGAAACCATTGGCCACCTAGTTGCCTCTCAGAGACCCACCCAACACAGCCCAGCATCCGAAAGAAAAGGAAATGTGTTATGTACTGAGTTGAATATGCAGCAGTCTGATTGGTCCTAGAACAATAGGATCCAAAATGCAGCAGTCTGATTGGTCCTAGAACAATAGGATTCAGAATGCAGCAGCCTGATTGGTCCTAGAACAATAGGATTCAGAATGCAGCAGTCTGATTGGTCCTAGAACAATAGGGTCCAGAATGCAGCAGTCTGATTGGTCCTAGAACAGTGCAGCAGTATGATTGGTCCGCAGGAGCCACCCAATCCAGCTCCAGGTAGAAGTGAATCCACAACCTGATTGGCCTACAGGAGAATCCCGAATTAGCCAATCATGTGGTGCCCATTGTGTAAATAATGTATCTAAAGCAGACATCCTGGGGGAACTTCCATTCCTCCTCACCACTATGAGCTGAATAAAGAGCATGAAATCCACTCTTGACTCCAAGTATATTTCAAAATGTGACTGTAATGTGATCATGTGGTGCCAGGGTTTACACCTTCTCATCTGTTTCGACTCCCCTCTCCTTCTCCCTGTGCCTCTCCTTTCCTCTCCCAGCAACACAGTCACACACACCATTGGACCAACGACCAGAGCTGTAGCTAGGTGATCTTGCACCCCTGGCAGAACTGTCCAGATTGCACCCCCTAGCCATGGACAAATTAGCTCTTCTTTCCACCTCTCCTCCACCCCCACCCCCAATTCAATTCACCCTCTATTTAAAACATTTTCTTGAGGCAATAATCAATATTTTTTATTTATCAACATATTTATGTACATATTTTTTAGCCGATTTTGCGCCCCCTTTTGCCTGCGCCCCTGGCGGGGCCCACCTCACCACCCCCTAGCTCCGGCTTTGCCAGTGACCCCCTTTGCCCTCCCACAAGATTCCTTGTTGAAGTTTCCCCCCACAGTGTCGCCTCCCTCCCTCCCTCTCCCCTCCCTCTCTCCCCCCCCTCTCTGGCCATGGGAAGTGACCTCTCATCACTTCCACTGTTGCTGGGGCACAGCCTCCCTCAGAATATCTGAATCTCCCCTGGCAAATGTTGTTAATGAAATTTGCACAGGTATGAGGTTTGAAAAACCATTATAGTGGTACCTCATACGCTTCAGGTTACAGACTCCGCTAACCCAGAAATAGTGCTTCAGGTTAAGAACTTTGCTTCAGGATGAGAACAGAAATTGTGCTCCGGCGGCGCGGTGGCAGCAGGAGGCCCCATTAGCTAAAGTGGTGCTTCAGGTTAAGAACAGTTTCAGGTTAAGAACGGACCTCCGGAATGAATTAAGTACTTAACCTGAGGTAACACTGTAGTTTACGTGTTGGATGAGAAGAAATTGTGCTCCGGTGGCGCGGCGGCAGCAGGAGGCCACATTAGCTAAAGTGGTGCTTCAGGTTAAGAACAGTTTCAGGTTAAGAACAGACCTCCGGAACGAATTAAGTACTTAACCTGAGGTAACACTGTAGTTTACGTGTTTAACATGCCTTGTCTCCAGCGCTTGAGACATTGTCGAGTGCATTGCTTGGTCCATGAGGGCTAGAAGCTCACTTTAAAACAACAACATGGAAAATGTCTTGCGATCCTGACTAAACCCTGTTTGCCATACAGTGCAGCGGTGATGGGAGAAGCCATACCCAGCAGAAATACTCTTTGTATGCAACTCTCAGAAATATAGGAGCCCCTCTTAGGGTCTGGACCTGGCAATTCCACCTGTATGTGAAGCCAATCCAATTTGGACAACTAATTAAGGCTGCAATCCTGTTAACCGACATACAAGCTTTTGATTCAGATTTGAGGTAACTGAAACATGCCTGATTATACACATTTCATGACTGGGGGCTATGAGATTAATTCTGTGCCAACATCCTAACTATCAAAAATTAGATTACGCTTGAGAAATTCTGCAGAGTGATTACAGCACCTCATTCATTTCAACATAAGTACAGGCAGACGGTCTAGAAAAATATGCATGTGGCGGGGTTGGGTTGGGGAGAGGCAATATTAAATAGATTTAACCTTTATGGATGGCTAAAGGTTGTGCTCTGACCTGTGGTGCCAAGAACTGCATTAGCAGCACATGAGTAAAATCTTTTCTGAAATAACCAGTCCATATGGGATTTTTTACCTAGCCTGCGGAGACAGGAAGCATTGGCGAGAATTTCTCTGAAGCAAGACTCCGCCTTGTCCTTTCAATGGAACTTGTGCAGGCAAACTTTTAGGTGGCTTATCCCTTTAAAACAGAAATACACATTTAAAGTACAGTGGTACCTCGGGTTACATACGCTTCAGGTTACATAGGCTTCAGGTTACACACTCTGCTAACCCAAAAATATTACCTCAGGTTAAGAACTTTGCTTCAGGATGAGAACAGAAATCGTGCTCCGGTGGTGCGGTGGCAGCAGGAGGCCCCATTAGCTAAAGTGGTGCTTCAGGTTAAGAACAGTTTCAGGTTAAGAACAGACCTCCAGAACAAATTAAGTACTTAACCTGAGGTACCACTGTAGTTCTTCTACCACCTCCCTCTTACTCAACTCATGGAGAGGTATAAATCTAAATCAACAACTATTGGACAAAAATGCCAAAGCATCCGGTTGCCTTAACTCTTCCAATGGGGTTTGGGCAGTCAATTATCGAAAGGCTACAGTTAATGACCCAAACAATGCATGTAGTGAAAAGGCATATGCAGAGATTGACCACCGTTTGATGTAGGTAATCTGTGGCCTTCCTGATGTTGCTGAGGTAAAAAATCACTCCCATATTTGACCGTCAGCTGGCTTGGGCTGATGCGAGCCGTGTGCGACAAAATCTGGAGGGCCACAGGTTCTCTGTCCCTAATGTAATGGATCTCATACTATCCAACATTTCTCCAATGAAAACGGGGACACCCTATTCCATACCCTTCAACATTTCTCCGATGAAAATAGAGATGTCCCTTCCAACATTTCTCCGATGAAAATAGAGACATCCCTTCGAATATTTCTCTGAGGAAAATAGGGCTGTCCTATTTAATAATAATAATAATAATAATAATAATAATAATAATAATTCTATTATTTATACCTCACCCATCTGACTGGGTTGCTCCAGCCACTCTGGGTGGCTTCCAACATATATAAAAAATAATAAAACATTAAGCATTTCAAAAATGTCTTCAGATGTCTTCTAAAAGTTGTATTGTTACTTATCTCCTTTACTTGGTGGTCACATAACTTAGGGGGAATCGGGCTACAAAATGGCGTCTGGGCAGATTTTTGCAGAATCGGCAAAATGTCCCGGAAACCCGGACGTATGGCAAGTAGGGGAATTTTTAAAAAATGCTTAAGAAATCAAAGAAAATCTCAAAAACGTATTTTTGAGGGGAGATGTTCCTTGGGAACCCTCCCTAACTCAATACCCTCCAACATTTCTCCATACTCTCCAACATTTATCCTGAGGAAAGCCAGGCATTCTGATCAGAAACTGGATGGCATCTGGAAATCAGAAACTGGATGGCGTCTGTAAATCTGGGACTGTCCGTGGAAAATGGGGACACTTGGAGGGTCTGAGATCTGGCTTGAAGGATGACATTGTGGTTAACACTTTGCAGACAAGGACTGCAGTGTTGACGAAGGCTGTGTCAGTCAATGGTCACTGTGGACAGGTGAAACAGCAGCAAGAAACCGTCCTGGCTTTGTCACCATTCCCAGCAATTATACTGTCCATGGTCAAACAAAACAGAACACTCTTTCAACACTGTTTTTATTTCATGAGCCGATGAATGATTTCTTTAAAAAACATAAAAAAGAGAGAAAGAAACGCTGACGATCACTGGAATCTTTGTTTTCTTAAGGCACTACCATGCTTTAAAATTAGCCGAAGAAACAACCCAAGATGGCAATGAAATCGTTAAAATCATGTAAATGCTTAAAGCGCGTAGGCCTGGGAGATTATGGTTTCATTAGAGAAAAGGCTATAAAGTTAGACCCAGGTAATTACCTATCCCATTAATGCTCGAGAATTCTTTGCTCCACTGAGAAGTGATTGTGGTGTATCTTGCCTTCTGTGCCTTTACAATTCGAGCGGAGGGGGCCTTTATTTCATCAGCACAAAACTGCAAGGAAACAGCGGCAGCTTTCCAGGTGTACTTTGCAAATTGGGGTTTAAATGTGGAACGCATCAAATTAAAATTCAATATTAATTATTTTGTCTTGCTAGGAGCCCGAGTAGTTTAAAGCAGCAAGGGTAATTGTCTAATTCATTGTGTGTGTCTACAGTGAACTTAATCATTATGTCAGCTTCCTAATAAAAGGTTATTATAGAAACAAAGATCCCCATTTTACATATGGTAGGCAAGGGAGAATTCGAAGAGCTGGTCTCCAAGGTAGATTTGAGGTTCTTGACAAATGATGTCCATGCTGTGATCAGATACTTAACAAGGAATCTCGTTATTAACTAGGCCTGTACAGATAATTAGCACTTGAGCTTCAAATTTTAAATCTGGCTTGAGATGTATAATTTATCAAATGCCCTCGCTTGCTGTCAAAGCCCTGTAATAAGGCGGCGTTATTGATGAATTGAGATTAAGAGCAGATTGAAGAGAATATTAGGCCACTAGTTAGCCCGAAAAGTCTGATTTCAATATTTACACTACTAATTTGGCATTATTTTGGTAAATGAATGCAGTCCCAAAGTGCTGTGCACAATATAAAAGGGAATCAACTAGGCATCATTATATTCTAACAGAAACAGTACTGTTTACTGGAGGCTGAATTCTGCAGCATTAGCAGTCCGGTTAATAAGATGCTTTATGGGATAAGTGTACCTGTTTTTATAGCATGCATTTATTATAACACATCCAACAGGCAGGGCTTTTAGGCAGAATTAGAAAATGCCTCTCATTTACATTAAAAAAAAAATGATATTCTGTTGAGGCTAATTGTGATGGAGCTAGAGGGTCCTTGACTTAAATCCAATTTCATTTGCATATTTGAATTGTCTTTATGCTGGAATGCAGTCTAGATACACACACACACACACACACACACACACACTCAAGCTATGTAAAATGAGCAATCTTTTCTTCTCTTGGTTTTTTTAAAAATATATATTTAATGACTGCTGGTAGCACTTCATTGCAAGTGGTTCCAAGCGGGGTGGGGGAAAATATGAAAGAGTTACTGTACGCAATCAATCTACCGTAAGCCACAGCTGCAAAGGTGTGAGGCACACATTCATGACCCCTCGTATGCTAAATCTTTTTTGATGCACGTAATAAAAAGGCATTTGAGGCAATCGCTGTGTTTCCAAGATTGCATTAGGCAAAGCATAAGGAAACTGGGGGTGGGGGTCTGTTTTCATATCCCCTCCCCCTGTTTTGTTCATTGCCCAAACATACAAAGTTAGATGATGCTCAGATACACACACCAGGCGTTTACTGTTTATGAGCAATATATCCTATCAATATCCTCTAGCCATATAATCATGTCAGTAACTGCCTGCTTCCGGGAGAGTTTGCATTTGAAGTCCCTTGTAGCTCATTACTGGCAGTAGCTCCCTTGCTCTTCAGTTCCCAGCTGTCCAATGGGGTATGCCAAGTCACAGCAGGACCTGAGGAGTGTTTGCATTCAATTGCATCAGCAAGCCTTAGGGAATTTCCCTTGTTTGCATAGTGCGCGCAAAGGTAGGATTTCTGAGGTCCGGGCCATACACAGCTGATGGTCATCTCCTTGGCAATTTGATTTAGCGCAGAAGAAACGCAGGATCTGCGGCCTCATCCTATGTGTGTTTATTCAAAATGCCACTGAGCGCAAAGGCCTGTCAGCTGATTGAAGTGCATGGAGCCCTCTGGCTGTGAGCATCGTCTCGATGCTGTGTTATTGAAACTCGGAGTCGAATGTGAATTTCATGCTCTTTATTCAGCTCGTAATAGCAATGAAGAAGAAGAAGAAGAAGAAGAAGAAGAAGAAGAAGAAGAAGAGTTTGGATTTGATATCCCGCCTTTCACTCCCTTTAAGGAGTCTCAAAGCGGCTAACATTCTCCTTTCCCTTCCTCCCCCACAACAAACACTCTGTGGGGTGAGTGGGGCTGAGAGACTTCAAAGAAGTGTGACTGGCCCAAGGTCACCCAGCAGCTGCATGTGGAGGAGTGGAGACGCAAACCCGGTTCCCCAGATTACGAGACCACCGCTCTTAACCACTACACCACACTGGCTCTTCACCACATGAAACTTCCCCCAAAACGTCTAGCTATATATACACTATTTACACAATGGATCCCGCGTGACTGGCTAATTCCAGGCTGCTCCTGTAGGCCAATCAGGTTGCTGATTCACTTCCTCCAGAAGCCTGATTGGCTACTCCTGCAGGCCAATCAGGTCGCTGATTCACTTTCACCTGGAGCTGGATTGGGTGGCTCCTGCGGACCAATCAGACTGCTGCATTCTGGATCCTATTGTTCTAGGATTCAGCTCAGTACATAACAGTTATTAATTGTATCTTGTTGGAGGGGTAAGCTGCCAAGCCAGAGGCACCACCCTGTTAAATGCCAACTTTCCCATTATGAGTGGGAAGGCTTCAAGGGGGGGGGGGGTTGTAAGCATGCGTGGCTGAATGTGGTTATATACCTCTCTGTGATCAAGAACCCTACTCACCCAGCAGTGGTGTAGCAAGGAGGGGCACAGGGGCAGTTGCCTGGGACACAAAATTGTTGTTGTTGTTTAGCTGTCTTAGTTGTGTTTGACTCTCCGTGACCCCATGGACCTTGGAAACTCTCACTTTCTTCTCAAAGCTTCTCCTTTTTTATGTCCATGGAGTTTTCATGGCAAAATACTGGAGTGGGCTGCGAGTTTCTTCTCCAGGTGGATCACATTTAGTCTAAATTCCTGGCTATGACCTGTCCGTCTTGGGTGGCCCTGCATGGCATAGCTCATAGCTTCTCTGAGTCCTTCAAGTCTCTTTGCCATGACAAGGCAGTGATCCATGAGGGGGCAAAATTGTTAGGGGAGCAAAATTTCAATGCCTGGTGCTACCTCAGTACACTGCACACTTCTGTCGCTGGGCTCTGCTGAAAACAGCTTCTCCATGAGACAATGGAACAACTCTTCTTCTTTTTTAATCTCTGCGGCTGTGATCTCCTGGGTGGTGCGGATGCCGTTAGGCAATTGAATGCACATGAGTACTCCATTAATTTCTCTTCCCTCTGCACAGCCCCTATGCATGGCCCTGGGCACTGGCAACCCACGCTACACCACTGCCACACCTACGTCACAAGTATTAAAAGGAAGACGAGTTTCCAAGTGAAAATTGTCTGCATTTTAAACTATGCTCATGCCATACCTTTAAAGCACATTCAAAGCCAATGGCGCTCCCCCCCCCCCAAAGAACCACATGGACTGTTGATTTTAAAGGATGTTGGGAATTGTACACTTTGAGGAGTTATCTGGTTCACAGGATTCTTTTGGTTGCGGAATCAATGTGCTTGCGGAATGTTCTTGCCTATGGATTTTGCTTCACTCATTTTAAAAGACTCCATGCGCATGTGTACTGTTTTGTTGTTGCTGCTGCTGTGGTTGTCTTGACAACTGTACACGGCATTTGGTGTTTATGGTCTGCGGGCCAAATAAACTGAGCAACAAACAATGAACAAACAATGGGGCATGTGTATAGGTGTGGTTATTGCACTTCTCTACATCTGAATCGGAGGACAGATCAAGATTGATTTATGAATGGTCAGTCATTTCTTTGCATATGCATAAAGGTCAAAGTGAGTGAGTGAGTGAATGAAAAAAGCTTCATTAAAACCCCAGTGTGGGCTAATGCACCGAAGAGAATGCTGTGATGGATGCAGGAAAACTAGGCTCAAATGCTGAACCAACCATGCTACTCACTGGTCGGGTTTTCTCTCTTAGCCTGATGGGCTTCATAGATTTGTTGCAAGGCCAAAGGAAGTGAGAAATGTAGAGTCCTTTGTGCACTGGAAAAACATACCACAATTACTTGTTAATAATATATTATTATTTTTTGCCAGCTTTTCAAAATCCAAAGGCGAAGCATTTAGACAGTAGCAAGTACAGTGGTACCTCAGGTTACATACACTTCAGGTTACAGACTCCGCTAACCCAGAAATAGTGCTTCAGGTTAATAACTTTGCTTCAGGATGAGAACAGAAATCATGCTCCGGCAGCGCGGCAGCAGCAGGAGGCCCCATTAGCTAAAGTGGTGCTTCAGGTTAAGAACAGTTTCAGGTCAAGAACGGACCTCCGGAACGAATTAAGTACTTAACCCGAGGTACCACTGTAAAACTGCCTTCTTGGTGATAAAGCACATGTAATGCTTTGAGAAGTTCCCAGATATGCAGCACATTCCTGCCGTGTCTACTCAAGAAATAAGTGCCACTGAGTTGAGTGGTAAGTGGGTGTAGGATTGCATCCTTAATGCATGCAAACTCTAGTTTAAAGGATCTCAGTGCAATGTCCATGGGACCAAGCGATCTGCCAGTATAGCTCCATAGGTTCAAACAGTACCTTTCCAAGGATGACACTTATTTCTTTGTGCAACTAAGGCCCGGGGGCCGGATCAGGCCCAATCGCCTTCTAAATCTGGCCCATGGATGGTCTGAGAATCAGCGTGTTTTTACATGAGTAGAATGTGTCCTTTTATTTAAAAGACATCTCTGGGTTATTTGTGGGGAATAGGAATTCGTTCATTCCCCTCCCCAATATAGTCTGGCCCCCCACAAGGTGTGAGGGACTGTGGACCGACCCCCCTGCTGAAAAAGTTTGCTGACCCCTGGCTTTGTGTGATGATACAAGATATAGTGGCTCTCTTTCAGAGTGTCTCAAAAAGATTGAAAGATACCCAACCTGGCTGCTTATGTGATGGTTACAACACCGGTTATCCCTAGCATAGGGACATGTGGTGTTATATTTTGGGGGGGAAAGCTTTATTTTGATTGCGATTTGCAGAAGTGGAGAGAGGCATTTCTAAAATGTACTCCCCAGCTAATTATATCTAACTTTTCGGTTACAGAAGGAATGAAACCTTGAATGTTTTGGAAATGGGATGTGCTTCCACTGCAGTAAGTTAGCAGTCAACAACTAGTTGATACTCTTTGCTCATTTTAACACACCTATGGCTAGTTCTATACATGAGCAACACTGGGTCCATACAGGGGCCCAGCAGCTATGAAGCTAAGCACTTTGACACGGTTTATCTGTGACGCTGTGGGTTAAACCACAGAGCCTAGGGCTTGCCAATCAGAAGGTCGGCGGTTTGAATCCCCGCGATGGGGTGAGCTCCTGTTGCTCGGTCCCTGCTCCTGCCAACTTAGCAGTTCGAAAGCACGTCAAAGTGCAAGTAGATAAATAAGTACTGCCCTGGTGGTAAGGTAAATGGCGTTTCCGTGCGCTGCTCTGGTTCGCCAGAAGCGGCTTAGTCATGCTGGCCACATGACCCAGAAGCTGTATGCCAGCTCCCTTGGCCAATAAAGTGAGATGAGCGCTGCAACCCCAGAGTCGTCTGCGATTGGACCTAAAGGTCAGGGGTCCCTTTACCTTTACCTGTCTGTGAATTTGGCATCCTAGCCTGCCCAACTCTGAGGTTCAGGGCAGACGAATGTACAGCGGAACCTTGGTTCCTGAACTTAATCCATTCCGGGAGTCTGTTCGATTCCCAAAACAGTTTGGGAACCAAGGTGTGGCTTCTGATTCGCTGCAGCAGCTTCCTGCAGCCAATCAGAAGCCATGGAAGCCGCACCGGGCATTCGGCTTGCAAAGAACACTCGAAAACTGGAACAATTCTGGTTTTCTTCCATTTGGAAGAATGGAAGCTCCCGGCATTCGGGAGCTGAGGTTCCACTGTATTGAAAGCAGAATAGAAACACAATGAATTGCAACCAAATGATTAGAGCAATCATAAGGATCAATACACTTTCTTTATTCAGCTTTCATTAAGTAGGGTGGACATTTAGGCAGAGAAAGTGCAGAAGAATGACAGGCTTTGGATGGGTTAAATATCTTTCCCTCATATGGTTGCTGTAATGCTAACCAGATTTGAATGAACATGAGGGTGATTATATTAAGGCGGTGTATTTAATTTTATTTATTACATGTACATACTGCCCCTCATCTGTAACTCTCAGGGTGAGTCACAACATAAAAATACAAGGAAAAAAAAAAAGCAAAATACATAACAAAACCACCACCACCAAAAAACCACAAACCAATAACCCCTCTCCCACACATTTAAAACACACCGTATATTTAAAGCACTTTAGTCCCCCCACAGAATCATGGGAACTGTAGTTTGTTAACAGTGGTGGGAATGGTTGCCCTATGAGGGGCAAACTACAAGGCCCAGGATTCTTTCCCAGGAGTTATGTACAGTGGTGCCCCGCAAGACGAAATTAATTTGTTCTGCGAGTTTTTTCGTTCTACGAGTTTTTTCGTCTTGCGAAGCACCAATGTGTATTGACGGTTTCCCATAGGAATGCATTGGCGGTTTTTTTAAAAAAGGCGCAAGATGTTTCGTCTTCCGAAGCAAGCCCATAGGGAAATCCGTCTTGCGAAGCAACTCAGAAAACGGAAAACTCTTTCGTCTTGCGAGCTTTTCGTCTTCCGAGGCATTCGTCTTGCGGGGCACCACTGTACATTAAATGTATGGTGTGTATGGAGCCACAGTCTTGGAGGTAACCAAGTGTGCTTTTTATCAACTCTTATCTATTTATAAATATTTGGAAGAAACTGATCCTGCGGGGACAATGGGGTTTCTCCCCACACTCCTTCTCTAGTGTGCCCCCACAAATTGGCTCAGGTGGGGGGGTCAGGTAACCCCTCAGAACACAGCACAAGGGAGGAGAGGGGAGATTCTTCTGCCTGGCAAGCTTAAATGCTTGTGCTGATGGAACAATTGTAATAGTACGACGCTGAATTCTACCTCATGCCTACTCAGAAGTACGGTACGTCCTTTGTTACATATCTTTCGGCACCAGGCAGAAACATTCTCCTTCTCCCCGGCCTTTGGTTAATTAAAATATCTATGGCCTTTTAAACTGTGAGGTGGGTTACAGGTGTGTTTTTTTACTACGGTATACATTTTTGGTTTTTTATATTGTAAACCACTCTGGTTTCAGATGAAGGGTGGTATAGAAATTTAATAAACAACATAAACAGCATCAGACAGTAGTAGCTTATAGAAAAGTACAGATAATAATCATTTTGGATAACGTCATATGAACACTGATTAAAAACCCAGTACAGTGGTACCTCGGAAGTTGAACAGAATCCGTTCCGGAAGTCCGTTCAACTTCCAAAACGTTCAGAAACCAAGGGGTGGCTTCTGCTCCTGCAGCCAATTGGAAGCCGCGTCAGACATTCGGGTTCCAACGAATGTTCGCAAACTGTAACACTCACTTCCGGGTTTGCGGCATTCGGGAGCCAAAATGTTCGACTCGCAAGGCGTTTGAGATCCAAGGTACAACTGTACTGGAAACACAGTGAATGCAAAGCAAGCAGGGTGTGTGAACCCAGCCTCAATCAATCAATCAATCAATCAATCAAATGTTGCTGGTGGACCTTTTGTGACCACAGTGTCCCAATGCAGACAGCCATTTTCAGTTAGGTACATTTAAGCCCATTTTGACCCACGGATTTAAGAATGCCAAAAGGTCCTGGATTGTGACTTGGTAAAAGACCAAGAGCTCCATTTATTGCAAGAAACTTTTATAAGCATTTTCCACCGTGCACAATTGAAATCAAAATCAGTGCTCAATTTGTGCTTTCAGAGTTTCTACCGACGCCCTGCAAACAGAGGATCTGCTATGCTAAGCTGTGGCTGCTCCAGCTGTGCAATGCAGATGTTGGGATTAAAGCTGTTATGCAGTAATGTGATAGCTGCTGCTGTGCTGGGATTGGATCTGAGCTCCAGCGCAAGGGCTGGGTTAACATCTTGTGTTGATACTGGGACCCTGTCACCCAGTCTAATGAGCCACTATGTCAGCACACCCTGATGCAGTTTATACTGTTGACATCAGTGTGAACCATATAAAAATGCACATATGCAAGTGTGCAGATTTTCCACATTTTCGTCCATTAAAGGAGAAATATTAGACCGCATCCCTATTCTTGTTGGGCTGATGCCCGTTGCAAAATCTCCGTTGAGTTCTGGAGAAATGTGCCCTATTACATCTTCTCTACTCAGTTGCTCCAATTTGTTTGGCTGGAACATATCAAATAAACACTTCATAAGCAACAGCTCTCAAATCTTGGCTTTGCATAAGCAGGCCAGCTCTACTCTTGATGTTAAGAGCTTCTTCTTCTTCTTTTGCATCTGCAAAAATACTTGCACTTAGATTTATAATTAAGTTTCAAAAGTCACATTTATATTACTATTAAGCTGCTGTGATTTTTCCTGGCTTAAAACGACGGCTGCTCTCTGCATGCAAATATCACTGGGAGGAGGCCCCATTGAATTCAGTGGAACTCAGGTCCGAGTAAATTTAATCAGCGTTATTATACGAGTCTAAAGTGTATAAATAGCTTCCGTGCAATTTGTTGTCACTGTTCCTTTTGACCCAACATCATCAGCAAGCCATATGGCAATGTTATTGCTAGGGGACTCACTGAAATTGCATGCAACCCAAGAGAGTCAATCTTGGACTCTCTGCAATGTCACAGAGCCATGTGGCTGTTGCCCATTGGGACAGGTAGGGCAGAAGGGAGGAAGATGGACAGTAGGCGGGGCCACAGCGAATGACAGGGAGAGCCTTGGTTGCAAACAGGAAGGCGGGGAGCTGGGGGCTAGATGTGGGTTGGGCAATGTCCCATTTGCCCAAATAAATCAGCCACCACTGTACAGAGAATGATGGGATGTGTACTTGGACCACATGTGTGATGCAGGTGTTGTGCCCTGGCAGTAGGCTGGTTCTGTGGTCTAAACCACTGAGCCTCTTGAGCTTGCCAATTGGAAGGTCGGCGGTTTGAATCCCCGCGACTGAGTGAGGTCCCATTGCTCTGTCCCAGCTTCTGCCAACCTAGCAATTTGAAAGCATGCCAGTGCAAGTAGATAAATAGGTACTGCTGTGGCGGGAAGGTAAACAGCATTTCCATGTGCTCTGGCTTCCATCACAGTGTCTCGTTGCACCAGAAGCGGTTTAGTCATGCTGGCCACATGACCCGGAAAGCTGTCTGTGGACAAACACCGGCTCCCTTGACCTGACAGCGAGATTAGCACTACACTCCATAGTCGCCTTTGACTGGACTTAACCGTTCAGGGGTCCTTTATCTTTTATTTTTTTTGTGCCCTTCCTACAGGAAAGATTCAGGCAAATTGAGTTATGTGATGGAGCCATTTTTTTAGGCGAAATGGGAGAAGGGTCTCTCACAGACCAGCCCTTTCTTCAATGCTTTTGATCAATATCCACTTTTAACTTACCAACAACACCCCTTTGAGCAATATATTTTTTATCACATCTTTCCTTTTGTTTTCGATATAAGGGATTATTCCCCCTCGCCCAGTCAAAGGGAGATTACTCTAGCAAAAAAATGTGTGCATTTGACAAATGCTGTTGTGCCCAATTTTATATGAATGGGGATGAAACACCAGTGCTTCCCATTTTAATGTATGCAAATTATTAAAAGGCGCAACTGCCGGGAGACAGTTTCCAGACAACTCTCAAAATAACCAAACCATTCTTCCGATAGGTTGTCACTGTCAGAATCTCACCAATAGGGGTCTCCAGTGTATCACAGAACTATTTATATAGACAATTCACTCATGATTATTTACAGTATGAAATGGGAAAAGAAAGAGAAAGGGAGAGAATGGGGGTGTCTCTACAAGGTGCAACACACATGAAGGTGTTATTTTCAGGGGTCTGCATTGCAACTTGTGTGTAGTGAAGCAAAGAAGGGGATCCATTGCTTTAAAAAAACAGTTTATAGATGTCGAAGATTAACATGTCTGCCTATCTATCCATCTATCCTTCCATCCTTTTAAGGACTATAGATTTTTTTTTTTAAAAAAAGCATCTAAATGTATTGTTTAACCGTGCAAGGCTGCTCTGTTTTCTGTGCAGAGATATTAAACGAAATTTGTGGAATGATACTAGAATATTAGTAATCCCACCCTTCGTGAGGTAATTTTTTTGGGGGGGGGGTTACTTCTGAATAAACACACACAGGGTTATACTATTAGTGTGGAAGATTATATAGACATAAAGAGATATACCCCAATTCAGCTAAATAACCATA
The DNA here is from genome assembly GCF_965153285.1 of Podarcis tiliguerta. NCBI lineage: Eukaryota > Metazoa > Chordata > Lepidosauria > Squamata > Lacertidae > Podarcis > Podarcis tiliguerta. The sequence goes on from NC_139534.1 coordinate 22,360,834, forward strand.
GTTTAAATCTTGTGTCTAAACAGGCTGGAGTTACTGCCAGCCAGACTCTCACAAGGCTTGTGCCCTATTGAAGGCAGTGGAACCTGAGATTTCGACTGCAATGCTAATCACTCTTACCTGACAGTAAGCCCCACTGAATTCAATAGGACTTACTTCTGAGTAGACACGACTAACAGAAACTCGTTTCAGTGGGGCTTAGCCTTATGGTTAATATTAGCGGGAGTTTGACTTTAGGTGTGAAATGACAGAAATGCGGAAGTGGCAAACATGGCATGATATTTCCGATTTACTACAAGATCTCAAGGGGGGTCAAAACTCCCTTTTGCAAGTAGAATAGGGTTGCAGTATTTTTTTATATGCAGTTCTTGTCTCGATGACAAAGGACCGGGTTTTTGTGAAACCTTTTGGTTATGGTGCTCAGTACTCACTCTTAAACCACTTAGGCCTTTCTTATTAGTGTTTGCATTTATTTATTTATTGTTTCCACCTAGCTTTTTTTTTTTTTTTTAAGTTTCAGCTACCGAAAGAGACAACTGTCCCGAAAGCTTGAGGGCATCTCAAAACTCGAATATAGCTCTATAGGCTGTGACAATGCACAGTGGCTGATGAGTTAGTTCTAGAGGCTTCTGAATTTTAATGATGTTGGAGATGATATTGTGTGTCCTTCAGCTTGTTAGAGTGACACTAGCACTCCATAAATCATAATACCTGTGTATTGTAAAATCAATACAAAAGTGCTACCTCAGCACAAAACCTTAATAAGTTTTTTTCCACCTCCCTCCCCCCCTAGCGCTTCTCTAACAGCTTTAACTTTGCTGTAATGCCATTGGACCTGCAGGTTGGGGATCAGCGCATGCCTAATTTGTTTTGTAATAGAGACTTTTCTTTAATGAAGAAGCGATTAGTGAAGCTTTCGTTGCCACTCTGGTGATCAGTTGGCCGAACAAGCCTCTGCAATTAAACTCATGTATCTCTGTCCTGAAGCAAACAGAAGGAAAGAAAAAAGCAGGCTTAAACAGTCAATAAATGTTAATCCAGTCAGAACCTGTCTGTGGCTTTGAAGGCTACCCATGAGGGGCTTTTCAAATCACATTTTTTTTCATCTCGTTTTAAGTGCGGAGGTCCCTATAGGGTTGATACCTCGTGTACAAGGCCTCCCACTGTTCCGTAATAAGACCTGGCATTCTAACACTATTCTATAAAGATCTGTCATCCATATGTCTATTTGTACCTCCCTCAGACTATCTGTTTGTCCCTTGTTTAGGAATAAAGGTGTAGTAACTCTGTGATTTTAAAACTGGGGAGCAGAAACAGAGCATTAATGTGTACTCGTAAAAACCCCCACATCCAGCTCCCATTCAAAACATAGTGGAGGTAAAAAAACTAACAAAACAGACTAACAATACAGAAATAATAAATTCTTTAGTTGCATGTGTGTGTGTGTGTGTGTTTGTGTGTGTGTGTGTGTGTGTGGGTATATATATATATATATATGTATATATGTGTGTGTGTGTGCGTGGAGAGAGAGAAATCTAAAAAGGTCCAGGCCATTTCTAATATTTTCTTTCCTGCATCTCTTTCATCTATCTTCTCATGGTGAACACTGCCACCAGAGGACATCTCTTACACAACAGAGGCATCTTCAAAAACACTTTTTAAAATAATAATGAAAAGTCAGCGCAAATGCTGAAATCTCACAAGACAGTTATCTTTCGGTTTACAGAGCGGCTTAGGATAAAATATTTTCCAGGTGCTTACTTCATTCTTGCCTCATTCTTCACAGGAAATTAGCTATCATAGGTGACTACCACGGATTACTGGTTAACAGGCAAAGATGGGCGGATGTGATGAAAGCTGCCCTCTAAAATGGTGGGGAATGATGAAAATGTAAGGAAACGCCAGACGATTGGATTCTCTTTGACTAGCTTTGGGCCATACCCCCCCCCCCCCGTTTTTTAACACCAGGCAGGAATTGGATTTTATTTCACGAATATCAATAATCCGGATTGTGTTATCTTTATCAATGCAGCTGCATCTTTTGAGATAAATATAATAGGAGCATGCACCAGAGACTATAGTATAAATTGGCCTAATTATAAATGGCATTAGATTTATGACGCTTTGTATAACTCAGCTTGTGCTCATTATAAGGAAACTAAAAAGGGAGGGAAAGTATTACCTGTTCCAAACTGGATAGAGATTGTAGTAAGACTCATATTGGAAGTCTGCGAATATATGAGCAGAACGTGGCAGACAAAGGGTTCCTACGTTTACCTCAGTTTATGAACTGCCTTATAACAATACTGGACACTGCCCTATCTACTTCCAGGCCTTTCTAAATAACTTACATAGTATGAACCTCCCACATTTTTTTTTAAAAAAAGATATGTAAGTCTGGTTTAAAATTTGGGTGCAGTGAGTCCCCTCCCCCATTTTTTTTTGTATTTATATAGCTTTTGATTTTGCACTTATTTTGTGTTTGAAATTGAACTGCCCCCCCCCGACTTTATTACTCTACTCTATTCCGAACTTAAAAATGGAAAGCGTAGTGCTGGTGGTCAACAAAAGAGGTTTAAAGACTCTCTCAAGGCAAATCTTTAAAAAGTGTAGTATGAACACCGACAACTGGGAAACACAGGCCTGCGAGCGCTCCAGTTTTAGAATAGCCTTTACCAAAGGTGTCATGGACTTTGAAGACGCTCAAACTCAGGACGAAAGGGAGAAACGTGCTAAGAGGAAGGCATGTTTGGCAAACCCTCACTGTGATCAACTACCACCCGGAAACCTATGGAAGGACGTGTGGATCCAGAATTGGTCTCCACAGTCACTTAATGACTCACTGTTAAAGCCGTGTTCATGGAAGACAATTTTACTCGGCCACGAGTGATCGCCAAAGATTCCCCAGGAAACATTTTGATCCTTCCAATGACCAAACCTAATCCTGGCTGGCTTTCCCACCTTTATTCTTATTTCTATGTTTGTGTTTCGTGGGCACAGAAATCCATTTTAAGTGCAACTTTAAACTCAATCAAACCTCAGGTCCTATTTCCATGAAATATAGACAATTTGCGGGAAAGCCTGGAAACATGTGTGAGAAATACCTGTGTGGATCATTTGAATGTACTCATTTATTTATGTCAACGTTTGGTATCCCATCTTTCCATACATAGATAAATTCAAGATGGTGGGTGGGAAGCCTGCGTATTTTGTACTAAAGAGATCATCAACACTATTGGCAAATAAAGTCTTAGGAACTGGCAGAGCAGACATGCATTTCTGCCTTCATTCTTCCCACTCCATCTAGGAGTTCTGCTGCAACATATGTTTGTGGATGAAGACTCAAGGATTTCAAATTATTATTATTATTGTTATTATTATTATTATTATTATTGCCACCTAGCTGGTCTTCAAAGCCTAGCTGGGGTGAACGGGAAATATTTATCTGTGAGAAATATTTCCATGGAGGATTGGAATATAGGCTAAACACCGTTTCTCCCAATGATTCTTTCCTACAAGTGCCCCCGACACTTGATTTCTCTTATATATTCAAATAATTATTTATCGGCAGTCTTTTTAAGCACAGTCCACTCAAGGCGGTTTACATTGCATAAAGACACAGCATAAAAAATTATGACCGATGAGGCATTCACATTCATTTGAAAACATACGCTGCTCAAAACAAATAAGAATACAAAATTCCCTCAGACACACAGAACCAGTGCTTTCCCCTCCTGGGGGTACGCATACCCCTAAACATTTTGCGAACCTAAATTTGGCCTCATTGAGGGGCAGTATTTCAATATGAGTACGAAAATGAGAGTACCCCTAAACATTTAATTTTTTTTAGAAAAAAAGCACTCTACAGAGCTATTCGTAGGCAGATTGCTTTCTGAACAAGGATGGCCTTCTTTGGGAGAAAGTACCTGAAATAAAGGGGTTTTTAATAAACTCACAGAAATATTCACAGTGTTGGGGCCAAAGACACCTCTTGGCCAATGTGAGTGTGGGAACATGTAGCAGCAAAGATTACATGTAGTTCCACTCTCGGGACTGAGCTAGACGAGACATGGGATATCTGTGATCCAACTCTCCTGGCATTGCTTTCTTTTGTTAAAAGCTGCTGTAGAAGGGTGATGGCTGTTTGGGGTTTAGGCTATGGTGCTGGGGGAGGTGGAGTAGGGGAGCTGAACCCTTTCTGTGCTGTTTTCCCGACAGAGATTGCATTCAACATTGCTGTTAGAGCTGTGCAACAGATTCTAGATCCTGATCCAAATCAGGCTAGTCAGGTTGACCTGGGAATCAGCTGGATCAGTTTGAGTCAGCCTTGATTGCACCAGGTCATATCCGGTGCACCCAGAGCAATCTAGGACTGTCAAAAGGGGGCAGGAGGGCTGCCCAGGGGAGAGGGGAGAGAGAAGAAGAAGAAGAAGAAGAAGAAGAAGAAGAGGAGGAGGAGGAGGAGTTTGGATTTGATATCCCACCTTTCACTCCCCTTCAGGAGTCTCAAAGCGGCTAACATTCTCCTTTCCCTTCCTCCCCCACAACAAACACTCTGTGAGGTGAGTGGGGCTGAGAGACTTCAGAGAAGCGTGACTAGCCCAAGGTCACCCAGCAGCTGCATGTGGAGGAGCAGAGATGCGAACCCGGTTCACCAGATTACGAGACTACCGCTCTTAACCACTACACCACACTGCCAACCTGCAGGAGACATGCAGGCAACCTGTGTGCATCTCCTTCTCCCCCATCTGATTTAAACATATGTTGGGTGGGTGGGGGGTCATGAGACACATTTCTCCTTCTACCCCCTGCTATGATTCTGCAAGGCTCCCTCATCAGCAGCGATATAGTTAGGGCAGTTCAAGTAGTTCCCCCACACAAGGTGTTGAGCTGAGAGGCCGCAACATTGGGAAGATCTATAACTGAGAAAATCCACTGTGGGGTGCCAAATTTTGGCCTCGCCCAGAGTGCCATATTACAAAAGATTACCAAAATCCGCTCCTGCACATCAGTTTTAGCTGCAGAACACTGTGATGGAAACCAGAGCGCATGGAAACGCTGTTTACCTTCCTGCCACAGTGGTACCCATTTATCTACTTGCACTGGTGTGCTTTCGAACTGCCTGGTTGGCTGGAGCTGGGACTGAGCAACGGGAGCTACCCTGTCGTGGGGATTCAAACTGCCGACCTTCCGATTGGCAAGCCCAAGAGGCTCAGTGGTTTACACCACAGCGCCACCCGCTATTAACTTGGGTGGAGGACAGAAAGATACCCATGTTATATCTGTAGACATTCCTCCAAATTGCATTAATTAATTATTTGCTGGAAAGGAAAGAAACTGGACTTTGCAGAATAAACTTTCCCACAAGCTGGGACTAATCCCTGCTTTTCCGTTGATTTAGTAAATTAAAATGAATCACAGTGCAATCATTTACATAACTTTTCTTATGTCTCCCTCGGACTCCACTTTGTTCACTAACAAACTGGCATTGGCCACTGAAGTTTAGCCCCAATTGAAACAATGCTGCTACAACGTTTAATGTCACAAACAAACATTATCCATGGGCATTTTGGTATGTTTTCTGAGTTGGGGTTACTGTATCCTGCCAAAAAGTGAGCAAAAAAAGGAGACCAAAGACAGGGCTGGGGTGGGGGAACCACTCAAAAACCAGGATGAAAAAAAATATTATTCAATCGTTAAAAATAACAGGCATTCTTTGGGAATCCGTATATGCAGAATGATGATCAGATTGTGTAACCGTAGTGGGTGGCAGAATGTATTGCTATTCCTTGCATCTTTGGGAAATGATGATCCTTGCACTTTCTCTCTAAGGGCTTCTCTGAGCCATCAGTATATTTTCATTCTTTCAACAGGTCCTCGGAACCTGGTATCAAGAGAGGTCAAAGACAAAAGCCTTCAAATCGCCTTGCCTTCCTGCCTGTCGCAGTGGAGATAGCCGCAGTGCTATCCCCCCATTCATTTGAATGCCGATGTCTCCCAGACACACCAAGGGGTTGTAGGGTTGTTATTTATTTTGGTGTTTCCGCAGCAGCTAATATTTCCAAGTTATTTTCCTAGCTACTGCCTTGAAAATTCACCAAATTCCAAGAGGAACGATGACTTCCTATAACTGAGTAGGGGAGAAAATGCCTAAAGTAGCTAGTGCAAAGGAGGACTTAGGTTGAATGGAAATGAATGTGTGCTATTTTCAAGTGTGCGTCAGTCATTACTGCCACACACAAAGGATACTGTGCTGGAAGGAGTTACGTATTTGTGGCAGATAGACTCACAAACTTCAGGATCAAGCTGGTTTAATAGTCATTCCCTTTCCCAAGGGAAGCTGGGTAAATGTAATTTGGAATAGGAGGCACCTAGAGATCCCTCAAGGGACGCGGGTGGCGCTGTGGGTTAAAGCCTCAGCGCCTAGGGCTTGCCGATCGAAAGGTCGGCGGTTCGAATCCCCGTGGCGGGGTGCGCTCCTGTTGCTCGGTCCCAGCGCCTGCCAACCTAGCAGTTCAAAAGCACTCTCGGGTGCAAGTAGATAAATAGGGACCGCTTACTAGCGGGAAGGTAAACGGCGTTTCCGTGTGCGGCTCTGGCTCGCCAGAGCAGCAATGTCACGCTGGCCACGTGACCCGGAAGTGTCTCCGGACAGCGCTGGCCCCTGGCCTCTTGAGTGAGATGGGCGCACAACCCTAGAGTCTGTCAAGACTGGCCCGGACGGGCAGGGGTACCTTTACCTTTACCTTAGAGATCCCTCACAGAGAGTTTTCAGAACCTTGGATTCCTTAGCATGTTGTTTTATCTTATTTTAAATATCTGCACTCCCCCTTTTGTTTTGTTTTTTAGGCTGCTGCCTACAATCCTGTTAAAATTATCCGTCTGCTCGCATACAAAGTTAAGCAGCGCTAAGAATAAATCTAAGAAACAAAAAGAACAGCATTAATGAATTTTTGTCACATAAGAGCCAACATCAAACAAAAATCCGAGGCTGCCAAAGATTTGGCTCAATATATTAATTTTAAAGGACATTATATAGTTTGGGCATTACTAATGAGAAGACTTTTTTCCTAGGAATCCCCTCCCCCCCCCAATTTTTTTTTTGTTATGATTCTAGATGAAGAATGTTTCTGAAAAAATATTCAAGAGAAAGATTCTTCTTACTCTTGCCCTTTCTCTCACCATATCCAGTGTGACACAGATATTGAATTATGAATTATCACAGGTAGATTTGGGTTCCTGCAACTGTGGACTGGAGAAGTAATGAAACCAGTGCCTTCTTATCAGCCTTTCTGAATACGCTTGACCAGGTTGCTGAAGCAAGTCAATGAGAAAACTCTCCTAAGGCAGTACACTGATTCAGGAAAATTCCTCAGTACCATGTGCAGCCTCATCTTTAGCATGTTTATGTGTGAGTAGGTCCTCCTGATCTCATCCAGAGGATTGCAATTACCATAAGGAAGACAGATATCAAGTACAGTCGTATCTTGGTTGTCAAACGCCTTGGTACTCGTCTGTTTTGGCTCCAGAACGGTGCAAACCTGGAAGTGAGTGTTCCGGTTTACAAACTTTCTTTGGAAGCTGAAAGTCCAATGTGGCTTCTACGGCTTCTGATTGAGTGCAGGAGCTTCCTGCAGCCAATCAGAAGCTACGCCTTGGTTTTTGAATGTTTTTGGAAGTCGAACGGACTTCTGGAACGGATTCAGTTTGACAACCAAGGTATGACTGCACCTTAAGAAACATGATAGATTAGTTTTTCGCTAATATGAAAACCTATTTCTGTATGTGACAACGGCGGCCAGAGTTTTGATAGCTCAAGGATGGAAACATCAAGATCTGCCGACTACCGAGGAATGGCAAACAAAGATGGTAGAGTACACAGAATTAGCCAGGCTGATGGGACGAATTCGTGAGCAGGATGACCAGACGTTCCAAAAAGACTGGAATAAATTTATAACTTACCTTGAGAAACACTGTTTACATATAACAACACTGGCAGGTCTGAGATAAACCTTACAACGTATAATTGATGGAGCAGTCCATATGAGATGATAGAAAGAACCATGTATAGATATGAACAGTATGCTGATATAAATCAATGTGGAAATATTATAGTGTGGAAATAAGAAAACCAGAAGATGGGTAGAAGGAAGTGGTAATCCTGAGAGTTTTAGGTTACTAATATTGTAAGAATGTATAAATATATATAATATATAATATATAATAAAAACAATTGCAAAAAAAGAAAATGATAGACTTCTGTTTCAACGTCATTCAATACCAGAGGATATCGCTGTTTGTTAATTAATTGTACACTGATGTGCCTGCTTCCTAATTTTATCTTGAAAAGATGACTGTCAAAATGAGATGGGACCTATTTATACATGTGCATAAGCAGGCCGGAATCATAGCTGTCAACTTACAGATTTGAAAATAAGGGACCAGCAGCCTTGAAAATAAGGGACCAGGAGCCAAAATAAGGGACCTGCAGCCTCACCTGTTCCAGGTACTCCAGTCTTCCTGTCCTCCTGCAGTCTGGTCAAACTCATGCTGGTAGCTTCGAGAACACTGTCCAACCAACTTTGTAACCAGAGGTTCAACTGAATAGAATCTGAATCACATGCACCACAAGGCCTATGCAGCCTCAACTTAAGATGGCTCCCCGGCCTGGCTTTGCATTGCAAAGTTTGCAGCAGCACGTGCAACAAAATGGCGTCCAGCATACAAAACCCCCCTCAGCTTGCATTAACTAGCCGCACACAAAGCATGCAAGCTCCACCTCCCAGTTGTTCTTAGACTTCTTATTGGGTGAGCAACACAGCCAAGCAGGGAGGGAGGGAGAGGAGCTGCTTCCTTTGAAATTTAAGGGACATCATTTAAGGGACATTTAAGGGACATCTATCAATAAGGGACAGCAGCGGGACATGGTGCTGGAATAAGGGACTGTCCCTTCAAATAAGGGACGCTTGACAGCTATGACCGGAATGTCATACATATCAGTTTTCGAATGGTTTCTAACTTCCTTGACTAGTCAGACAGAGTAGCGCATGATCATGCTACAGGTAGGAAACTCCACTGGGTCCTAACACTATGCATGCTGATTTAGAACCTCATCCTACTGTGAACAATGGAGCTTATTCCCAGGTCAGTGTGTATAGCATTGCAACTTGAGCCTTTACAACTCTGCTTTGGGGTAAGCACGTTGTGGTGGAAGCGCATTGAAATTTATGGAACTTTAACGTCCATGTCAAAAGGAATAGAGCCATATTCCCCAGCCTTAGGCAGGAGTGCCATGTTGATGAAGCAAAGGATGGTTCTCACTGCCATTTACAGTATTTCAAACCATGTGCATGTGTTTATGCTTCAGGGGTGCCTACACATTTGCCCTACAAACTGGTTCTACACCTTTCCTAGCTGAAAGTTGCCCATTCTACTGAGATCTGAATTGCTGCTGCTGTTTCCAAGTCAAGGAAGTGCAAACTTTTCCTTTGCCTCCAATTTATAATTGCTTAATTTGCAATAATTGATTTGCCTTCATTTAGCTCAAGATCAAGTAACTCATCTTAATATGTGTAATTTGCCTAATTTGTTTAATGTATCTAATTCATCTTTGCAAAAATGAACATGAAGCTGACAGAAATCTACTTAGCTATATCCAGGATCTCTGCAATTATGGCTAGAAGTAGCGATAGGTTATTAACCAACCAACAAGGGACAATAGAAAGTTCGTGATTTTCCTTTTTTGTTTCATAGTGGTTTAATGGTGGTACGTCATTCATTTGTAAATGAAATATAGCTGCCCGACAAACAGTCTGAGGAAAAAATATAGATGAGGATTTGCCTATGGATATTTGTTCATTAAAACATTCTTTCAAGGATCGTGCTAAGTTAAACATCATTTAAGACAGAGAAGGGGAACCTGTGAGCCTCGAGATATTGTTGGACTTCAACACCCATCAGCTCCAACCAGAATGGCCAGTGATCAGCGATGATGGGAAATGGAGTCCAACATCTGGAGGGCCTGACTTAAGATGAAGAATCTGCTCAAACATCTGAAAGAGCTGTGAAGAAGAAGAAGAGTTTGGATTTGATATCTCGCTTCATCACTACCCAAAGGAGTCTCAAAGCAGCTAACATTCTCCTTTCCCTTCCTCCCCCACAACAAACACTCTGTGAGGTGAGTGAGGCTGAGAGACTTCAGAGAAGTGTGACTGGCCCAAGGTCACCCAGCAGCTGCATGTGGAGGGACAGGGAAGCAAACCTGGTTCCCCAGATTGCGAGTCTACCGCTCTTAACCACTACACCACACTGGCTCTCTGAAACAGCACCAAATAGGAGATTCTGGAGAGCAACCATTTCTGGCTGGGTTGAATGTCTTTCATATCTCTTTCCCATTCCATGGTTGCCATATTGCTAACGAGCACTGGGCTGAAGAACGTTGGAGAACAGGGCTAGATCTACACTGAGCTATTTTAACATAATTTAGAACGATATTAGGTATGTCGTTCTAAAATGTCACAGGGCATACTTGTTAATTAAAACGTATTTTTACCTTGTCCCCCCCCCATCAAATGTAAGTAATATCTGGCCGCACCATTTTCCAAAATGCAGTTTCTTTTGTTGTTACTGGTTGCTTTGCTCCGTTCTCTGATGTCACATTTTAATTCTCCCTCCTTCCGTGTCCTTTGTTATATGTGGGAGGAAAAACTGAACACCACTCCTCAAATACCATTGGTCCTCGTGGTCCCTTAAAGCACCGCAGTTCTATGATTCTTCGGTTCTGTGAAGAACAGCCTACAGTAATACTCTGCACATAGCAAGGGTGCGGATCCTTTTCAGCACATGCCCTATTGACTACACCCTTTGGTAACCCTTCCAGGCTTGTCTCTTATGGCCTGACTTCCACCTCTCAAAAGGCCCTCTTGATTATTCCACCAATACACCAGTTTTGCAAAGCCTGAGACATTTTGTTCCTCACACGAAGGACATGATGGTGCCCCGCCTCCTCTCCGTATGTGGAAGCTGCCTAGAGTGGCAGGTAAATCTTGCTTCAATATTGGCAAATAGTATGGGGGGTGGGAGCCGCCCCTGCTGCCACTCACCATTTGCCACCTGAGGCAATTGCCTCACTCTGCCTAACGGTAGGGCCGATCCCGGCAGCAAGGAAAGGTAGGGAAAATATATTTCAAATATTTTCACTCGCAGCCCACATTTGCTCGATTTAATAAAACTGACAAGAAACGGAGGTGGCCAGGGCTAGTCTCGCCACGCAGCAGGGCAAAACAAATTGCTTCAAGTGGCATTATGATGTGTAGATGAGAAAGAGAGAGGAAGGCAAGAACTGGTGCCTAATTGGCACAGCAAGGTTTTTTTTAAAGGTGGAAGCACTGTTTAGACTCTGCTTCAGGTAATAAACACATCGATGTCCAGTACTGGAGATGGTGACTGTGAAAATATAATGTGCTTTTGGTGGAAACAAAAATGGAGTTGTGAATGAGGGCGTGGACGACTAATAAATTGGTATTTACTGCATTAAGTTCCGGCTATCATATAGATGTGTGCCCACACACACAGTAATTATTCCCATTTAGCAATTACACACACACACACAGCTTCTCCTTCGTTCTCATTTTTGGCGGTTTTCTTTGAAATCCGCAGGGGTTTGTGACTGATACCAGTGAAAGCAGGCCCGACCCTATCAAATAAAGTTGGCATCTCCGCGCAGTATAGCTCGCTTCCAAGGCAACTGCAGTCAACATTTCCATTTAAACTAATAAAAACAAATGCCACCAACCTAGGAAGCCCACCAAATATCTGTATCTATTAGGTGACAATTATTCCTCTCGCAAGACTGACAACAAAATTAATAGAATTCATTTCAAAAGTGATGAGAAAGCTCATTGTTCTCATTACTCCGTGTAACGCTCTCTTATCTTCAGGGAACCAGTTAAAAACAAAGCATAATGACATTTTATTTTATTTAAAGTAGAAACACCCACCATGCTGTAAGGGGTTTTAGAAGCTATGTGCCAAGTCACAGCCTGAAGCCAGTATTTACAGGCAAGTTATAAAGCTCGTGAAAAGGCTCTCCCTTTTTCTTTTATAGCTGAAACGCCGACAGAACACCAGCCCTGGTGGCTACTAGTTGCTTCCTCAATTAGTCAATCATATCAAATTGACTAATTGTGTGACACACACACACACGCGCCTGCATTGTCTTGCGCCAGAATCGTACATCTTAACAAAGTATTTCATGCTGCTGATATTCCAAGCAGGCTATTCTTGGCCCTTTTACTTCTTTGTGATTTCAAAGAGGGAAGAGTTATTGGGCCTTTCTAATTATATGAATATTTGGCAGCGCTGTTTGGATTCTTTCTGTTTTCTCTCCCCCCCCCCCTTTGCCAGTTCCCCCCCCCCTCTGTGTTTTTGACAATACAGGAGTTCCTGGTGTGCTCAGTCTACTTTGAAGAAGACGTGAAGTCCACATGGGGCTACTAGCATGTTTTCCAGAGACTAGTTTTAGCATCTCTTTAAATTCTTTCAATAAAATTTCTATTCCTGTTCAAGTGTGTGCTGGTAATGTTTAGAGAGAAACATCCTGCCAGGGGACTGAAATAAATAAAAGACAGGACACTAGTAACTTAAAAGCACATCATTTTACTTCTGTTTCCCTCCAGACCCCCATGTTTCCAATCATGTATGTTCAAGTGGTGGGGGTACAAGTATATTATTATTCCCATTGTACGACCTTGGTGGTAAATACAATTTCCCCCTGTGTCTTGTATTCTAGTTTTGCATTCTGAAATGCTCTGTGTATGTGTGTGTTCTGGAAAGAGGCACATTGTGATCCGAATAGCATTTTGTCATTTTTGACTCATATTTTTAAGTGGACTTACCCTACCACCAATCTCTTTAACATTTCTTTGGTTATTCTAACAGCATTTTACGAATGAGCTTGCTAGGGTCAAGCATCCTGTTTACTACACATTTTGAAAAGTTTTTTTGTTTGCTTGCTATACATCTGGATACCTCTGGAGATGTTGGAACGAAATTTTGTCCGACAGTTCCTGAGATCAAGGAGCAGGTTCTTGTCTCTGTTTGGATACACTTGGGTGCCATTTTGAATCAAGATGGCAGAATGAACTTTTCAAAACTGCACTGATTTTTTTGGGGGGGTTTTTGTAGAAGTCCTGAGCAATACTGGGTACAAGGCTGCTAGCTTCCAACACAATAAGCCAGTGTTTCCCAAAGTGGGTGATAATGCCCTCTGGGGGCACTGGAATGATCCGGGGGGGGGGGCAGTAGTAGCGCCTTGGGTGCAGTTTGGTGGCATTGAATAAAATCAGGGGGCAGTAGAAGCATAAAAAAGAAGATGAAATATACTCAGAGTCGAGTGTGAATTTCATGCTCTTTATTCAGCTCATAGTAGTGAGGAATGGAAGTTCCCCCAGAATGTCTGCTTTATATACATTATTTACACAATGGGCCCCACATGATTGGCTAATTCCAAGATTCTCCTGTAGGCCAATCAGGTTGTGGATTCACTTCTACTTGGATCTGGATTGGGTGGCTCCTGTGGACCAATCAGACTGCTGCATTCTGGGCCCTATTGTTCTACGACCAATCAGACTGCTGCATTCTGAATCCTATTGTGCTAGGACCATTCCGACTGCTGCGTTTTGGATCCTATTCAACTCAGTACATAACAGAAGAGAAGAAATTTTTGAAAGACATTTAATTGCCCACTCTTCAATACAAAAAATCTTGGAGTGGCTCACAGTATAATTAGATTTTTCTTCCTGTTGCAGAGTAGCCTAAATATCTTCCCTTATTTTGTTAATTTTTCACCCACCAGTGTTCAACCTTCCATAATTAGAGCTGCAGCCCACAAAGGGTTTAAGAACAACTTGTTCCTTTAATGTCAATATTATTATTTTGGAATTAGATCATACCCGCCAACATTTCTCCGATGAAAATAGGGACGTCCCATTCCATAACGATGATTTTACTATTTATACCCCACACATCTTACTGGGTTGCCCCAGCCACTCTGGGCAGCTTCCAACATATATAAAAACACAATGTAACATTAAACATTAAAAAAAACCTTCTCTATACAGGATTGCCTTCAGATGGCACGGAGGGTCGTACAACTCTATACCCGCCAACATTTCTCCAATGAAAATAGGGACATCCTAAGGAAAAGTGGGACATTCCAGGATCAAATCTGAAACTGGGGTGGCTTCTCTAAATCAGGGATGTCCCTGGAAAATAGGGGCACTTGGCGGCTCTGTTAGATGTGTATCGTACACCTAGTTTGTAAGGTTTTTTTTTTAAAAAAAAAACAAACAACAACATATCACCCATTCTTTTCATTAACATTTAAATAGTGGGTAAGCACGCAGAAACTAGTTTATCATTTAAATAGTGGGTGAACACACAAAAACTCGTTTGCAGGCTGATTTCAAGTGGATTACAGCGGGGCCAGAGTAATAATTTCATTTTGTCTCGGATTGATGAGCTTTCGGTATTAATTTTGTAAAGAAGGGGTAGGGAGAGAGGGTAAAACACAAAGGCTGGTTTGCACACTGAAAAATAAGGAAGAAGAGAAGCAGAATGACAGACATATTGTATGCAGCTTATGTGTACAGTGGTACCTCGGGTTAAGAACTCAATTTGTTCTGGAGGTCCGTTCTTAACCTGAGGTACCACTTTAGCTAATGAGGCCTCCTGCTGCCACCACACCACCACTGCACGATTTCCGTTCTCATCCTGAAGCAAAGTTCTTAACCCAAGGCACTATTTCTGGGTTAGTGGAGTCTGTAACCTGAAGCGTCTGTAACCGGAGGTACCACTGTATTAAAAAGTGGGTCCCATATGGCAGGTTGAAGTCAAAGTTGGATTAGTCCCCAACCAATATAGGATACAACAATAGAGGATTGCTCTCCACCCTTTTCATCCATTGAGCTGCAGGTTTATAGAATTGTTTAGTTCCTGTTTGCATGATACCCTTTAGAAAATAGAAAACAATTCTGGCTGAGGAGAAGAAATTGCTGCTTTTTTCTTCCTCCTCAGTTTTGTTTACTTCCATCCCTTTGTAGGGATTGCTTTTTTCCTGGTACTTGGTGGCGAAAAGGCATCAGCAATGAATTTAGTATGTCTGATGAGATTACATTAGAGCACAGCAGCTGCAGCTATCTCCCAACAATGTCCTGACAGAGCTAACCCTTAATGCAGACATTTGTGCTTGTTCAGCAGTGCAAGGCCTCCACTCCCACCCACCCCACCCCCACCCGCCAGCCACCAATGTTTTATTTTCTCCTCTCAAAATGGACGGCATCCTTTCAGGACTGACCTGATGTCTTGGTGCTCTGAGATTTGACTCAACCAGATCTGACCAAACCAGCAACACTTACAATTAGACTGCAGTCTCTTGAGTGCATTAAGATCTACAACCTACCATGGCTCCATTAGTCTGTTGAGCCACTAGAGTGGCCCTGATTGAAATTACCATTTTGATGCTCTGACCTTCAAATCTATTAATAAAATAGAAAACCACCTATCTAGTTGTCCTCTTTTCCTGCAGCAGCGAAACAATGCCTTGCCAACTGCTGGGGGGCAGGGAACGTTGAAAACTGCAGGCATTCCACAATAAAATATCATGTGTGATAAAATAAATAAAATGTATTTTTTAAAAAGGATCTGCCAGAACAGACCCCGCTTTCCCAATACAAATAGGCAAGCATGCAATCTATTCCCCGGTGGTTGGTAGCATTTACTTAATCAAAGAAAGAGAGACTACTCTAACACAACACAGAGAGTGTTCCATCTTTCCTGTGAAACGCAGTATAGTTTTAATTATTTATTCTAGCCCTGGTAGTGTGGTGTCACAAAGTAGTGAGTAAGCCTTCGTGGTGACCAGAACCCCTCCTGACTTTAAGGGGAAATGACACCAATATTCAGAGAGGGGTGGAGGCGGTTGGCGATGAAGAGAAAAAAGTGGAAATGCACCAGAGAGCAAAGGAAGGAAGGAAGAGTAGGTACATGGAACAAAGGAGACCTCCGAGTGCACAAGCCTTTTAATTAAAATATTGAGTTCCACAATATTAATATACAATTAGAGTTTGTACACCCACTATGTGGGCTATGATAAAGTGAAGGCTCTATGTGGCTGGATATTTCCTTGGTGTGTTATGAGTTTGGGTAGGGAGTGGGCTGTATAAACCTGATGAGGCGATCACCTGGGTGACAGGCCATTAAGGGGTACAAAGGAAGTAGATTCAGGGCTTTTTCTCAGCTGGAACTCACCGGAGGTCAGTTCCAGCACCTCTCAGGTGGGCGCCATTGCCATTATAAGAGAACAAGGGAGGTGTACATGTTGAGTTTGGCACCTCTTTTTCTAGAAAAATAGCACTGAGTAGATCTGTTCCTCTTAATGGCCCATCACCCAGGTGACTGCTTCATCAGGAAGCTAGCCTGGCTTATATTTTAATACTTGCTGGTTGCTGGAAATGACATAAGACCAGAGTGGGGAGTGGAGTTATATGAACCAGAAGCTGAAAGAAAAGCAACAGGCTGGAAAGCCAGAGAGAGAGAGAGAGAGAGAGAGAGAGAGAGAGAGAGAGAGAGAGAGATTTGATTTATATTTGAATCCAAGGTTCAATTCATTTGGGCACCTTCATCTGCTCCAGTTGCAACAAAACATGTCTCTTCTGCATCGGTTTCTACAGCCACTGAAGGCATTGCAACCTTCCAACAGCTTGACCTTACCCCCAAAGGCACACTCCTCCATGGTCTCCCAAGACAGATGGATGCCAACAATGAACCCAAGGTTGCAGCTATGGGGAAAACAAGACCGTTCTGGGGTGTTAAATCTGTGAACCCTTCCATCATAGGTTCAGTTGTATATACAGTGGTGCCTCGCAAGACGAAAAGAATCCGTTCCGCGGTTTTTTCGTCTTGCGGTTTTTTCGTCTTGCGAAGCAAGCCCATTGACGGATTAGCGCTATTAGTGCTATTGACAATTTAAGGGCTAAAAACGGCTTTTTAAGGCTTGGGGGATTAGCGGTTTTGCTGCTAAAATGCTTTTAGCAGCTTAGTGCTTCAGGAAAAGGGGTTTTGGAGCGAAAAAAATATTCAGATTTTTTTGCCATTTTTCGTCTTGCGAAGCAAGCCCATAGGGAAATTCGTCTTGCGAAGCGCCTCTGCAGACGGAAAACCCTTTCGTCTTGCGGGTTTTCCGTCTTGCGAGGCATTCGTCTTGCAGGGCACCACTTTATGTGTAAATAAACATATATCATAAAAACTCCTATTTCCACTGTGTCTCATTCCAAAGGAAACACAAACCCTGGGTAAGTGAGGGACAGTCTCACTAAGTAGACTTGTGCAATCCTAGATATTTACTTAGAAGGTAGTAACTTCGTGGGGGCTTACTCTCAGGTAAGTGGGCTAAGGACTGCAGCTTTACTACAGAGAATTGCATAGATGTGAAATATTAACAAAGTTTTACAATGTTACTATGCGTAACCACAGTTGTGCTATACTTTACAGAACACTTCATGATAGGATATTATTCGTTGAACATTTTCATCATTCAAATCCAAGCATATGGTTGGTTTTTTCATGGTATCTGGCAAATGCTTTTATTACTTTGGGAAAAAACCATTACGGAATTGGACTCTATAAATCTGATGTGTAGATAGAATTTTAATACTTGGTATATATTATATATGCAATGCATAAATAATTAATTTTGAACGCTGTTCCAAAGATTCAAATTATGGACGTGCAAACAACAAAATGCTCCAAATGAACAAGTAAATGGTGGTGAAACAATTCTTTGTAGAGACAGGAAAATGCTGATTTCAAAAGGCAACGTCCACTTCAAGTTCATTATGGGCCTCTGGGCCACAGCAACAGAGATTTCAGCCAGAATATGTTGATTCCAAGATGGTTAGTGGGAGATAATGCTTGGAAAGTTTTGCTCTCCTTAGAATATTTAGCAAATCCCCCACCCCCAAATTTCACTGCTTGTGAGCAGCTGGAGAATTTCAAGAGGCCATTTTTGCTCAGCCCTGAAAAAAGTATAGGTTGAGAAATGGTTTTTCTTTATACAGGAACGATGAGGTGAGGTACAACACTCCGTCACCATCATTTCAAACAATGTGTAAACTCAGTTGTGCCCAGTGCTATTTTTCTCGAAAAAGAGGTGCCAGAACTCACCATGAACACCTCCCTTGTTCTCTTATAATGGCAATGGCACCCACCTGAGAGGTGCCGGAACTGAGTTCTGGCGAATTCCAGCTGAAAAATACTCCCAGCTGTGCCAAAGCCATTCCTGCAGTGAACAGGGAGTGGAAGGTGTGGCAAATGTGTGGCTCTAGTGTAACCTCATTCTTATATACCTCTATTATTTAGCGTTTGGTGTAGCATGTTAACAGTGACATCTAAATTGGCCATAAATTCTATTGGCTTACCTAGTGTGTGATCTGTGGCCCTTGACTGATAAAGGAATCAGCAGGAATAAGCACTGGCTCTGGAGTGCTGAGAGCTACAAAAATATTACTCCTCATGCCTCTATGTTGTCACTTCTTGGTGAAGCCAGAGAACAGCAGCAGGAGACTGGCAGGTTTACATGCACCACGGTGTTGATATATTGCAGGGTATTGGGCTACAGTTAGGATTTGATGGTGTCACTCTGGTTGCTACGTTATGGTAATTTGAGTCATGGGATTTGGATGATGTTGTGTTAAGGTATTCATCGTTTAATCTTTTGATTGTGAACTGCTTTTTTTTTGGGGGGGGGGAACTCTGGGCTTGAAGAGCAGCATAACAGTAATAAGAATACTATTAATAACGCAGCAACAACAGCAGTAATGCCTAATACAGTCGTACCTTGGAAGTCGAATGGAATCCATTCTGGAAGTCCTTTCAACTTTCAAAACGTTCAGAAACCAAAGCGTGGCTTCTGATTGGCTGCAGGAAGCTCCTGCAGCCAATCGGAAGCCGCGGAAGCCCTGTCCGATGTTCGGCTTCCAAAAAAATGTTCAGAAACCGGAACACTCACTTCCGGGTTTTGATCATTTGGGAGCCAGAATGTATGAGTATCAAGGCGTTCAACAACCAAGGTAGGACGATGCTACTAATAATTGGCCATGAGGTGCTATAATGCAATGGCAGCCCTTACATCTTGCCTACTCTGTTAGTTCTTGCAATAAGCAGTGTTGTTTTAGTGATGTGTATGTCAATTAACTTAGCATCAGTGGTCCTCCAATGACATCTTCCCAATATTACTAAACCAAATTACTAGGGTTAATTTATTGTACAATGCCTTACATATCGTCATATCAGCAGCAGTTTTACTCACAACAATGAAATACCTTCTGTGGCATGGTCTATTGGAAAAGTTGCTCTTTGAAAAGTGCTCAAAACACACTCACTGAGATTACCCCCTGTATAATGTGTAATAAAATTCAGTTGTAATATTGCAGCACAAGGCTACATCTGTGGGAACGATTTATTACCTCAAATTCCAAGCCAGTTCCCCTTGTTCATCTTATATGCAAAGCACCAGCATTTGACACTCCCTTGCAGACGTACCTGACGGCATGCAATATTACTCACAACTTAACAAGTTCTTGTTCTGTCACTTCTGTGGCAGCTTTGTTTATGTGATTAAGTATATGCAATGGAAAGGTAGTCCTCTGTTTCTCTGTCTGTCTCCCATCAGGTTTCCGGGAGGTCCATCATAATTAAAGGAAGATGCTTATAGATACTTACACAACTCCATTGGATAGGGAACAGTAGCAATTATGGGCTGAACATTAGCTTTGAGCTGGGCAATGCCACTTAAATACTTTCATCATTAAGAGCATCATATTGGATCAGATCAGCAGTCCATCTAATTCAGCATCTTCTTTCCCACAGTGGCCAATCAGGTGAGCTAGGGTGCTGTCACTGCCGTTCTGCTTAGCTGTCCTAGCTAGTGGCCTATCTGCCATGAATTTGTCCATCTTTATTCTAAAAAATCCATCAAAATAGAAGCAACAATGACCCCAAATCCCATAAATTAACTGGTAGGAAGAGTGTGCAATTTGCGCAAGTCTCTAAGACCATGGTCTATGCACAACACCAGATTAAGTTCAGTGAAGTGCTTTGACACACCTCTTCTTGATTGCAGCTTTACGACGGAAAACTTGTGTTGCTTTTTAAAGGACAAAGCCAATCCTGGTAAGTCATCGAGGGCAACCCCATGGGACCCCAGCTACCACCTGCTGATGGCAGGTTGTTACAACAGAACAATAATATGCCTTTCCTTGAGGCAGGCTGGACGGCATGGGTCTTCAGACATTGAGGGCCATTTTACCACCTAGCACAAGCACACACTGATATTATTACGGGCAAGTTTTGTGCGATAGCTGCCATTATAGTGCAATTCGTTTTGTGGTTCATGGCTACTGAGAGCTGTGATGTCTGGCTTTCAGCCCCTGAAAAGAGCTCTATCAAACAAGCGCACATTATGCTATCAAGAACGCCCATAAAATCATGTTGTTCCATATCAACACTAAATATTTAACGCAAATACACCACACTTTTGCCATTTATAAGTATTAACCGGTGTAGAATAGAGAAAAAGAGCAGAACCCTAGAAAGCAGCAAAGAAACAAGGAGCAAGGAAAAGGTAGACTCATTTGCCAAGAGCTGTGCCGCTTGGGTATTTGTTACCTCTGTAGTTGAGGGACTCTCTTGTTAGAATCTGCGATGGGCCTGTGTTGGTTTTCTCTGGCAAGGTTTTGTACATAACAGCAAGTTTCTGGACCTTGTTAGTTCGTTCAGGGCAAAAAAGTCATGCTTTGGTGCAGTTGCCCCAGCAGGACGATAAAAGATGATGGTTGGTAATTACATCAGTTTTGCACTGCTGAGCAGATGTTCTTGCAGATAGATTCTGGCTGGCATATACAGACCATCACCAGTGAATCTCATGGTGCTGCTGGAGGGCTGCTTGCAAGCTCACTCGCAATAAAGATTATGAGCAGAAGTGAGAGCATCCCAGGAAAACATTGCTGCTCCTTTGAAATGATGCAGTTGCTTCACTACAGCTGGAAAGATGACTAGCGAGATTAGTGAAAAGTCAGAATAATGTGACCATTCACTTTATGGGGGGCAAGGGAGAAAGCACACAAGGTCTAAACTCACAGAAGACATAGTGGACCTAGTTGGCATACAATACGCAAAAAATCCTTTGCATATTTGAAATGGCTCTAACACTCAGTATTGTATATTTATGGGAAAGTAGGCATTTAAACAATGCTACTAAGTCTGTAGTGCAGTATTGATCTCTCTGTTTGCCAAATTAAAAACAACACTCTGGATGCAATGTAGCCCTGAATCTGAAGATCTGCTTCAGTTAGGAGCTTATTATAATCCAACTGGATGGTTTCTGACTTTGGTTTACTCCATGAAGAAGACCCTCCAAAGCATATATGCAAAAATATATCAGGATGCAAATTCTACATAGATTTTGCAGGAAGGATTCACGGGAAAGAACCAGGGACAGATTCTGATATAGTAACATCTGTTCTTCACAAAATTGTACAGTGGTACCTCTGAGTCTGACCAAACTGCGGGAGGCAGTGGAAGACAGAAGTGCCTGGCGTGCTCTGGTCCATGGGGTCACAAAGAGTTGGACACGACTAAACGACTAAACAACAACAACACCTCTGGTTACGTACTTAATTTGTTCCAGAGGTCCATTCTTAACCTGAAACTGTTCTTAACCTGAAGCACCACTTTAGCTAATGGGGCCTCCTGCTGCTGCCACACCGCCACCGTGAGATTTCTGTTCTCATCCTGAAGCAAAGTTCTTAACCCGAGGTACTATTTCTGGGTTAGTGGGGTCTGTAACCTGAAACATCTGTAACCTGAAGCGTATGTAACCTGGAGTACCACTGTACCTCTGATGGAATACGAGGGAGTAATCTTATGCCAGCTGCATGCAAGACCCATGTGGCTGGAAAGACCAGCACATGTGATCACATCTGAGCAGGAACCCTTCCTGGTAAAATCCATGGAAATGTCAGAGGTTCAACCCAATGGAATAAAAAAGCAACAGCAGCATGTCATCAGAAATGATATTTTTGTTGCTGAAGCTTTTAATGTTAGCAAAAGGGTGGGCTGCGTTTGACCCATAAAGCATATAAGAAAATGCTATGGGATGGTCAACGCATGCCACCCAGTATCGCCATAAATTGTTGTTGTTTTTTTGGAAAAATAATCTCATCCCCAACTTACTCTATAGATCCTAGAAGAAAAGCCTGAGCAATGTGGTGCCCATGTGACTTCCTTATGAAACAGGAAGTTGTTCTTTTCCGGCATGCTCTTTTCTGTGTATGGGTTTGTGTTGCTCTCATTCCTGTTCCAGTTCCCCATATTGGCTCTGTTCTTGTACTCTCCTGCCTTGTGTCTCTCTTGTCTCTCAACCCGCTGTGGTTTCTAATCTCAGTTACAGGCTGTTCTTCGCTTCCAATTAACTCTGCACCATCTTGGCTTGGCTTACCTGCACCATTGCTTCCTGTGTTAAAGGCCTCTTGGCTGGATTGTGAACCCAGCTCTGAATCCGACACATTCTAAACTCCAACAGGAACAGTTCAGTTTCCACAGGCACAACAAAACGCTTAGCCATTGACTTCTTTCCCTCACCAATTCTCTGCTGCCACCCAACGCATCTCTTAACCATCATGCAACTCAGGCAACAATCTGCTGGAAGCGTTGAACTCTACCTCCGCTTGTCAAAGGAGTGGATATCTATCCAGCTGAGTTATGGTTCCATGGATGCAGATGAATGTTTCATGAGTTCTGTGATGTGGTTGAGAGATCCCCTGATTTGTAGCAGAGAATATGGGGGAGCAGTAAGGGGGAGAATTTGTTGGCAAGGTTATGTGCAGCAACTGTGAAAACCTTAATAGCATTCCCCCTTCTTGTTGGTGTTTGGCTTAAGGCATGTGTGTATGTGTGAATTAAAAAAATAAGGTGCCATAAGGGGTGTTGTGTTTGTGTGTTTGTGAGGGCGTTCAATTTGTTACCAGCACATGCGGTCACTGTTCAAAGATCAGTCCCCTTCACACCTAACCAATCCCCTTTATTCCATCGTATAAATAAATCCTTCTTCTCTCCCCAACATGTTGAGGCTTGAAAACAATGGCCTGTCTTCACATCAACATTTGACTTCTGCTTTGTCTGTGCCACAAGCAATCAGTGTGCTTTGTGAATGAAGGGATTTATTGACAAGGAACATTTAAAAAAACAATACATTTGCAATTAGATTAGAATCTGTCCCACTTTATTTTGCCTGCTTGTGAAAATGCTGACTTAATTTTTCTTCTTCACCTTCTTTGCTTGGGCCGGATGACTGTTTCTAATAAAAGACACAAGTCTGTCCAAATTGGCAGGGTTTGCTTGTTGCAGAGAAGCTGATGTGTTGATTTTGCAGATCCCATTCCAAAACAGGAATGAAAGAACAATGAGGAACGGCTGCTTACCTGTATCTAAAGGTGAGGGTAGATTATTGTTGTTGCTTTTTCTAGAGAGTTGGAAGGCAGTTAGGAAGAGGGAGCATTGGTCATGGTGTGTAAATCTACCCCAATGTCATTTTTGGTAAATAGGTAAGGCAAGCTTTTATATTGGCTGTTTCCACTCACTGGACCCCTTTTTCCTGGAATTGCCATTCTCGCTTCACTCAGTTCCATGGAGGTTGAGATTTTCAGGGTTCTTGTGCAATACAAGAAATACAAATTTCTTGTTTGCACGTCCTGAACATTTAATGCTTTCCTGTCAATTGTCGTTGGCAGATTAGTAAGGAAAAGCCCCTTTATTGCCCCTTAAATAGAATCTCTTAATTGCCCCATATCAGTTTCTGCAGGGATGGAAGGAAGGCTTCAGTTTTCTTCCTCTTCATATCCCCCCCCCCAGTGAAATACCTCTATTTCACTAAAAAAAAAAAGACAAAAAAGCAAGGAACCCTCCTGTCCACACAAGAATAGAAAGCACTATTGTGGCAGCTAAAATAAAACTATTCAGATGAAAATTAAGAGATTATTCATGAATCCTCCAGTTAACAGGAATGCTACAAAACAGGGATAATATAAGCATTTAAAAAATTTATCAGTGGAAATGAGCTCTGCAAAAGGGATTCGGATAAACCAGGGGTCAGCAACCTTTTTCAGCCATGGGCTGGTCCACCATCCCTCAGACCATGTGGTGGGCCGGGCTATATTTTGAAAAAATAAAATAAAAAATGAACGAATTCCTATGCCCCACAAATAACCCAGAGATGCATTTTAAGTAAAAGGACACATTCTACTCACACACTGATTCCCAGACTGTCCGTGGGCCAGACTGAGAAGGCGATTGGGCCTCATCCGGCCCCCGGGCCTTAGGTTGCCAACTCCTGGGATAAACATTATAGAAGGGGCTTGCCCACTGGGCAAGGGAATCTCTGAATAATATAGCACTCTCTTAAATACTGTACGGATCTACCATTTTAATACAAGATCAATTTTAATTTTGTAGAGCAGGCTAATTTCTTCACTCTCGCACATCACTCTCTGGTCTCTATCTGGGCACACAAGAAGCATTATCAGAGTTTAAGTTGCCGTCAGGCAAAAAACACTCAGGGGTGTTTTGGGATGGTGTATGATCTCAGGAGAGTCCTGCAGGTCAGATTGAGAGCTGCATTTGGAGGGCCACATTTGGCCCTTATACCTGAGTTTCCCCAACCACTGGCAACTGCAGCTATCTCAAAGATATCAGCTGGAGGTATTTCTCAGCATGCTTTTGCTCCCCAGAACAAAGGATGCCTGAGATTACATTGAGGGCTTTGTGTGCAAAAGAACACGAGAAGAGCCTGCATTATGAGACTAGCATCTTGTTCTCACAGTGACTGACCAGATGAAGAAGAAGAGTTTGGATTTGATATCCCGCTTTATCACTACCCGAAGGAGTCTCAAAGCGGCTAACATTCTCCTTTCCCTTCCTCCCCCACAACAAACACTCTGTGAGGTGAGTGGGGCTGAGAGACTTCAGAGAAGTGTGACTAGCCCAAGGTCACCCAGCAGCTGCATGTGGAGGAGCGGGAAGCGAACCCAGTTCCCCAGATTACAAGTCCACCGCTCTTAACCACTACACCACACTGGCTCCACAGATGCCTGTGGAAAGCAAAGCACAGCATGTGAAGTCTCCTACAAAAGAATAGATTGGAACAGGAAATAAAAGCTGGGAGCCCCCAGTGGCATGGCCAGTGTGAATTAACTGTTGCCACTTTCTAAGGCCAAGTGACCAACCTCTGTAAGGCGGCAGCCTCAGTTTCCTTTTCGGCAGCCTGTGCTGTAATTACAGAAAAAAACACAAATGCAACTTATTTGGATATTGAGGTTTGCTGGTTAAGTGATTCGATAAGAATCATTTGTATGATTAAATGGTGGAAAGTAAAGTGCTTTCCCCGTGAACCTATGGCGCACGGAACTCATTACCCAGAAGCGTTGCATATTAGTGGAAGCAAATTAGCATTCAAACACTTTCTGGAGTGGCTGCTAATCACAAGCTGTTAATTACTGTCATTAGGTTAGACAGCTGAGGAGAGTAACCGGAGGAATCATTCTCATGATCTTGGTATTTGAAAGTGATCTCCACCCATAATAAAAAAAAAACAACACATGTCAGACGTACAGAAATTGCAAATTGCCGAACTTGCTGACGCAGTCGAAAATTCCGCTGACTGTAAGTAGCGTAGTGATGGATGCATTCTTGACACAGTTTCAGTGTTTGGGCCTGGAAATAATGAGTATCAATGTCCTAGCAAGGGAATATGCAACGATGAAGGAGCTCTTTGTATCCTTAATTAAAGGGAAGTAGTAGCACAGGCTGTTCACAGATAAGTGACTGTACATAATAATCATGTATTTATGTAAGGGACTGCCATGCTATATTACTGTAGTGGCAATTAAGCTTTCGCAAAGTAGTGTTAATAAGGGAAGTGCTTGAATAAAAAAAGGGCGTAATTACCCTGTAGATTAATTGTGAAGGGAAGCAAGTTTTAAAATATTTACGGTACTAGGATTCTGACTCTCAAAAGTGGTCCACCAGCTCAGACACTGTTCGCTCCGAAGGGTCCTCCACAGATGGAGTGCTTATAGGATCAGACTCTGAGGGAGAATTTACATGGAAAGTGTATCATGTGATGGGTAAATTTATATTATAAACTTAATCATTAATCAGGTGGTTATTTTTTTAAAAAAGTTTGTTTTTAATAAGGCTGCAATCAGGCTAAATAAATTTTAATTGATTACTCATATGAGTTTAGTCAGTTAATCTATCAGTTAAGTGCATATGGGTGAAAATGCTTCGGAAAGAAGAAACACTCTTGGTTTTTAAAAGATATACACATTCATCGGTCCTGGGAGACATCGTTTTAAAAAGAGGCATTTTTTCCTGTGTCTTTGTCCTATGCAGGTGTGTGTGTGTTTAAAATAAGCATTTGTATTAAGAACAAATCAGAGTACAGTGGTACCTTGGGTTAAGTACTTAATTCGTTCCGGAGGTCTGTTCTTAACCTGAAACTGTTCTTAACCTGAAGCACCACTTCATCCTGAAGCAAAGTTCTTAACCTGAAGCACTATTTCTGGGTTAGCAGAGTCTGTAACCTGAAGCGTATGTAACCTGAAGCGTATGTAACCTGAAGTACCACTGTTCTATTCAATAATAATAATAATAATAATAATAATAATAATAATAATAATAAATTCCCCGCCCATCTGGCTGGGTTTCCCCAGCCACTCTGGACGGCTTCCAATAGAATATAAAAAATACAATAAAACATCAAATATAAAAAACTTCCCTAAACAGGGCTGCCTTCAGATGTCTTCTAAAAGTCAGCTAGTTATTTATTTCCTTGACATCTGATAGGAGGGCATTCCACAGGGCGGGCGCCACTACAGAGAAGGCCCTCTGCCTGCCCTCTGCCTAGCAGATTAGCATTTGATACCCAGGAAGGGCAATGCAGAGGCCAGAGGATGGAGGATGGAGAAAGAAGTCCATAGGTGCATCTCCTGTGAGGCTATCTAAAGGTCCACATCTGGTTCACTTGGAAGGGCTGAGTCTTGGTTGCCCTAATGCTAGTGACACTGGCTGTCTGTGGCAGTGAGCACCTCCATATTTTTGAATTGGCACTTGCTTCAGTAGATCTTGCTTTCATGTAGACATGCCTTATGATGAGCAAAAATAAACAATCCATTTGGGCCTATCTCCACAAGGTGGTTGTTATTATTATCACTAGTCTGTGGTTGTGTCTGTAAACAACTATTATGGGCAGTATAAAAATACTGTTAATAGGATGTAAAAAGCAACCATATTTTTGACCATTGCACAGCTTGTTCGTTTGCCAGATTAGAGTAAATGCACAACCTTAAATGTATTTACTTCGAAATGAGTTCAACAAAACTTCTTCCAAGCTCCAAGAAGAAGTGTTTAGGATTGAAATCTACATTCTGTTTCATAGCTCAGGATACCATCTGGATGTTGATACAACTGGATGTTGATACTGACCTTCTTTGAAAAAGAATTTGGGCCTCAATTCTAAGCGCTTCTACTCGGAAATTCAATAGCACTTGGAATAGGTAAAGGTACCCCTGCCCAAAGGCCAGTCGTGACCGACTCTAGGGTTGCACGCTCATCTCGCTCAAGAGGCCGAGAACCGGCGCTGTCCGAAGACACTTCCGGGTCACGTGGCCAGCGGGACGAAGCTGCATCTGGCGAGCCAGCGCCAGCGCCGCACATGGAAATGCCGTTTACCTTCCTGCTATAAAGCGGTCCCTATTTATCTACTTGCACTTAGAAGTGCTTTCAAACTGCTAGGTTGACAGGAGCTGGGACCGAATGACGGGAGCTCTCCCCGCCGCGGGGATTCGAACCGCCGACCTTACGATCGGCAAGTCCTAGGCACTGAGGTTTTACCCACAGCGCCACCCGCGTCCTTGGAATACAGCACTTGGAATACAGGCATCCAAAGAAAGAACTGCATTAAGCAAGATGGTCCTCAGAGCATATGATTATTCTGTATTGTTTTTGAACACCTCAAATTAATTAGAAGTGCTGTGTTTTGCCTTTGGATTTGAACATGAAGCCTCTACGCTATCCCTAATTAACTGAATACTTTTTGTGTACTGTAATTGATGAGAGGTTACTTCAAAGAGATTCTTTGAAGTGAATGATCTATTTTTATGACAAGGTCCATTCCTCCTCTGCTACTACGTCTTCTGCTTATCTACAGTGGTTGAGCTTAGAAGTTGAAGATAAGCTTAATTCTTCCACCTGAAACCTGGAATATTAGGAAAATAGGCAGTTTGGGCACATTTCAGAGGAGTAAACCCAGGAGATATTGGCAGCACATCGAAATGTTTTCGATAATAAATAAACTCTGGAATTTATTTGGTAGAATTTATCTTATTCCCCCACCATCCTGGGTTAGACTCCTTCTGAGCAGAATTTCACTATCAGTTAATCATTCCTAATTGCATTCACCACGGACAATCTATGAATTATAATATGGTCGTACAATTCGGTTAATGGTGGCCAGTAGTGGTTTAGCAGAACAGGAATGTAGAGAAAACAGAGCTCTGTTGCTTTATTTAGAGCGGAGAAAATGACATCATGTGCTGAAGCAGCACCTGCAGGTTCTGTAAACTTGGGGAATTGGAGGACAAATCTGTCCTGAGACACGATCTCTTTGATAAGCTCCGACCGCAACTGGCCTAAGGTCATCCAGTGGACTGATCAGGTCATTTTGACACCAGAGGTTGACTCTCAAATGGCGCCTCCTTCCCTACTAGGGAGGGAGGGATGAGGGAAGATCTACATCAGGAACAAGAAAAGATTGACATCGGGATCTGCAGCCCCAGTGAATCTTGGGTGGATCTACACACAGAAAAAAAAACTGCTGTAAATAAGTCAGAAATTAAATCATTATAACAAAAGGAAAAAAATGCTATGTAAAAACCACATAGAATTTTTTTTTTGCTCTCCATCACCATCTGATGTTGCACGTTTATAACACATTCCAAACGTTTCTTTTTGGCTAATGTAGCTGGGCCTCTTGTTACCTGAGGCAGTTGCCTCATTGATGGGCCGGCCCTGAATAAAGATCTCCATCAGGATCTGCTGCCCCTCTGCATCCTGCTGCCTGAAGTGGTCACCTCATGGGTGGGTGCCTCAGAATCTAACAGGTATACTCTTGTTAAGATCTCCAGCCAGCCCAGAACAGAAGGTTTATAAAGATTTTTGGAGAGCTCATAAGTAGGGGAACGACGTAGAGCCACAGAGCTCTGAAGGCCTTAAGTTTGAGATAGGTTGTTGGCTCTCTAAACCTGTGCACTTTCTTGCTATATATTGGGGCAGAAGGTTTGTGGGGTCTTAGGAAGAGGTCTCTTTTTATTTCCTACCCTCCAAAAACTCCCCATATAGTGCAATAGGGAGGATTTTTTTTTTAATTGCATTACATGCACTCTCCACACCATTAATCCCAACCCTGAATATATTTACTGAGAGTCTTAAAAACCTTTCCCCTTGTTATTCTCTTCATTTCCCACCCCCACCCCAGCTGATGTTCTCCACATTCTGTGGCTCATCAACCCTCAACTTTCTGTAGGTCCTGAAAGTTCAAAGGTCCGTAGAGGACCATTTTGGGATTCGTTTATTTATTAAAAAATGTTTATTTGTTTTCCAAAAAATATAACAAAATATGACTGGCAAAGAAGAAAAATAATAGGCATAAAAATAAGACAATACCCAAGAGCACAACAGCGTTAGAATGTACAACACATTACAATAAAGCCCTATTAATATTATATTAGATTTTGCCTGGATTTGTAGGATGAAGGTTAGTATTTGGAACTGGAAAGTATGGTACCATGCAGGTTTATGGAAAGCAGTTATTACATATTGTAAGAACCCACGGGGGTTTTAAAGTAATATATTTTATGAATACAAACAAACAAACAAACAAACAAACACTACCTCATCTTTGTGTGATCCAGTTTCGCTTCTTTTTTATATAATAATGTATATTTGGTTTGACAAATATTAGTTTATAGCAATCCAAATTACATATCGATATTTCGATATTTCTCTAAATCTCTGGACTTCCCACCTTCCGCTCCACGGGTCCTATTGTACACCCTCTCAACTGCATATTATTTCATAATCCATATTTTGTATTGTTCCATATTGTCCATGATATTCACTACATTACAAGTGTTGTTAAAATCCTGCCAATGTTTTCATCTGCTTACAGTGTCTCCTAGATAAATTATAAATTTTCCCCATTCTTTATTGAAGTTTTGGTCTTCTTGGTTCCTGAGCCTTCCAGTCAGTTTTGCCGTATCGGCATAGTCCAACAGCTTGGTTTGCCATTCCTTTCTGGTAGGGACTTTGTCTTCTTTCCAACTCTGATCTAGTAGCATATATGAAAAGTCTTTTCTGTTCCTGTGGGATGTCGGTACCTACAATCCAATTTCGCTTCCAAAGTAGTAGGCACGAGATCACAAGGTCAGTATTAGACAGCGATGACCAGTGAGACAGTCCACTAGACAAAACTGCTGGCTGCCATGGCATTGTGCTAGGGTGGGGAGGGGCCTTCCCACTGTTATATTTAGCTGCACGCAGGTGGTGATGGAAGCCAGTCGTAGGCAAGCACCACTCTATGGTTGCCCTGGCTCAGGCATAATTGCGACCAACCATCCAGTCAGCAACCATGAGCTTACAGAGTTGAGGCGACTCACATTTAGTCTACAGAGTTGAAGATTGCATCACTGCTTCCCATCACTGCATGGGTGGCTCCCAACAGAATATTATACAGGGCGGGTGCCACTACCAAGAAGGCCCTCTGCCTGGCTCTCTGTAGCTTCACTTCTCACAGTGAGGGAACTGCTAGAAGGCCCTCGGTGCGGGACCTGAGTGTCCAGGCTGAACGATGCAGGTGGAGACATTCCTTCAGGTATACTGAGCCGAGGCCATCACAACTTGTGATGAAGAGATTCTCGTTTACTTCTGCTTGTGCCACATTTCATCCCAGGGTTGTATGATGTGAGCAGCTACATCATCTGGGCTGCTGAGGTGAAGGTTCTGAGGCAATGGGTAACATGCGCTGGGATTAGCGTGGTAGTTTTCCTCACTATTTGTACTCCAATTACTTTACTTATTGCCCGTCATGGGAAGAGCTGGAAATAGAGCTGCCTGCATCACTGGGACTGCGGTTCTCTTCCCAATTCCGTGTCACTTCTCTCATCAACTTCATTCTGGGAGCAATTATCAAGTAATTGGCTTTCAGGCAGATGATGATGGTGTT
This sequence comes from Podarcis tiliguerta, assembly GCF_965153285.1. Classification (NCBI taxonomy): domain Eukaryota; kingdom Metazoa; phylum Chordata; class Lepidosauria; order Squamata; family Lacertidae; genus Podarcis; species Podarcis tiliguerta. The sequence continues at coordinate 22,392,224 of NC_139534.1, forward strand.
CAAATGGCTATACCACTTATCAAGCGTTAAGTGCACGGGCCGATCCCAGTGCATATGCTCCCTTCCTTTCTTCGTGTGCCTGTTAAAATCTCAGATTCCAAATGATAAGCGAAGCCTTTTCATGTACCAGACCCGAAGACGTGACGGTTAAGTCAAACTGTTGGCAACGTGCAGGCCCAGACTGCAAACAAAGAAGCAGAGCTGGAAAACTGGAGAGACGCATCCATAAGACTATTTCCGGCGTGTGGTCCTCTTTTCAGAATGACCTTGGGATAGGACTCAAGAGAGGACCTTCTTGGTGGCTTCTCCCTGGCTGTGAAATGATCTGCCCTTTGAGATGTGATTGGCGCCGACACCGTTTGGATTTCAGGGCCTGCTAAAACCTTCTCCCTCCCACCAGGCTTTTAATGGTGTAGGAATTCAATGTGCATTGGGCTATGTACACATTAGGTAAAGGTAAAGGGACCTCTGACCATTAGGTCCAGTCATGACCGACTCTGGGGTTGCAGCACTCATCTCGCTTTATTGGTCGAGGGAGCCGGCGTACAGCTTCCGGTTCATGTGGCCAGCATGACTAAACTGCCTCTGGCAAACCAGAGCAGCGCACGGAAACACTGTTTACCTTCCCGCTGGAGCGGTACCTATTTATCTACTTGCACTTTGACGCGCTTTCAAACTGCTAGGTTGGCAGGAGCAGGGACCGAGCGGCAGGAGCTCACCCCGTCGCGGGGATTCGAACTGCTGACCTTCTGATCGGCAAGTCCTAGGCTCTGTGGTTTAACCCACAGCGCCACCCGCATCCCATGTACACATTAGCAGCCTAAAATAGAGCAAGGTTGTTCCCATTACCACCACATTGTTTCAAGTAGTATTTGCGCACTGCTATACACATCAGGAGACGAGTGGAGATGTCTTCACCCAATGCACATTACCTGTTTGCTTTCCCTGCACATGTACCCCTAACTGAATTCTAGAGAGTTCACTAGTAAAAGAAGAAGAGTTTGGATTTGATATCCCGCTTTATCACTACCTTAAAGAGTCTCAAAGCGGCTAACAATCTCCTTTCTCTTTCTCTCCTACAACAAACACTCTGTGAGGTGAGTGAGGCTGAGAGACTTCAGAGAAGTGTGAGTAGCCCAAGGTCACCCAGCAGCTGCATGTGGAGGAGCGGAGACGCGAACCCAGTTCACCAGATTATGAGTTCACTGCTCTTAACCACTACACCACACTGGCAATTGGCTAACATTGGTCACATGAGAGGTAGCTAGTGAAGGAGAGACTCCATTTTATGTGAAGCAAGATGACTGTGTTTTAGAATCCACTGTGAACACTGTTAAATTGAATAGAGTGTTGGAATGTTTCTTCACTGCTTTTAAGAAAGAGAAGAAAGCTGCAGGAGAAGGTAAAAGTGGAAATCTCATAGGACCTGCAAGGCATGGCCTAATTGAGGTACAGAGGACTGTGCTGAGCTCTAGGAAGAGAGGAAAATACAGTTGTTCCGAATAAGAAGAGACTGTAAGCCCATGCTTGGATAAGCATGTGACTGTAAATATTATGTTTTAATTAATCTATAGTTATAAGTTTCTGCAAGTAAAGTTTTTGAATGTTAAATTCTTGACATTGGCTTAATTTCCAAAGAAAATTTCTCTCTGTATGTATGTATGGCCTGATGGATGTGCGTGTGTATGTAGATAGATAGATAGATAGATAGATGGTAGACGATAGACAGATAGATAGATATAGATATTCCTGGATGCTAAGATCTAAATTTGGGGCAAGTACTCTTTGATGAGAGAACCCCAGCAAAGATTTAAAGTCACAAAATATGCAGCCAAGTAAAGCATGGAAATATAGGCTCTTAGACCTTTAAAATATGCCCTTCAAAATGAGTTCCAAACTTTCCCTTTTCCCTCAGCAAAGGAAAATATGACTCATTTGGTAAGTTAAAAATGGGTTTACTTACAAACTCTCCAAATGTCTGGTACATGTGCTTTTCTATATACCAGCTAGAAAAGTTGCACAGGCAGTAAAACTTAGCTTATTTACAAAGTAGTAAAAGTTCCTAGATTATTGGTATAGGAACAAGAATGGCTTGTGAGAGCCATGTGATTGAGCTGGAGCAACTAGCTTAAACCTCTTCATAAGCTGAGTATGTCAGGTAGACTTGGTGGGGAGACAATAGGCTTGATTACCTATTTCCTCCCAAGGTAAAGAAAGTGCCATAGATAAGCCTGGCAGGACAGCTTGTTGTTGTTTAGTCGTTTAGTCGTGTCCGACTCTTCGTGACCGCATGGACCAGAGCACCCCAGGCACGCCTGTCTTCCACTGCCTCCTGCAGTTTGGTCAAACTCATGATCGTAGCTACGAGAACACTGTCCAACCATCTTGTCCTCTGCCGTCCCCTTCTCCGTGGCAGGACAGCTTACTCTATGGTATTAACCCCTTCATGAGTGATTAGATTTAAGCATGTTGGTTATATGGGGCTGATTATTGCACAAAAAATAATTACATCCAGTGCTGCAACCACCATCTTGGTTACTTAGTTGAGGTGATCCTGCATCCCCTGATGACAAGAGTCTATCCTGTGCTGTTTTTAAACCAACTTTAATGGCAACAGTTGGCCTCACCACACTCTTATGTAGCAACTCTTATATTTCAGTTCTTTTAAGTGCCTCTCTGGGACTTACTGTACTGACAGAATCCAGTGAGGGGAAATCTGATTCCAAATCCATGACTTCAAAGATAGGCTATATAAGTGCTCAGACTACTTCTCCCCCTACAGCCAGATCCCTTTCCAGGTTTGGATCTTGCGTTTGCCGTTGTTGATCTACCATTATTATTCTGATCCCTTTCTCCCCTGTCCTCCCATTCGCTCTCCTGCCTAGAATGCTTCCCATGTTTTATATATCTTACATGTTCCTTTTCTAACAACAAAGGGGGTGAAAGGGGGGGGGCATCCTCCCCGGGCTACACTACATGCCTCCGTAGCACCAAGCAAGTAAACGTTTGATAGCTGAATCTGTACTTATCTCGGCAATTGTATGCTGTTGGAATGTTTATCCCTGCTCGAGTTGCCTGGCTATTGCAAAAGCTACTTGAAATGATTCATGGGTCTGACAGATGTCTGGTGCAGCTGGATGTGTCCTTGATTATCCCAAAAGTCTGGACAGCACTGTCATTCACCATTGCCCAAATTATCTCTGTATTGACTGCAGAACCCTCTGTGACAGTACTGTAATGGCTAATTACCCAGGATACCTTTGGTACTTACTTTATAATGGTCTAGAAGGGTAGAGGGGGAAATGGCACAGAGGAAAAACACACCAATAAAAGTCCCATCCTGTTTCTTTTTTTTGGGGGGGGGGTGAGAATAGATGCTGTCGTGGTATTTTCCCTCCTTCCTCCCCCACCCTTAAAAAAATAATAATACTGTGTATGCATATGATATCCAAGAGCCTCCTTTTAAAAGAGATAGATTTCTAGTGCAATAGATAAAAGGAGAAATAAAACATGAAGAATCCTGGTGTTGATAAACTGTAGACAATAGAAGGAGCTATTAGCCGGGAGAGTGTTGTATTTAGAACATACGTTGAGTTAAAGCATGATGGACATCCATTTGTGTGGTTCGTATATTGTTGGGTGAAGGGACGCGGGTGGCGCTGTGGATTAAAGCCTCAGCGCCTAGGGCTTGCCGATCAAAAGGTCGGCGGTTCGAATCCCCGCGGCGGGGTGCGCTCCCGTTGCTCGGTCCCAGCGCCTGCCAACCTAGCAGTTCGAAAGCACTCTCGGCTGCAAGTAGATAAATAGGGACTGCTTACTAGCGGGAAGGTAAACGGCGTTTCCGTGTGCGGCTCTGGCTCGCCAGAGCAGCGATGTCACGCTGGCCACGTGACCCGGAAGTGTCTTCGGACAGCGCTGGCCCCCGGCCTCTTTGAGTGAGATGGGCGCACAACCCTAGAGTCTGTCAAGACTGGCCCGTACGGGCAGGGGTACCTTTACCTTTACCTTTATATTGTTGGGTGGGTGGGAGAGAAAGGAGCCCACACTGTTTGGGAAACAATGGGAGAGGAGGGCAAGGGGAGAGGGCAAAAGGAGAGGAGGAATAGAGATTTTCAACCTCGGTATCTTTTGCAGATTTGAAGTTAGTCGCAAAGGCGCAAGTGCACAGATTCCGCCACCCGCTCACCCCCCACTCTCAGCAATACTATAAATTAGTCCATCTTGACAAATGTAGTTTCAATAAAGTAGATATGTATTAGGAAGAAAGGTGAGGAGAGAGAGGGTACCAAATCCCATTTTGACTTTTAGTGAAGATGATGAGCTCCCTGGAGAGCCGACGAAGCAGAGTTAAGAGCAGCCTTTTACGCAAAGAATGCAGTAATTTGCCACATCCTGTCCAAGCTGCGTTCGGGTGTCATTCCTGCCTTAATTACCTCGACTAACAAAGCTATTCTCTATTATTTCAGGCTTCCTCTACCTTTGCTTCCAAGAGAGAGAGAGAGAGAGAGAGAGAGAGAGAGAGAGAGAGAGAGGGAGAGAGAGAGATGCTTCTGTCCCACACCCACAAATGGCGCACAATGTTCAGGTGCAGCATGGGGCACAATTGACATCACAGCAGCTGCGATGACAGAGAAGGATCAAGTCCAGAGGTGGAAAGCATAGAGATGGGGATCTCAGCTCATCTGGTGGAGCAATTAGGAAGAAAATGAAGGGGACCCTGCAACAAAATGTTGCGGTTTAGAATAGTCCCATTCTATTCCCCAACAATCGCTCTGCATTCCATGGCTACTTAGCTGCTGCAGAATGATGCTCGGTTTTCATTGGTCTGCTCCTGGTGTTCCCCCTTGTAGTTCCTCCCCCCCCCCCCAAGGTTTTCTTTTGTACCTGATACCTCTCCCTCTTGTGTACGTCTGTGTGGTGCCCTTTAACTACACAAGCAAAAAGGGTATGCTCTGCACTTACACTCTTTTTGGGTGGAAATCCAATCATGTGCCGACAAAGTCATGCAGCACAATTATGGTTGAATGGAAGGCCTTGCGCAGCAAACCTGTTTCCCCACCGCCACAGATTTGACTTTGCAATGAGGAAATTGGAGGGGAAGTTCATTGTCAAGTTGGCGATGCTTCGACGCAACATCATCTAACCTCCCTACAAACCGATCAGAATGGATGCTCATTAAATGGTCAACATCGTCTCATCTTCCTGCAAATAGATCAGGAGGAATGCTCGATAAACAGGTTGTTTGGAAATGCCCTATGTGTAAGAAAAGTTTGTTTATGATGCATGCATTTAATGACGTGGGACACAATCTTAAGACTGGCCTACTGAGCCTGCTGAGTTCAGTGGGGCTTATTCCCAGATAAGTGTGCATGGGATTGCAGCTTCAAGTTTTCCTGGGAACTCAGTGGGACTTGAGCAACCAGGATACTTAAAAGAATATATCATCCCCTATATACCCAAGCGACCACGACACTCTGCAGGCTAGGGCCTCTTGCAGATACCATTTCGTTGGGTCTTCAATGTAGTGGTACCTGCCCTTTGGAACTTACTTCTGTACTGTATCACACAGGTGTTAATCTCTATTGTCTTTTGGATGTTTACTGCAGACCTTCCATTTTCAACGATCCTTTAAAGTGGATAGTTTTGTTCCATTCTGCATCTGAAATTGATTTCATTAGGGCTGCCATAGGTCCATATTGTCCAAGGCCAATGGGGGGAATTTTTGAAAGGCGGTGCTTCAATCGAAAGATTGCGGTGTTTTTTGGGGGGTGTTTTTGTAAAAAACAACAACCCAACTCACCAACTTTGGGGTTTGTCTTAAAAAAGCTCAATGCCACTTTGTTTTTCTTGAGCATTTTCTTAACATTTTAGTTAACAATTTGCTGGGTGGGAAATTCTACTGAACCAGCTCCATTGAAGTGAATGGGAATCCCAGGAGAGCATGAGCATTGAAGAAGAGTATGAGAACACCCCCCCCCCTTTGGCACAAATCCCATTCCTGCCTTGCACAGAAGAACTCTCCAGTGGATTACCACTGTCATTAACAAAGTATTTGAATACAGAAGAAATGACTTCTCTTCTCTTCATTAAACACTATCACTTGAGAACCTGTTTCAGGCAAACCTCGACATTCCCTATTAATAATGAACTAAAATGAAACAAGACTTTAAGCACTAGAGTCATCATGGGGAAAGTTATCAGATTTAGGCTGTGGGTATAAATAATGTATTTTGTAAGCAACGCGCCAAATTACTGACCATGAAGGTGGAGAGGAAACATGGATAATTTGTTTTTTTTTTTTAATATATATTTATTGAAGTTTTCAAATAAAGCATATATTAGATAAGCACAACTTATCATTGTCCATTTAACATCTCTCAATTATTACATGGGACTCCCCCACACCTCCCGCATACACTTACATCATTATTAAATTTATTTCAAACAAATTATCATTTAACTCATCTTAATTAATAATCTTAATTTAGTTTGACATATAATTCAGCCTTAAATCTAATTTAATGGTAGACAATTATCTGCACTGGCATCCAATTCAACACTCAGCCAAATTACAATATTTTTGTAAATAAATCTTAAATTCCCTCCAGTCTTCTTCCATCCTTTCTTCTCCCTGGTCTCGAATTCTGCCGGTCATCTCGGCTAATTGCATATAGTCCATCAGTTGCATCTGCCATTCTTCCACAGTGGGTAGCTCCTGAGTTTTCCAATTCTTGGCAATTAATATTCTTGCTGCTGTTGTTGCGTACATAAAGAATGTTCTGTCCTTTTTTAACACACTCTGGCCTACAATACCCAGGAGAAAGGCCTCTGGTTTCTTAGTAAAGGTGTATTTAAACACCTTTTTTAATTCATTATATATCTTCTCCCAAAAGGCCTTCACTCTAGGGCAGGTCCACCAGAGGTGAAAAAATGTTCCTTCATTTTCCTTACATTTCCAACATTTGCTATCAGACGAATGGTATAGGAAACATGGATAATTTGTTCCCTCAGAGCTATACATGTCAGAACAAATAATGCAGGTATAATAATATATTCCATGCATTTTCCTTTCAACCTGAGAACAGCTTAAAAAACACACCTTGTAAAAACATACATTAAAAATAAACGTGATCACAAGATGATTCATACAAAGCTGGGGGTGTATGGTCAACTCTTTGGAGACGCAACACTTATCATCAATAAAACCTCTGCCCAAAGGTGACCATGGGAGATGGAAGTGGCAGCAGAGGGCACCGCCAGGCCTCGGGTGGTGGTTATGGCCTCGGGTGGCAACCAGGACCTCCTGGCCAGCCCCAGAGGCACTATTTGCCTTGGGAGCTTGTAGCCAATGAACGGCTGTGCAAGCCTTTGGGAGGCAAAGATGAGAGAGGGCATCAGAGGAAGGGAGGGAAGGAAAGGGGGACGGAGGCCAGTGTTGCTTGCAGAACCCCTGACCATCATTCACGGCACACTGGTTCAAAACCCCTGCCCTATGGTATGCACTGTGTGGACGTCATTTGGTATCATTCAAAGAATGGCAGATGGAGTGTTTTTTTTAAAAAGAGAGCAGAAGTAGTGAAAATGAGATGGAAGCCAAGATAATAATAATAATAATAATAATAATAATAATAATAATAATAATAATTTTATTTATACCCTGCCTCCCCAGCCAGAGGTATAAATTTTATTTATATATATATATATATATATATATATATATATATATATATTTGCTTTCGTAGATTTTCACGGGTACAGGAATGCAGGTTTTGGTGTCCTCGGGTGTCTTCCCGTGTAAAAGTTGGGGTGTCTAGGCGACGTTTCGACGAGGTCTCACTCGTCATCTTCAGGCTGGTGCTTTCGGCTTCTTGTTACTGGAACAGAGCAGGATCTCAGTGTTTGAGTTCCTATAAATACTGTTGAGGAGGTGTGGTGTATAGCCTCCAATGTTCTGGGCAGAGAGGAGGTTCTCAGGCTAGTGTGCCTTTTCTTCTTTTGTTCCTTAATTACTTGAGGGATATCTTGAGTGATTTCTTGAGTGATTTCCTGAATCCCACTTAGGTGGGTCATTAGGTGTGGATTAGTTGCTAAAGCCTTCGTGTCTTGAACTCTTGAACTTTGTGAAGAGTTTTTCTGAGAAGATGGCTGTACTGCACTTGGTTGTGGTTTTGTGGCCTGTGCCAGCCAGATCTGTGTAGGGACAAAATCTGACACCAGATCCAGAGGCACACAGAACGCCATCACCAATCAACCACACCAGACCCAAACCCAGACCCTCTCCACAGATAAATTACAGACACCATCCAGTAGCCAAACCAGGGTGGCACCTCCGGATGCTGCACCCCCCTGCAATCCCTACACAGATCTGGCTGGCACAGGCCACAAAACCACAGCTCGCCCCTATACACGAAGCCAAGCCAGAGCACAACCAAGTGCAGTACAGCCATCTTCTCAGAAAAACTCTTCACAAAGTTCAAGAGTTCAAGACACGAAGGCTTTAGCAACTAATCCACACCTAATGACCCACCTAAGTGGGATTCAGGAAATCACTCAAGAAATCACTCAAGATATCCCTCAAGTAATTAAGGAACAAAAGAAGAAAAGGCACACTAGCCTGAGAACCTCCTCTCTGCCCAGAACATTGGAGGCTATACACCACACCTCCTCAACAGTATTTATAGGAACTCAAACACTGAGATCCTGCTCTGTTCCAGTAACAAGAAGCCGAAAGCACCAGCCTGAAGATGACGAGTGAGACCTCGTCGAAACGTCGCCTAGACACCCCAACTTTTACACGGGAAGACACCCGAGGACACCAAAACCTGCATATATATATATATATATATATTTACAAACAGAGAAAACAAGAAAACTGTTGTGAGTAACTCACACACAGCTAGATAATTTTGTTTGAACGACCTTTGTTGAAAGAAGGACAATACATTTTAACACTAAAAAGAAAGGTTGACAACTAACTAAAACACAAGGTATCGAACAATGATACAATTCTGTTAGTGCAACCTCTCCTGTCTGTGCAATGGGGCTTTCTCCCCCTCCCCCCCCTCTACATGCCCCCTGCCCTCCATTCTGCTCCAGAAGGTTGAGAGAACCCCCATAACTGATTGAGCAGGGCATAGGGGTACACCGGGAGGGTGAGTTAGTCCTGTGAAAAAGGCAGAATTCATTGCACACGTTAGATGACTCTGTTGGATACAACCCAATGATTCAGAAATTGCTGCTGAGGATTAAGCACCCCATAATCAAATTACAAAAGCCTGGGAAAAGAAAACTGTCTTCAGTTGACACTTGAAGACCAACCAAAGGGTGACAAACATACCTTGTGTGTGTGTGTGTGTAATCACTAGTCCCTACTAGGCATTCACTGGCTCTGGTGAATTGCAATTCTTCTTCTTCTTCAGCAGCAATCACTTGTAGCTGAGTAAGATTGTCTTTCAGGAACACGGTCTTAACAGTGTGTCCTTGGCATTTGGTGGCCAATTCTGGATCCACACGTCCTTCCACAGTGGGGACATTGCAATTCACATAATTTCCAGCACTTGCACAGAAGAATTCAAAAGCCTGCTGACTATTTCATGATATTTAGGTTGGCCTAATGAAGGAATTGCCATAAAATGGGTTTTGGAATTTCTCTTACCACTTCTACTTTGTGCGACGTGGAGAATACAAAATTTAGCCATTCAGCCGAGGGATACTAAACTGGTTGAGAGGATTTTATACCACCTGAGGACAGGGCTTGATTCTCTGAGGGAACATTCCCTTCAACTTCACAATAAAGCTACCAAATTTGGTTCCTATTGACTATTAACCACCTAAAATTAATTTCCGCATTTGTTACTATAAATATTGCCTAGCTTCCTTTCCCCCCCTGTTGTCCACCTATCAACACACCTGCATGTTTTCTCTAAGGATGGAGACAGACCTGGACCGCAACTGGTTTTTCTAATTCTAAACTTGGGGAACCAGCCACGGCTATGCTTCTCTTTCCCAGGAGACAACTTGGGACAACCTGATACCCACACAGCACCTAAAAGACCACCAGCTGAATGTCTCCTTCCTCGTGACGTGGCCAGCAGCCGATTTTCTTTCTTCCCCAGCCCTGTTTTCTGGAACATCCAAAAATTTGGACACTACTTTGTGATATGTTGGTTGGCCTAATAAAGGTATCCCCCTAATGTGAACAACAACAAGAAGAATTTCTGCAAGTCAGGGCTAGTCAACACAGTTCTCTCCAGATGTTGTTGCACTCCAACTCCAATCAGCCCCGGCCAATATGGCCAACGGTCAGGGATGATGGGAATTGTAGTCCAGCAACATCTGTAAGGCCAAAGGTTCCCCATCCCTGCTCCAAGCAGGCACCTTCTATGAATTCATGTTTATTTATATGAATCATAGAATCATAGAATCATAGAGTTGGAAGAGACCACAAGGGCCATCGAGTCCAACCCCCTGCCAAGCAGGGAACACCATCAGAGCACTCCTGACATATGGTTGTCAAGCCTCTGCTTAAAGACCTCCAAAGAAGGAGACTCCACCACACTCCTTGGCAGCAAATTCCACTGTCAAACAGCTCTTACTGTCAGGAAGTTCTTCCTAATGTTTAGGTGGAATCTTCTTTCTTGTAGTTTGGATCCACTGCTCCGTGTCCGCTTCTCTGGAGCAGCAGAAAACAACCTTTCTCCCTCCTCTATGTGACATCCTATATGCATCCATTGTACTCTGTCATTGCAATCGACTGCTGCAAACATATATTTTTTTAGGTGTATACAGTGGTACCTCGGGTTAAGAACTTAATTCGTTCTGGAGGTCTGTTCTTAACCTGAAACTGTTCTTAACCTGAAGCACCACTTCAGCTAATGGGGCCTCCTGCTGCCGTTGCACTGCCACTGCACGATTTCTGTTCTCATCCTGAAGCAAAGCTCTTAACCTGAGGTAATATTTCTGGGTTAGCTGAGTCTGTAACCTCAAGTGTATGTAACCTGAAGCTTATTTAACCCGAGGTCCCACTGTATTTAAAATGTTTTAAGTGAGTAACTAATGTTGCAATCCTATTTGTGCTCAGTAAGGAGCGAGCCCCACTGAAGTCAACGGAGAGGTTATTTCTGGGTAAGCATGCATAAGATTCCGCTGTGAAAATGTAAATAGTTGAGTAGAGTGGTACCTCAGGTTACAGACTCCACTAAAACAGAAATAGTACCTCGGGTTAAGAACTTTGCAAACTGAGTGGTTTCTTCTCCTCAGCCAGTTTTGTTTTCTATTTTCTAAAGATTATGATGCAAACAGGAACTAAATAATTCTATAAACCTATAGCTCAATGGGAGAAAAGGGGTAGGTGGTGGGCCATCTGTCATATCCTATATTGGTTGGGGACTAACCCAACTTTGACTTCAACCTGCTACATGGGACCCACTTTTTAATACAGTGCTAACTCGGGTAACATATGCTTCAGTTTACATACGCTTCAGGTTTCAGACTCCACTAACCCAGAAATAGTGCCTTGGGTTAAGAACTTTGCTTCAGGATGAGAACAGAAATCACACAGCAGCGGTGTGGCAGCGGTGTGGCAGCAGCAGGAGGCCCCATTAGCTAAAGTGGTGCTTCAGGTTAAGAACAGTTTCAGGTTAAGAACCTGAAACGAATTAAGTTCAAACATAGGCACAGTGTGTCACCTGGTTTCCCTTCTCCCTCTTAGAGTCTCCCTGCATGCCCCACAAATATACTCCAAAGGGTCCCCCAGCATAATAATAATAATAATAATAATAATAATAATAATAATAATAATAATTTATTATTTATACCCCGCCCATCTGGCTGAGCTTCCCCAGCCACTCTGGGCGGCTTCCAACAGAATATTAAAAACACGATAAAACATCAAACATAAAAAACTTCCCAATACAGGGTTGCCTTCAGATGTCTTCTAAAAGTCAGGTAGTTGTGTATTTCCTTGACATCTGATGGGAGGGCATTCCACAGGGCGGGTGCCACTACCAAGAAGGCCCTTTGCCTGGTTCCCTTTAACTTGGCTTCTCTCAGTGAGGGAACCGCCAGAAGGCCCTCGGAGCTGGACCTCAGTGTCCGGGCAGAACGATGGGGGTGGAGACGCTCCTTCAGATATACTGGACCGAGGCCGTTTAGGGCTTTAAAGGTCAGCACCAACACTTTGAATTGTGTTCGGAAACATACTGTACATGGATCAGTATGGCTAATCGAATCCAGCATCTTATTCTGAAAGCGGCCAACCAGATGCCCATGAGAAGTCTAAAATCAGGATGTGAGTGCGGAGGCAGCAACTTGCACCCAAGATTGGGGGGGGGGGGCTGGCACATGTTGTGCATGTGTGATGGCATGTTCCCAGTGTGCGTTGTGTGTACATGATGTCATGCACCTGGTGCACGTTTTGTGTGTGTGTGATGTCATGTGTGTGTCACACGTCCTGCATGCAACATTGCAACGCTGGGAAGAGGCTGAGCGCATGGCATGGCACAGCTTCAGTGGCTAGCAGCGCCTCCTCTCTCATGCTCAGGAGGAGCTAGGCACTGAAGCCACACTCTGTGCCCAGCCTCTTCTGCCCCCTCAACAATGCCTCCTCTGGAAAGCCAGTGTGGTGTAGTGGTTAAGAGCGGTAGACTCGTAATCTGGTGAACCGGGTTCGCATCTCCGCTCCTCCACATGCAGCTGCTGGGTGACCTTAGGCTAGTCACACTTCTCTGAAGTCTCTCAGCCCCACTTACCTCACAGAGTGTTTGTTGTGGGGGAGGAAGGGAAAGGGGAATGTTAGCCGCTTTGAGACTCCTTCGGGTAGTGATAAAGCGGGATATCAAATCCAAACTCTCCTTCTTCCTCCCAACAGATGCTGAGGGGGCTGAAGACACCTCGGCCCCACAGATCTGGCGCCCCTGCCCCTCTCCTCGCTTGCGATTCCCAACCACTAGAATTCAGAGGCATACTGCCTCCAACAGTGAAGGTGGTACATAGTTCTCAGGGTTTGTAGCCATTGATCTCATCCTCCCATCAGAAATCAAACGGATAAACAGCTACACAACTTTCCGAAGACATCTGAAGGCAGCCCTATATCGGGGCGTTTTTAATGTTTGACATTTTGCTGTGCTTTTATTATGCTGGAAGCTGCCCAGAGTGGCTGGGGCAACCCAATCAGATGGCCAGGCTTTAAGTAATTTGTTGTTGTCTAAACCACTGAGCCTCTTGGGCTTGCCGATCAGAAGGTCGGCAGTTTGAGTCCCCGCGACGGGGTGAGCTCCCGTCGCTCTGTCCCAGCTCCTGCCAACCTAGCAGTTCGAAAGCACGTCAAAGTGCAAGTAGATAAATAGGTACCGCTCCAGTGGGAAGGTAAACGGTGTATCTGTGTGCTCTGGCACTCATCATTATGTCCCGTTGTGCCAGAAGCGGTTTAGTCATGCTGGCCACATGACCCGGAAAGCTGTCTGTGGACAAATGCCGGCTCCCTCTTCCTGAAAGCAAGATGAACGCCCCAACCCCATAGTCGCCTTTGACTGGACTTAGCCATCCAGGAGTCCTTTACCTCCTCCCCCCCTGTATTATTATTATTAATTTCACAAATGCATGCATTCACACTAATCAAGGACTAGGTTCACACTAATCAGTGAGCTGGGATCAGCTCTATGTTGCGTTTACACTCGCTAAGGAACCCTGGTTTGATGCCGCATAATGTGTGAAATGGTCCTGATATAACTTTGCATTTGAAAGAGGCTTCATAACACACGTAATATTAAGATACCTGGAACAAGAATCTGACCTCTTTTCTGCGCTCCAAATGGTCAAGCCCCATTACACATCAATAGACTATTTTATACATCACATGCTATAATATAAGGACTATCGGAATGTTATCGTGCTGTATAAATTTGGAGCGCTTTATACTTTTTTTGATGACGAGAGGAAAAGGGCCACTGAAACATTTGGGAAGGAGGGCATTGGAGTATCGTACATCTCCCTCGATGCTTTCTTTAAAATAAAGTGTAAGAAGTGACCTGCGCTTCAATTTTCCGAAGAGGATTTTAGAACTATTAACTTTAATCGCAGCTTCCTTTACTCTTCAAGAAGTTTCCTTCGTTTCAACCACAAGGCTCATTATGAGTCTAATGTAATACCTTACGCTGGACTGCCTGGCAAAAGGTGACAGAAAAGGACCTCAGCTAGGATTTAAATGGGAGTAAATGTGACTGCTTTCTAGCCTTTCTGCCCGCTGTTTGCAATTTGCACTGCTGTGCGGATGATTCCTACCCGCCAAAAAGGAGTGTATTTTTTAAAAAAAGAATGAAAAGCAAATTGGGTTTTTTGCCTGCTCTCTAGTTTGCATTGCACTAACTGCCCTTAACCGGTTAGTTTTGAAAGCGACTTGTGTGCATGTAATTTTTAGCACACATGAAACATATATCAGCATCAAAGGTACCTAGAATTTGCTTAAGCCCAATTACACTTCCAGTGTGTAAAGGATGCAAATGCAATATGAAACTTGTTTAGGTACCAAGCGCATATACCAAGACTTTGCAGTTCAGTTAATGCTTTTTTAAAAAAATAATAATAATAAAACTAAACTGCTTAGGGTGAGGAGTGAGGAACCAAAAATGCCTGTTTCTTCAGCAATGAAAGGAAGAAAAGAACACATCAAGCTTCTAAGTAAGCAGCCACAAAAGACCTTTAAATAACTCAACTTTCTAGCAGGGTTTATTATCCTTTCCCTTGTTTTATAGCATTATCTGCCAGAGAAACGGAAGGAGATTTGTAAAACACTATAGCATTTAAGTCATTACATTTTATAGCTAATTTCTAATGTGGATTTGATTTTTTATGAGCAGAAAAAGAATCTCATTTGCATTAGTGACAGTAACTAGAGAAATTTAACACCTGGCACTGGTTGTAGCAGAAATTGAGTATTAGCTGCTTGGGTGCTAAAAAACCGCATTACATACCTTCAAGGGAGATTTTTCATTTATTTATGCACTTTTCTAATGTTCTCATTACAAAACTATTCTTCCATCATGATGAAAGAAAACTTCCAGGAATGTAAACACACACAATCACACAAAGACTCTTTGGAGCAACAGCAGAATGAATCATTTATGTTATTAAAAGAAAATACAATCCATCCCTCATGCCAAAAAAATTAAATCTCCACTGAGATATAAAATTACTGCAACGGAAAGCCAAATGCTTCTCCAGGCTGTGTAATATTAATGTAAGATATCACTGTGCTCCCCCCTCCACACACACACAATGTGTTGTATTTCTTGCAATAAAATTAAACCTGTCCCCCCCCCCCCCAAGAAAGCACCCAGCTGAAATAGAATAAAATCACTGCTCTCTTTTTTAAAAAAATGAACAATCCATACGTTTGTATAGACAATTAGGGAGCTGCAGAATATGCGAAGCTGGAGTCAAATGATATGGGAAGTGACACTTTACATAGCCGGCAACAATTAACACATTGATGGCATTTTGCTAGGCTCCTTGCAGTGATAATGCTGTTGTCAAATGTGTTTAGTGCACCAAATCTCCTGGAGCCTTCAGCTAGGCAGCAAGCTTTTGACAGATTGAAGGTTCGGAGATAGGCTATCATGACAGATGGAAACTGGCACCGATGTTCAGCTTTCGCCAATCGCTGGGGACCTGCCCCCCTTATTCTTCAGGGCTCAGCTCCGCAACCTTCCCCCTTCTGATGAAAGCAGGGGATGGCATTGTTAAATAGTGCATCTGTGTGATTTAGACTACTCTGATGAAAGCATAAGGCAGACACACCGTGAAGCAAAAGACAGCCTCTGCTCTCTAACTGCATTTGAGATAGACTTGAGAAAGACTCCAGGGAGATGGGATAAAACTTTGGTAAATTTCAGAGAAAAAAGAACCCCGCGGGGGGGGGGGGGGGGAGTCCACACACTATCCATTAAATGTTAGCTCTTATAGATCTTCCTTCCCTGCCCATTCTTCCCTTTCAACCACCACTTGTCTAAAGAAATCCATACATGTAAGCTACTATGATCAGTTTCTTTAAGGAGATGTGCCCCCCCCTTAAGCCGTTGCACTGATCATAGTATATGAAAGTTGGGATATTTCAGAGCATCAGCAGATCTCAAGATGAGCTGTGGATGAAAAGTCCCTGTTTTGCTCTGTGTGCATCCTGTCTTATGAATCTTCACTCTCCGGAAGCCAACTCAGCTATGAAATAGGGCTAGCCTGGATTCTTGGGGTGTGTTTATTTGTGTGTGTGGTGGTATCAGTGCTGGGGATTCAGTAGTACTGAGTTTCACACAGCTGGGCATAAACATGCAGATAATAAAGTTAATTAACCTTTTGCCCTCCCACACCTTTGGCTGAAAGGCACCCGTCAATTGGATTTGTTTGCCCTGGGATGTTTTCAAAGCGTGGTTGTGTTTTCACGTCTCTCTCTATCCCCGACAAATGCCTCTTCGATTTCTTTAAACTGGATTGCCAAGTCTCTCCCTTTCCTTCTTCCATCTTCTCTCTCTTTCTCCCCCGTGCTGTCTTAATCTTCAATTCTTCCCTCACTGATACAGTATTTGGAGCCCGCACACTGCAGCCCATTTGAGGTATGATAATCAGCTGATTAGCTGGCGAAGTCGTTTTCCCCCAGGCTCTTTTGTGTGCAAAATCCTCACACTCAATTGACATGTGGACATCATAAAGCTGATGAAATGCAATTGTAATGAACAAGAGAGAGAGGCATCTGCAGCAGCCTAAATGAAGGGCCCTTCCCTCTCGACATGCTAATTCGGAAAATCTGCTCTTAACTTGTACTCCCTCCGGGTTCCAAATGGAGGAGAATCTCCATGAATGCATATTCAAACAGTGCATTAGTCGCCGAGGCAGGAGAAAGCTGAGCCTGGCTGGGCCAATTCTAATTTCAAGACAGATTATACTGCATCAAATGTAGTAATGATCTGACAGTTCATTTGTGACGAGAGTCCTGCAGTGGAGGTTTAATGCGTGGTCAGAAGCAGGTGGAGAGCAGGTCCACTGCCGCTGCTGCCTCCTCCTCCTCCTTCACCACCACCAGCAACAACAAATAATATTTCTCCTTCGGTATAGGAGCTGCTGTCACATTCTCTCTGACACATGAGGGAATGTTTGAACACATTTAAGAAATCAGTGCCTTCATATCTAAAAAGATTGCAGAAATGGCTCAGGGGATGCATTGTTGTTATCCTGATGTATGCAAACGTGAGGCCTCATCCTAACCGTATTTACAAAAAGTGCCACCAATTTCAGATAAGTTGGTTTCAGGATTGGAATCAGTGCAGCTGCATGTTCTCTGCCCCCCCCCCCCCCCCCCCGTACTGAGATATTGTTATTTCACCATGCCGAATTTTAGATTGTATGCTCCTTGGGGCACAGACTTGCCCTGTTGTATTCTCTAATGGACTGCGTGCGTTGGTTGTATATTATTAATAATAACAGTAATGTGTGTGCATGCGTATATATACAGTGCTTTTTTGGGGGGTGCAGGTCTACACATACCCCTTAACATTTTGTGAATCTAAGTTTGGCCTCATTGAGGGGCAGTATTTCAATATGAGCAGGAAAATGAGAGTACCCATAAAAAAAAATTTAAAATAAAAAATCACTATCATCTATCTATCATCTATCTATCTATCATCTATCTATCTATCATCTATCTATCTATCTATCTATCTATCTATCTATCTATCTATCATCTATCTATCTATCTATCTATCATCTATCTCTATCTATCTAGCTATCTAGCTATCATCTATCATCTATCTATCTATATCTATCTATCTATCTAATCTATCTATATCTATCTATCTATCATCTATCTATCTATCTATCTATCTATCTATCTATCATCTGTCTATCATCTATCTATCTATCTATCTATCTATCTATCTATCTATCTCTATCATCTATCTATCATCTATCTATCTATCTATCTATCTATCTATCTATATCTATCTATCATCTATCTATCATCTATCTATCTATCTATCTATCTATCTATCTATCTATCTATCTATCTATCTCTATCTATCATCTATCTATCATCTATCTATCTATCTATCTATCTATCTATCTATCTATCTATCTATCTATCTATCATCTATCATCTATCATCTATCTATCATCTATCTATCTATCATCTAATCTATCTATCATCTATCTATAGGTTGTTAGTTTGTACCCTCTGCATTTTGACACCTCTTAAGATATAACATAACCAAATTTTGCATGATGGTTCTGGAGATCAAGAAGCAGATGCTTGTCTTGGTTTAACGCACTTGGGTGCCATTTTGAATCAACATGGCCGACTGAACCTTTTGAAACAGGCTGGAATGTGTATTTGAATTCTGAGAATGCCCTTTTTCTTGCCTGAATGGAGAATAGTGTGTGTGTAGAAACTAGTCTAGTGTCAGGAGAAAATCTGCATTCATTTTTGCATTCATTTTTGCCTCTGGCCATCCTCACTATTGGCAAGTGGCCCCCTGAAGGTTTCCCAGAAGGAAATGTGGCCCTTGGGATTAATATTGTTCCCCACCCATGTAGGGGTATGCAGTGGTGTGGATGATGCCCCGAGGGAAAGGGCAGAGGAGCTGGGCCTATGCAGGAGGGGAGCCCACTGAGGATGTCATGCCCAAGGGCCTTCCAAAATATGGAGCCAGAACTAGATTTCCCAATTTATGTTGAGTCACCAGCATGCTTCCCTCATGACTTCATGGACCTTTTCGGAGAGTCTTGAGTGTGAGAAGGGTGTAGATATTTTTGGAGCTATATTGTGCTAGGAGAAACATTTGAATTTATGTGGCTGCGGTGACATTCCTCGGGTTGTGAGAAAAACTGATGTGATTTGGTTATGTGCAGAAGGAACAATTTTGCCTCCTAAGAACACAATACAGAGTTTTGCTTTATTTATTACATTTGTTAGTAGTTTTATCTTGCCTAAGTCAACCCCAAGTGACTTACAGACCCTCCAAGTGTGCCTATTTTCCAGGGACAGTTCCAGATTTAAAGAAGCCATCTCAGTTTCTCATTGGGACCTGTAGCTTGTTAAGGGTGCTGGGAATTATAATTCTGTGAGGCGTGAACAATCGTTCCCAGGATTCTTAGGGGGACGTTGTATGCTTTAAATGTATGGCGTGGATGTTACCTGATGTCAGGTCCACTGATGGATCTCAAGGCATAGTAAGAAGAACGGATTCTCAGTCGAACCAAGTTTTGTGGGGTGTCGGCCATGACAAAGCCACACCCCAAGGCCTACTGAGGGAAGTTGTGCTGCTTTATTTTGGTGGGGTGGCAGCAGACAGCTATATTTGCAAGAGAAGCAGTGCCTTAAATTCAGCGGCTGATGAAGGGATCTAAATCTAAGCTTTCATCTTTAATCAGATGGATTTCTTTTGAAGAAACTGCAAGTTTTCATTCGGTGCAATCTCAAATGTGCACTTGCAGTTGCTTAAATACAAATCCGTCCCATTTGTCAAACTGAAAGCATACACTTTAGATCACCTAGTCAGCATCTGAATGTAAGACACATTGCGTACAATTTTACTTAATGAAGGTGGACCTAAGAGTCGAATTACAGATTACATGGGGGTTCTACCTAACTTTCCCTGACACAGAGAGGATGCTAGAAGCTGCAACTCAGAAGCAAATGGGATGCTTAAGCCTTTTCCTGTAAAGCATATTTCATCTCAAAATCACCTCCAAATCTGCTTTTCCTATCACAGGAGAAAGGTTCTAGAGGAAGAGAAACAGCTTGAGGAGGCATGAGATAAAGGCTGGCAGGGAAAGGGTTACTCTTTACCACCATTTTCTTCAGCTCCTGATTGCAGCCTTTCATTTTTAAAAAGTCAGAGGAAAGTCAGACAGAACTCAGTTGCCCTGTTAGACATGAAATTTTATTGATTTCAGTGGAATGCAGAGCCAAACTCATATTACAGTCAAGTGGCAATCCCGTGCATGCTTCCTGGGGAATCTTTGGCGATCACTCGTAGCCAAGTAAGATTGTCTTCCATAAACACGGTTTTAACAATGAGTCCGTAAGTGACTGTGGAAGCCAATTCTGGATCCACACGTCCTTCCACAGTGGGGACATTGGTTTCTGGGCGGGAGTTGATCATGGTGAGGGTTTGCCAAGCGTGCCTTCCTCTTAGCACGTTTCTCCCTTTCATCCTGAGTTCAAGCGTCTTCAAAGCCCATGACACCTTGGGTAAAGGCTGTTTTCCAAATGGAGCGCTCACAGGCCAGTATTTCCCAGTTGTTGGCGTTTATACTACACTTTTTAAAGATTTGCCTTGACAGAGTCTTTAAACCTCTTTTGTGGACCACCATTTTTAAGTTCAGAATAGAGGAGTTGCTTTGGAAAATGATAATCAGGCATCCGCACAACATGACCAGCCCATCAAAACTGATGCTGAAGAATCATCGCTTCAACACTGGTGATCTTTGCTTCTTCCAGCACACTGGCATTAGTTCACCTGTCTTCCCAAGTGATGTGGAAATTTTTCCCGAGACACCAATGGAACGCAATTGAACTCAATGGGACTTACTTCTGAGTGAGTGGGTCAATTCATTGGACATAGGTATGTCTAATTCCCTCGGCATTGCACTCACTTAGTACATCTACTGATTTATTCTTTTTGTGATATCTCTGTCACACACCCACACCCTCTTGCCTCTTCAGTAATAATTGCGCTCATGTAATCAGGGTGGAATGCAAACCTATTTTCACAATTCTGCCAGGCCACCGACTGCTGAAAGTGTATCCACAGTTGATGACAGGAGTTAATGGCCATATTTGCATTATCTCCGGATGCATTTAAATAACACACTGGCTCTGTGTGTTCCATAAACTTTGTTCCTTAGCATAAGAAACCTAGCATGCGTTCCCAGTGTAGGGAATGCCGTAAAATTTAAATTGGTGTATCTTGTAATTAACTGTGGTCTAAGAGTTTACAGGCAACTTCAGATCAGTGCTTCACTATATTAACCATTTCACAAGGAGGAAACAGAATTAGAAAAAGGCCAGGAAAGCAAACAAGCACTTTTCTATTTAATGGCAAAGAAAGTCAAAGTAGTTGTATTATAGTTGCCTTATCTTTATGCATAGCAAGAGATTCAGTTTACCTCCTTCCCTGCAAAACAAAACATTTAGAAAAAAAAAGCAAAAAGCAGACACACCACGCAGCACGGGTGAATGCCAATTATCTCCAAGTATTTTCTTATGTAAACAATGCAAGTTAGCAAATCCAACTTTTTTGGTTTGTGGCAGCACAAGTCCCTTTCCTTCTCAGCTGTTTTATCCTGGATTACCTGCTTGTTGGTGGGTTTGTTTTTGTGGTGGTGGTTCCTTACCTTAAGGCTGAGATATTATGCATAGAAGGGAGTAAATCCTGTTGAATACTATGAGATTGAACTCTAAGGGGTTGAGTTCTATAGAACTGGCTTAGGACTGCGCTGTAGACGTCTTAGTAGGCTTCTAAGTAGTGCAGGAAACTCCGCTCAACCAGAAGACACAACTCTTTGGATCTCTAGTAGGCACAGAACAATATATGTTGATGGTCTTAGTGCCTCATTTTATGCAGTTGATAGGCAGCTTCGCCAAAGGTTCAGAAGTGTGCCCTTGGTTCTTTAAGACAGAAACCACAGCATGTAACTGTGTTATGCTATTGTAGTTCCTGCCTGCCCCCCAGTCATTTTTGCTGCCGCTTCTGTTGCCCATATTACCAATTCTACTCTGGTGTTAATAATACAATGTTGTTATTATGTAGGTTTAATTTCATTGCACACAGGTTGTATAATGACAAAAAAGGTATTATTATTAGTAGGTGGGAGATAACTGGGGTCACCCCGGACAAGTTAAAGAGCTGGACCATGAAGAAGGCTGATTGCCAAAGAATTGATGCTTTTGAATTATGGTGCTGGAGGAGACTCTTGAGAGTCCCATGGACTGCAAGAAGTTCAAACCTATCCATTCTTAAGGAAATCAAGCCTGAGTGCTCACTGGAAGGACAGATCCTGAAGCTGAGGCTCCAATACTTTGGTCACCTCATGAGAAGAGAAGACTCCCTGGAAAAGACCCTGATGTTGGGAAAGATGGAGGGCACAAGGAGAAGGGAACGAAAGAGGACAAGATGGTTGGACAGAGTTCTCGAAGCTACTAACATGAGTTTGACCAAACTGTGGGAGGCAGCGGAAGACAGGAGTGCCTGGCGTGCTCTGGTCCATGGGGTCATGAAGAGTCGGACACGACTAAATGACTAAACAAACCAAAAAAACATACTTTGTATGAACATGCAGCTTAGCCAAAGAGCTTAAAAGAGATTCTTTGCAGTCTGTTTTTGAGTTCTCTGCAAACTCTCTGATTTTCCTGGGGGCCATTAAACAATCTACTTATCATGAATCATACTCTCCCTTTCAATGCTGTTGAAAACAATTGCAATCCATCTGCATTATTAAGTCCTCCTTAAAGGAGGAAAGAAGCATTTTCTGGAAGCTGCTTTTTCTTTCCATGGTAGTATTCCTACAGACACGTAATTGGAACAGAGACACCCCGTAAAACCTTTTTCCTGACAGCTCTGCACTCTCTTTAAATTCCAATTAAAAGATCAACGGTTTTAACAGCTCTCAGATATTTGCCACCCAAAGTTGAAAAAGATCTTGTAACCAAGCCTCAGGCACTTGGTAGTGTTTTCTGCAGTTTGCAGCATTAGATTGTCGGCATGCTCTGACTGAGAGACTCAGTTGTCCGAACTGGAAGGAAAATTAAACAGCAAACAGTTGTTTCTAAGCACTTACGTAGTTTGTAGTGAATTCCTGTACGTGTGCATACAAAGGTGAGCCCGTTGAATTCAATGGGCCTTGCTCCCATCCCACATACATGTGTAGAAGGTTATACAGTGGTACCTCGGGTTACATACGCTTCAGGTTACATAAGCTTCAGGTTACCTACTCCGCTAACCCAGAAATAGTACCTCGGGTTAAGAACTTTACTTCAGGATGAGAGCAGAAATCGTGCATTGGTGGTGCAGGGGCAGCAGGAGGCCCCATTAGCTAAAGTGGTGCTTCAGGTTAAGAACAGTTTCAGGTTAAGAACAGACCTCCAGAACGAATTAAGTTCTTAACCCGAGTTACCACTGTATAGCCTAATTCGTCTGTTGAAAGGTGGAGTAAATATAATAATAATTTATTGTTCATACCCCGCCCATCTGGCTGGGATTCCCCAGCCACTCCGGGCAGCTCCCAATAGAATATTGAAAATGTGATAAAACATCAAACATAAAAAAAAAACTTCCCTAAACAGGGCTGCCTTCAGATGTATTCTAAAAGTCAGGTAGTTGTTTATTTCCTTGACATCTGGTGGGAGGGCGTTCTACAGGGCGGGCGCCACTACTGAGAAGGCCCTCTGCCTGGTTCCCTGTAGCTTCACTTCTCACAGAGAGGGAACTGCCAGAAGGCCCTTGACCCTGGAACTCAGTGTCTGTGTAGAATGATGGGTGTGGAGACGCTCCTTCAGGTATACTGGACCGAGGCCGTTTAGAGCTTTAAAGGTCAGCACCAACACTTTGAATTGTGCTTGGAAACGTACTGGGAGCCAATGTAGGTCATTCAGGACCGGTGTTATATGGTCTTGGCGACCACTCCCTGTCACCAGTCTAGCTGCCGCATTCTGAATTAATTGTAGTTTCTGGGTCACCTTCAAAGGTAGCCCCACACAGAGCACATTGCAGTAGTGCAGGTGGGTGATAACTATAGCATGCACCACTGTGGCGTGACAGTCCACAGGAAGGTAAGGTCTGAGCCTGTGTACCAGATGGAGCTGGTAGACAGCTGCCCTGGCCACAGAGTGCCTGAATAGTCTTGCAGTTCGGCAGACACCAAAGACTCCTCTGCTGAATTGTTTTGCAAACTCTTCACCTCACACGTACCTCAAAGCTAAGCATCTCCATTATGAAGAGGTCCTTGACAGATTTCAGCTGAAGCCATCACATCCGTGTCAGGTCCTACTCTTTCCTACTGTCATAACGAAGTGCTGATAATGTGGTGGTGCATTTAACTGTTTCCAAACATTGTGGCTCAGGCTGTGGCAATTGTACGTACCAGCCACAATAGTTTATTAGGATCTTTCTGACTGCAGCCTTTCCTTTTATTCCCAGGATTGCCTGGCACAAATTCCCTAGTTCTGAAATGGCCTTGTCCTTTCCCAAGTGGCAAATCCAATTGTAGCTGCCTGCTTTGGGGAGTTATTGTAGAAAAATCATTAAAACCATCAACCCAGTGCACAGCAGCCGGAAGCGAGGCAAACATGATCTCGAGCTGTATTAGCAGGGGGATACGATGCTAACCGAGAGGTGAGAGGGGTACTGCTTAAGAACCTTATTAGCTGGAGCATATCCAGACCTCTCTGCAGGGGTGGTCACTGTAGCACAGGGTGGATATTATTGCTTTGCAGGGAAGGCAACACAGGGCAGCAAAGATAATATCAGGTCTCTAAAATCTAAGTTATGAAGAAAGGTTAAGGGAGCAGAGCTTATTCTCCCTGGAAAATAACAGACAGGGAGGTGACTTAGGAGAAGTCTTCAAAATTGTGGAAGCTATTGATAAAATTTACTACAGATAGACTTTTTACAGGGATAAAATGTTCAAAAAAAGTAAGAGATGTAAAACTTACAAAGCCAGCTTTAAACAGAGGTTTCTGGGCAACTACACAACCAAATGATACCTAGCGTTTCCTAGGCTGTATCATTGTGGCAAATCTTAACCAATTTTTTTGCAAATTTGTAACTGCGATTTTTTGGTAATGCATGGGATTTCTTTCTTTCTTTCTTTTACATAGGACTAAAAGCAAGCACAACAACTAGGTTACATACAGTGGAGCCAGTGTGGTGTAGTGGTTAAGAGCGGTAGTCTCGTAATCTGGTGAACCGGGTTCGCATCTTCGCTCGTCCACATGCAGCTGCTGGGTGACCTTGGGCTAGTCACACTTCTCTGAAGTTTCTCAGCTTCACTCACTTCAAAGAGTGTTTGTTGTGGGGGAGGAAGGGAAAGGAGACTGTTAGCTGCTTTGAGACTCCTTCAGGTAGTGATAAAGCGGGATATCAAATCCAAACTCTTCTTCTTCTTCTTCTCTTTGAAGACATCTCTTCTGAAGCACACCAGAACCTTGCAAGCCCATCTCTTGGGTAATAGTCATCTGATTAGGGTCACTTCTTCACCATGCATTTCAGGCATATTTATACCACTTTAATAGGCATGGCTTCCCACCCCAAAAGTAGCCTGGGAGCCATAGTTTGTTAAGGATGCTGAGAAGTGAAGCTCTGGGCTGGGTAAACCATGGTTTCCCAAAGTTCTTTGGAGGAAGTTGTAATTGTTAAAGTGGTATAAATGTGCATTAAATGTTTCGTTCTGTGAAACATGGGTTTGTGTGTGTCCCCCCCCTTGACATTTTTTGGTGCAAATGCACTTTCAGTGTATGGTGTGTATGTGACCTAAACTCAGTGGGGCTTAGTTCAGATTAGAAATGCACTGTGAACACATTTTTACAGCAGTCCAGAGAAAATGGCTGGTTTGGAAGCAGCCTTCCTCTGAGTTTGTATTTTGGTTTGGACATCAGCTCACCTCCCATGTCAATGAGATATGCTAACGCAGCAGCAGCAGCAGCAGCAGCTAACTACTGCCTGAAATTCGCTTGTATTGAGTATCTATTTAATCCAAGCGCTGTAAAACTGTAGTAAAACTGCTTGAATTTGGCAGTGTTAGCATGATGTTTCTTGCCATAAAGCAATGCTATTTTTCTAGGGGGGGGGGGGAAAGGTGCTGTAACTCACCACAAACGCCTCCCTTGTTCTCTTATCATGGCAATGATGCCCACCTGAGAGGTGCTGGAACTGAGTTCCAGTGAGTTCCGGCTGGGGGGGAAGAAGCTCTGCCATAAAGCATTACTACTGAAGAATTCATGAAGATACAAAAGGGCGGGAAACCCTCCTTGTCTTTTGCCCACTGAATCCTTCAATGGTGCCTCTGTTCTTTACTACATCCCACTGTCTATCCCAGTCAACACCAATCGCCATGGATATTGTCTATTTCCTTCTTTGTCCTTCATGAAACAACGCAAACAACATAATCTAGGCCTGAGGGAATTCCGAGTGGGCCTCTCCCACTGCTACCAAGAAGGATTCCATTCAAACCCAACCCAGATTTCTCCTCCAGTTTTCTACAGAAATTAGAATCCTGACACAACAAAGGATAATTAGCCACTGATAACAAATTACGTCTTTTTCTAAGCAAATAGCTGAAAACCTAATTATTAAGAGCATTGCTGCAGTCAGCTGTATGACCCTACATAATATGACGGATGGAGTGCTCAGATCCACTGCATAAATTTAGCTGGAGTGTGGTGATTATTTCAGAAATGAAGGAAACCCAAAGGAAGCACACATGAATCAAAAAGCAAATAAGTTACTGCAAAGAATAACTGTGGGGCGGTGGGGACTGGAGGTGTTGTGGCCCATGTACAGCTTTTCACAGAGAGATTAGTTCAGATATATGCTATTTCATTCTAAAGCTTATCCTCCAGACCTTTAAGAAATTACACACATACTCACTTCAGAGATTTTATGTCACACAACCCCGTCCAAGAATTTGGACAGGTAATGAAACAAAAAAATGTCAAAGATAATAAAAATACTCTGAGTATGGCTTGGAGACACACAATGCAAACCACTTGCTGACACTAAGCAGCGGAAACACCCAATTTGTTGGGGCAGCACTGCAGAGTACTATTGTGTTTACACTATTGTGTGCCCAACCTTCGGGGGGCGGTGGCAGCGGCGCATGTGTGACATCACATGGTGGGAGGAGGCCTAGCCCCCTACTTGAAAAACTTTTGGGGGGAACCTCTGCCCCCTGCCCCACAGATGCTCCCCCTGATAGTGTTCATGTGTGGAGCCTTCCATAGTCCTCAGGTTGGGCACAGTGAGAACAGAATAGTAGACTAGTAAATAGCAGTTCGAAAGCACATCAAAGTGCAAGTAGATAAATAGGTACCACTCCGGCGGGAAGGTAAACGGCATTTCCGTGCGCTGCTCTGGTTCGCCAGAAGCAGCTTAGTCATGCTGGCCACGTGACCTGGAAGCTGTACGCCGGCTCCCTTGGCCAATAAAGTGAGATGAGCGCCGCAACCCCAGAGTCGGTCAGGACTGGACCTAATGGTCAGGGGTCCCTTTACCTTTACCTTTAAATAGACCTTCAGCACAATCTAGCAGGGCTGTTGTTATGTCCAGCACCTGTATCAAGCAAACTCAATATCGTCACCATCGCTACAGGGTAATTTTTCGCCTCAAGTTTCATATGGGTGAAACAGTCTCATTAAAGTACCTCATGCGGTAAGCTAACAAATTGCACATTTTGGCCCTGGGTGGCCTTTTTTTCATACCACTTGGTATGAAAAGTTGGGCCGCCCTGAATTAGCTTGTGGTCAGAATTAAAAAATACTTCCAAAAGTGCTGAAACGGATATAAATGGGTAGTATCGCATGCTAGCCCCTCTCAGAGTAGACCGACTGAATTTAAGAGACATGAATAACTTAGTTTTATTTATTTCAGTGGGTTTGCTCTGCATAGCCTTCGTTTACATGCATCCCTATCATGGAAGCTAAACAATTGTATTGTGTGAGAGATCTCTGCTACTTCTCCCCCACCTGCTACCGCAGAATTCCTCACCCTGCTTTAGCAACTTAGAAGATTCAGGGGGGGAAAGATATAAACTGTTCCTGAATTAATTTGCACAACAACAGGTAATCATGAAAACTGAAGCAGCATTTGGTGACAAGGGAAGCCACCCAGGGCACCATGCTTATGAGCATGCATGCCCAGTCACCCACACATACTGTCACTGACAACAGAAGATGCATATCAAAAAGGATATGCGAGGAAGCCATAGGGGGAAGGCGTGTATCTCAAATGCACAGGTAACTTAATTAGTAAATAAGATGCACGCTGTGCGATGTTGCTGTCTGTTCAGCAAGTGAATAATAAAGCCATCTGAGGCTTTCAGATCAAATAAATAACTCCACTTCTTTTCATATCATGGATGTTATAATGATATATTATACATTTATAATCACATGTTATGTAGTCGTACAGTTATATAGCTGTACCATTATAGACCTATGCTATAATGGCAATTGTATGCACTTATACTTATACTTCACAATAAGAGGAATCATCTTTTTTTTTACTAATCAGCTAGCTATCCAAATCAATATAGGGAGTAGTTGAGGGGTGTGTGTGTGTTTATAGTGTGTGCATAAAATGGCTTATTTAATAAATTGCATGCTCATTACTTAATTGCTTATGTGTGTGACCACCTCCCGTGAACTGTGTTGGAGGTGGGAACAGGTGATATGAAAGGTCAGTCGGCAGTTCATTCACACAAATTAGTCATCGCTAGATGAACATGCATGTCCTAATCAGTCCTGTGATTGTACAATAGGGGTGGACAGATTGGTAAATTTTATTTTTCTCACTTGCTCATTTCTCCAGTCTTCAATTCGTTTCTCCACATTTCTGCACCAATTTGTGATTATTATTTTTAATCCTCATGAAAATTATTCAGCATTTTAGTGCAAATCTCTCCTAATCAACACATCTTATATGCCGTTTTGACTAATGTATACATTTCTGCAAGCAATGTAATCCTAACGTAATGTATTTGGGTACAGTATATTGTTTTCACTAACACTTTCATTTTTATGCACAGCCTCGCCTCATATATGCATTGTTGTAAATGCCATTTGGTTGGAGAACTACACCACAAAATTGGAAGAACTGGGAATTCCAAAGGATGCCTGTGTTTCAGTTTGTGTCTTATTTCAGAAAGTGCGAATTTGGTTAGCGTGCCTTTAAATGCAAACTGAACTGAATCCTCCCCCCCCCCCCCATCCCTCTTGTGGAATCATAGAGTTGAGAGAAACCTTAACGGTAAACTGGCCCAAAGTAATCAGTGAAGCTGAGGCTAGAGTGGAAATTATCTACCGTGGCATCCCTGTTCGGCGGCCGTCCAGCCCTGCTTAAAAACCCTCTAGCAATTTCCAAGGCAATCTGTTGATCAGTAATCACACAGCTCATGTGATGAAGCAATGGGGCCGTGCTTGCTGACCACGCCTCTGCCGCACTGCACACCTTACATTAGAGCAGAAAGGCCTAAAGGAGGGAGCCTTCTCTATACTTTCACTGCCGAAGTGTATGAGGCCAACAACTGGGATGGGGGAGAGAGGGATGAGGAGACTGGGGAAGAAGTGATGGGAGGCAAAAGCAAGGTGGCGTACCTAGGCCTGCTGTGATGCTATCCAGCAGGAATGTGTCATACCCTCCAACAATTCTCTGATGAAAACAAGGACATCCTATTCCATCATCATCTTCATCATCATCATCATCATTTCTACCCCACCCATCTGACTGGGTTGCCTCAGCCACTCTGGACGGCTTCCAACATATATAAAATCATTAAATACATATTAAAAAAGTTTCCTATACAGGGCTGCCTTCAGATGTCTTCTAAAGATTGTCTAGTTACTTATCTCCTTGGCTCAGGGGTAGCATAACTCCATTGCCTCTGACATTTCTCTGATGAAAATAGGGACGTCCTAAGGAAAAGTGAAGGGACACGGGTGGCGCTGTGGGTTAAACCACAGAGCCTAGGACTTGCCGATCAGAAGGTCAGCAGTTCGAATCCCCGCGACGGGGTGAGCTCCCGTTGCTCAGTCCCTGCGCCTCCCAACCTAGCAGTTCGAAAGCACGTCAAAGTGCAAGAAGATAAATAGGTACTGCTCTGGAGGGAAGGTAAACGGCGTTTCCGTGTGCTGCTCTGGATCGCCAGAAGCGGCTTAGTCATGCTGGCCACCTGACCGGCTCCCTTGGCCTGTAAAGCGAGATGAGCACCGCAACCGCAGAGTCGGTCACGACTGGACCTAATGGTCAGAGGTCCCTTTACCTTTAAGGAAAAGTGGGACATTTCAAGATCCAGTCAGAAACTGGGATGGTTTCTGTAACTCCAGGACTGCCCCTGGAAAATTGGGACCCTTGGAGGGTTTGCTAATTCTGATGGGGCCTGAGAGAAGGTGCTCAGGTGGGTTTGTAATGCAAGCCATATAGGGCTTTGTAGGTCATAAGTAAATAGTTAAATTAGACTGCTAAGTTTCTAGGCCATAATGTATATTAGCTAGGGAATCTCTTCCAGATTGTAAGACGATGTAACTGTTAACATCTTCTTACAATATGAAAATATACAATAACTGAGATCTAATTATCAGTATTAAGATATGCTAATCTTTCTGCCTTGGATAACTGTTGTACTGCACTCATGGCCATCGGTCCATTTTAAGATACTAGTTAAAAAATATGATATAAATTGAAGTTGCCAGATGGACTTATGTTAACCCAGCAGCCCAGGCTCTTTGCCCAAATAGAGTCCTTATCAACGTTTATTCAGGTGAGGGTGAAATATAAGTGGCCTCCGTTCCTTATCCACCTGTGTGTTTCCAGGTTCTTGGCAGAAAGGTGAAACTGAGGCCTGAAGATTGCTCCTGTGCTCCTTCATTGTTTTGTTGTTGTAAAAAAAAAGCCCTCCTACTGGTAGATGGATCTTGCTCTCATCTACCCTGGCATGCCTCCAGCATGCCTGCTTTGGGCTCTTCCTATTCCAGAGCTTCAACCTTGGTAGGGTAAGGACCATGGAAGCTGCTCTGGCAGCAGGAATGGAGAGGCTGACATCGGGTCTCCCTCTCTGAGGTTGGAGTCCTCCATCCAGCCTGGCAGAAGGTGGCCCTATGCATCCTACGTCCCCTTTGGTGCCTCCTCTCTGGGGCCATTGGATTTCAGGGCCAGCTACTTAAACTGATGGATGTGGAAATGAACCTGTGGAAGTCGATATGAAGTTAAGTATTTGGGGAGTGAATTAGCGGTGTATCTAGAACCAGTGGTAAATCTGGATAGTCAGTTATTCCTTTTTTATCATTATTATTGATTTTTAGCATAACATTTTTAACAATTATTGAACATATTTTTATATCTCATACACATTTTTTTGACTTCCATCAATCACATCTGAAAATTTTCCAATCTTATCACTTAGTTTACATTTCTTACTTTCACTGCTACATTTAAATATAGTAACTAATGTCTCTCTTTTTTTCTCTTCTTTGCAATATTTCATATATTTTTCCTTACAAAACTTCTTGTGATCCTACTAGCGTAATTTGTTGATTACTGTTGCTCTTCAAATAGTTTGTATATTTCTTCCAATCTTCTGTAAATCTCTGGTCCTGCAGGTTTCAAACCCTTCCTGTCATTTTATCCAATTCTGCGTAGTCCATTAATTTTGTCTTCCATTCTTCTTTCGTCAGTATTTCTTCTTGCTTCCATTTCTGGGCCAACAATACTCTTGCTGCTGTTGCTGCTTATAAAAACTGTTTAACATCCTGTCTATTAATATCCTGACTTATAATACCAAGTAAAAATGCTTCTGGTTTTTTAAAAAATGTATTTTTCAACATCTTTTTCATCTCATTATATATAATTTCCCAGAAGTTTTTTACTTTTTTACATTCCCACCACATATGACAAAATGTTCCTTCTTTTTCTTTACATTTCCAACATTTGTTATTTGACTTATACATTTTAGCTAATTTCACAGGTGTAATATACCATCTATACATCATTTTCATCACATTCTCTTCCAAAGCATTACGAGCTGTATATTTTATTCCTTCTTTCCACAACCTCTCCCATTCTTTTAGCTGTATATTATATCCAAAATCTTTTGCCCAATGTATCATAACCGATTTCACTTCCTCATCTTTCAAGTGCCATTCCAGCAGTATTTTATACATTTTAGAGGATAGTCAGCTATTCCTATCTGATATTCCTTTTAAGACAAGAGCAGCAGGGCAACTCAGGTTAAAATGGGATATACCAACAAAGTGTGTTTCTGTGATTGAGTCAGTCTCTCTCTCTCTCTCCCCCTTTAATGTGTGTGTATTGGAAATGGGCCTTGATGCACAAAAGCTCACTGGATCCCACTAGCATCTCTCGATGGCTGGGTCGCCCACATTCAGGGCCAGTGAATGAGTTTTGCTTCCACTACAATAGAAGCCATTCATTGGCATGGGGGAAAGTACAGTGGTACCTCGGATTAAGTACTTAATTCGTTCCGGAGGTCCGTACTTAACCTGAACCTGTTCTTAACCTGAAGCACCACTTTAGCTAATGGGGCCTCCTGCTGCTGCCGCATCGCTGGAGCACGATTTCTGTTCTCATCCTGAAGCAAAGTTCTTAACCTGAGGTACTATTTATGGGTTAGCGGAGTCTGTAACCTGAAGCGTATGTAACCTGAAGCGTATGTAACCTGAGGTACCACTGTAAAGGAATGCATTCAAGAATATAGTTGAGCTGTAGGCTAAAGCTGCCATCTCTATGCCCCTGGTGCCTGAGGTGAGAAGCAGGTTCTAGCCCTTCTCAATGGCTTCATGTATCAATTGACTTTAATCTGCATCATCTGGAAACTGACATTTGTTCCATGTGGCCCTTCACTGTCTCCTCTGAGTGGCAGCAGCCCTGCAAGTCTCCCTCAGGCGGTTATTCTTCCCATCACCTGCTACCCGATCCTTTTTGCTGGAGAGGCTGTTGGGGGGTGGGGGTCAGACCTGGTACCGTCATGTGCTAAGCCCCCAAGCTACAGCCCCTCCTCTCAGTTTGTCGTGCCAGGGGATGAAGGGATCTGAGAACTGGCATTTTGGATAGATAGAACCATAGAGTCGGAAGGGACTCCAAGAATCATCTAGTCCACCGGGGATCGAACCTAAAACCTTGGTGTTATCAGCATCATGCTCTAACCAACTGAGCTATCCAGGCCAAATATATATAGATCTGTCCATATTGGCACCTTGATCTTCCAGCACATGCAGAAGCCATATCTGTCCACGAGGCTAACACAGTCACCATGTCAGAGCAGTTTCATATATTGGGACGTTGTTCTGCTGGAGCAGCCACTGGTGTCTTTCCCCCCACCCCACCCCAACCAAAGCGTTTGTTTGGTGGTGCGGTAAACATCCAGACTGGATGCTAATAGCAGCTGCAATACACCAGCCAGTTAAGCGGCTTTGCTTTGTAAACCAATTTATTCCGCGGACATCAATTTCTGACACCTCCAACTTAATTGGTTTGATCTGATTTTTATGGAGTTGATATTTATTTAAACATCTATAGATCTCCTTAAAAGTTGCTGTTTGTATGGCGAGTGCCAAACCCGGCTGCTAAGCAGGTCCACTGATCTCTATTTCTGATGTAAAAAAGTTTGTGTGTGTGTGTGCATACGTATGTTTAAATGTATCCTTCTTCTGTTTTTAATGCCTTTTCCTGGCACTGTGTTTATGACAGAAGATAGCCTGGTATGTAAATGCACCCTTCCAGGTTCTCTCTGCAGAATAATAATAAAAAAAGGCTTTAGGAATTGAAATTCCATTTATATTTATCTCAACCCAGTAAGAGTGGAGTGTTTATTTAAATACTCTGCTGTTGTTCCTCAACACCCCCCTTTCTTTTTAACAACAGGCAGCCCTGAAGTGCAGTTATAAGTCTGTTTACACCACACAGATATCAAATTGACTTGCTAATGGTAACTTTTATTCGGTATCCATGGGTTACTGTGTCATGTGATTTGACATCAAGTACAGACAGTGCTGATTAGTAGCATCCAGTTCTGTCCATCTCTGTGCATCACTGAACCATCTGGTCATTTATTCACTAATAAGCCCCTAATGGCCCAAATATTCACCGGCCTGTCATTGTGACATGGCATAAAATGCCTACATCTTTCAACTTGCTTTGACATGTTGCTTGTTTCACATCAAAACCCGTCATTTACAGGAAAAGAGCTCAGAGGGGTAAAATCTTGACCTAATCTGCAGTGTTAACACAAAGACAGAGGCTTTGTTATGTGGTAGCCTGACTGAAAGCATGTAAATGGGCATGAATTCATTTTGTACATTTTTCCCCCATTCTCATTTTACAACATTCTTTAAGTTTGGTATCATTCCTAATGTGGCTTAAAAAAAAAAGAATCAGAGCTGTGCTTGAAATATCTTTTCTTTATCTGTTTATGTGTTAAACGAAAGCTTCAGAGCGAACTTAAGCTTCACGTATGTGTTGCCATCTTTTTAAAACTAAAATGCCCAGAGGAAAGGTGTGGTTGGGAAGCCAGAGAGTTTTTCAGATTTATTAAAATATTCATGATTGGACTCACAGAGAGAACTACATTCTTTATGCTTTTTTTAAACACCAGGCACCAAGATAGTATTTTTCCAGTTTTGGAGAAGTATGATAGCTGTAGTTTAATTTGTCTTTGTGGGTATATCTTATCTGGAAAGTCTCTTCCTATTTGGAACACATGGATGGATGCCCTGAATCTGGCAGCCTTCTCACCTTTTCCAGCCATAAAGTGGAGAAATCCATTACGGGAGAAATGGCAAGGAACAACATTTATTTACATCTCTCCAACAATACCTACATATAATTAACATAGGTTTGCTTGTGGTTTTTTGTA
Source organism: Podarcis tiliguerta (assembly GCF_965153285.1). NCBI lineage: Eukaryota > Metazoa > Chordata > Lepidosauria > Squamata > Lacertidae > Podarcis > Podarcis tiliguerta. The sequence continues at coordinate 22,426,850 of NC_139534.1, forward strand.
GGGATTTTTTTTTTTAAAGCACCATTAAACTAATTGCTGTTGAAATCTTTATTAATACTTCATTAAAATGTGATTAAAGCATGATGTAATTGATTGTAACTGGAACAGTTAGAGAGGTTTTATGGCCCTGAAGTCGTTGATATGAATGGAGCACATAATTCAAGCAGAATGTTGTAGTCTCTTGGTGAGTGCCTTAAAGGGTACGCCAGTCTACCAAAGCCCTGTTAATAGGGGGCAGTTTTTCTCCTCTTGTTCCTTGAAAGGGTGGTAAATCATTTGCAGCAGGAGCTGAGGGGTAGGGGGCACGGGGTGGTGGGAAGTCATTTCAGGAGGGTTTGGGTGGCAAAACCCAGAAAGTCCAAAGTCCCACACTGGGACAGATTCAAGGTCAATATATGGGAAACAGTGCATTCTTAGAGCATTTGTTGTGATTTTTTCCTGTTCTTTTCATACCTCGAGGGAACTATGGCTCCACATTTATGCAATGGCCATGCTCCAACCTGTTCTTTTCCTCCTCAAAGGCAGGTGAAGATGCTTCTCTTCACCCAGGCCTCCAGGGAAAGGTAATTTGTTTTTGTTTTTTGACTGGCTTTATTTTCGTTTTGTCCCTGCTTCTCTTTGTTTTGACTCTTGATGATGGTTTATGATTGTTTCATTTTTTTAAAATATCCGGGATTAGTCCATTGGAAAAAGCGTCCAGGTGGAATTTCCTGAAATTGGTAAAACTGTCCGGGAAACACTGGACTTATGGCAGCCCATGTTGGAAGTCTTGTGTTTTTGGCAAATTTCCTTAAAAGTAGCTCCAAAACTTCACTTTGGGGGGAGCAAACAAAGCTCAACAACTTTGCCATCACACCCCCAGAAATGCTTAACAGCTTTGTTTGTTTCCGGATTTTACTTTTTGAAATATGGCAACCCTAATATAATATGCATTTATATACATTGCATATTAGGTGTATTGTATATTTAGATGCTTCCTACAGTGGTTCTCATCCTTAGTGTGGTAACAAGGGCTTGTCCTCCTTAATATGTTATTAGATTAGCTTTTCATTATATTTTGTGTTGCTGTTTTAATTTTTTTTTCCTGGTTTTACATTGCTTTGATTTGTTGCATTCTATCTTATCAAGTTGCTTTGACAAGACTTTGTTTCATAGAAAGCAATTGAGAAATGGAAATAAGAATGAAGGTTAAAGGTAAAGGACACCTGGATCGTTAAGTCCAGTCAAAGGCGATTGTGGCGCTCATCTAGCTTTCAGGCTGAGGGAGCCGGCGTTTGTCCACAGACAGCTTTCCGGGTCATGTGGCCATCATGACTAAACCGCTTCTGGCACAACGAAACACCATAACAGAAACCAGAGAGCATGGAAACGCCGTTTACGTTCCCACCGTAGTGGTGCCTATTTATCTAATTGCACTGGTGAAAAAATAATAATAACAGAGGGATGTGGGTGGTGCTGTGGGTTAAACCACAGAGCCTAGGGCTTGCCGATCAGAAGGTCGGCGGTTCGAATCCCCGTGGTGGGGTGAGCTCCTGTTGCTCGGTCCCTGCTCCTGCCAACCTAGCAGTTCGAAAGCATGAAGTGCAAGTAGATAAATAGGTACCACTCTGGTGGGAAGGTAAATAGCGTTTCCATGCGCTGCTCTGGTTCGCCAGAAGTGGCTTAGTCATCCTGGCCACATGACCCAGAAGCTGTACGCCGGCTCCCTTGGCCAGTAAAGTGAGATGAGTGCCGCAACCCCAGAGTTGTCTGCGACTGGACCTAACAGGTAGGGGTCCCTTTACCTTTACCTTTAATCATAATAATAATAACAACAACCACATCACAATAATAATTAAAAACAGGGCTTTTCCTCAGCTGGAACTCAGTTCTGGCACCTCTCAGGTGGGCACCATTGCCACTCTTAGAGAACAAGGGAGGTGTTCATGGTGAGTTCCAGTACCTCTTTTTCTAGATAAATAGCACTGATCAAAAATATTAGTTGTACCCCTCTCATATGACCTTGTGTGAAGGACGAGTTATAAATATGGATTCATAACTAAATCAATGTATATAGCAATGTTTATAAGCCCACGTTAAAAAGTTACTATCTTTATATATATATATTGAAGAGAACATATTTTTGCCTTTGATATGCATACGTATCACAGAGACTCACAGCAATTATCTAGAAACACCAGTGTTTCTGGACAACGATATGTAGTCTAGAAAAGCAAGGAAGGCACTGAAATTTGTCCAAAATGCTTATCTTACTCTACTTTGTGTACGACCACAATATTCAGGCCATTTGTTATGGCCACTGGAAAGAGGAGTCCCCTTCAGTGGTAGCCACCATTAGTAGACGTTAGTCAAACACGATGAAGGCAATAAATGAGCTGAGCGGCACATTTCGTTCTCTGGGAAGAGACCCAATCAAATTTAAATTTCATATATACATTCCACATTTGTCATCTTTGCAGCCCACTTCATTACCTAGACTAGAGATATATATGCGATGTTAATAAATGCATCCTATGGCTTATGGTTACTGTACTGAATCCTCGTTGTTACCGTAAGTGCCTCTCAAGGGTGCCAGCTAACACGCAGAAGACAGTTCAGTACGACATGGAGCACTTTTATTCCCAGGGGCAAAATAAAGGAATGCAGATAGAGGCACCTGGTATCTGAGGTGATGGTGGTGAGATACACAGGCCCTGGCTCCTTTGTGAACTCTGCATCTGGGCTGAGGGGTGAGCCAATCTACTTTCTGCTGCAGAAATTGACATGAGTTTGCCTTCCATGCCAGGGCCTGTCAACATGGCCTTAGCTGTAACCTGAGTTCTGTTTGTTGGAAATGTAAGACTGGAGCCCATCTTGGACTTGAATGCAGGGCCATATTCCTCACACAGAGGAAGCCACTTGGCTTAAGCACCAAATGAGCTCTCTTGTATTTCCATAGCTGTCAACCGTCCCTTATTTGGCTGGAAACTCCCTTATCCCAGCGCCGTTTCCCGCTGCTGTCCCGGATTGATGATATCCCTTAAATTTCCCGGGTTTCAAAGGAAGCAGCTCCTCTCCTTCCCTCCCTGCCGGCCAGGGAGGAGGGAGGCTCCAACTGTGCTGCTTGGCTGCGTTGCTCACCCAATAAGGAGTCTAAGAACAACTGGGGGGTGGAGCTTGCATGCCTTGTGCCGATCAAATCGGCCGCGTTGCCTGGGGACTCGCCTTTGCTCAGCGCTTCCCAGCGGAGAGGTGACGGTGGTTTTCCTTGCTGCATCCCCTTTGCTGGGTTGCTGCACTGTGGGAACCACCTCTTGAGGCTTTGTTTGGCTGCTGGCTGGGCTTTCTGCCTTTGTCTCGGAGGGGTTCTGAAGTTGAACATACCTGTGCTTGGAATTGGATGGATATGTCATTGACGGCCCACTCACCCTTGCCAGGGAAAAGGTCTGTCTGGAGCGGGGGCACATGGTGGGGGGAAAGGAAAGGAGCTGGTTGAGTACAATGGCGGGCAGCGATCTCGTGTGAGGGGGGCTTTTGGATTTGTTTTGGAGGCTCCTTCGATTGACTGTTATGGGGGAAAGGAAAGGAGCTGGTTGACTAAAATCCCTTATTTTGGCTGCTGATCCCTTATTTTCGAGGCTGCTGGTCCCTTATTTTCAAATCTGTAAGTTGACAGCTATGTGTATTTCCCAACCTAAGAACCCTGCTGTGCACATCTTCTTTATTCTGGCCTCCCACCATCCCAGCTACGAAGACTCTGTTCCACTCTACTGCAGTAGCGCTCAACACTTCTGTATGCACTCTGCTCTGGGTGTGGAGAACCATTTTCAGACTGAGGGCTACATTTTTCCATCTCGGCAACCTTCCGGGGTGGTGGGTAGTGGCACATGCAGGTGGTGGGCAGCACCAGTGCCCAAAGTGGGCTAAGCAACCAATGCGAAGTTTATCTTTGTGAAGTAAGCTCATTTTTACACATGCTCACATAACCCTCCTTCTGGGCAGCCAACTGGTAATTATCAGGGAGTTCAGGGACGCATTCCAGCCAGGCAAAGGCACTCGAAGGAGTGAATGGAGTGTCGCCTAGAGACAGGAGATGTGGCCTGGAGAGAGGAGAGAGAGTGAGGCTGAGCAGGGGGTGTGGCCTGCAGAGAAAGGGTGTGGCGTAGAGAGAGGAGGTGTGGCCTGTAGAAAAAAGGTGTGGCCTAGAGAGAGGAGGTGTGGCATAAGGAGAGAGTGGGGCTGAGGATGCAGAGAAAGGGTGTGGTGTAGAGAGAGGAGGTATGGCCTGTAGAGAAAAGGTGTGGCCTAGAGAGAGGAGGTGTGGCCTGTAGAGAAAAGGTGTGGCCTAGAGAGAGGAGGTGCGGCCTGTAGAGAAAAGGTGTGGCCTAGAGAGAGGAGGTGTGGCCTGTAGAGAAAAGGTGTGGCCTAGAGAGAGGAGGTGTGGCATGAGGAGACAGTGGGGCTGAGGGGGGGGGTGTGACCTGGGGGGACAGTCCCTCGGACAAGAAAGCCCAAGAGGCGTGGGGTTCTCCCACCCCTACTCTCCTCCTTGAATGTGTACAACTACTACAGGGAAATAACATTTCCCCAAACTCCAACATTTAATGTAAATACCTCTGAAGGTGGGTGGGTGGGTGGGTGGGTAGGGGAGACAGTATTTTCTGAATGTAATTTCATGTAAAATGAATGCCACTAAAGAATTCTGACTGTCATTTTCACCATATCGATTTCACATGAAATGCAATATTTTTATGAACAAGGTTTTAAAAGCCTGTGAGCCGGGGGCCTGAAGTTTAATGGCATATATATAAACTCTGTTCCACCGTCTTCTGTTTTAAACAGGTATTATTTTCATGTCACTTACTATTAAGGGGGAAAAAAACACCATTAAGGTAATATCCTTACAATATAATAGGCTTTCCCTTTAGCTTCTTGTTAAGGACTGGATCACTTCCGAGTGGGCTTTGTAATGTCAAATTGAACATGAATGTATATTAAAGGGCAAATTGTACTGTGAATAGAATCAAGATGTAATATTATCTAATGGTATGAACCATAAATGGTACATCTCTCAATTAATAATTGAGACTATGACCAAATGCATATCACGAGCTGTGACTTTCTTTCATAGTAGCCCATCTGCTACCTGAGATGGACACTACGGTTATAACACTATCAAGCCAAAGTTCTGAAATATTTGTGACTAAAGTATTTGCGATTTGCATTCACAGTATTGCAGAATTCAACAGTTTGGCTGCTATTTTGAAAATGCAACAATATGAGTTTCGCAGCAATATTTAATTAAATGCATTAGCCATGGCTGCTAGCTGGACCAGCCACTAATCACTCGTAAATTATTTGATCAAATATTTGCTTCCTCAAACAATTAACCAACAAATATAGCTTATGTTAGGGACAACCAGCCTGTTTCCTAGAGGCAGCACCCCCCCCCATTTAAATAAATGGCAGAGTCTTTTTTACGCACCATCACTAGATCATTTCTAAGATTCTTTTCTTTTTTATTTCCTTTCAAGTTGCACTCCAGCAGAATGGATATTTAAAAAGAAGGAGCTGAGGAGAAGGAGCTGCTTATAGCAGACATTTCTTCGGACTGGAAGAATTGTACCATTTAATCGCCCTTCCTACAACAACCTGTTCAGGTTTTGAAAGCTGATTTTTGGTGTTTTAATTTTGATCCCTCCACATAATTGTGCTCCTGTGCTCATGGTAGGGGTTGCCATAGGCCTGGGGATTTCCAGGACATAGGCAGCAATCAGCCGCTGGAAACGGTGTCTGGAAACATCCGGAAATTGCAGAAACTTCTGGGGAAATTCGGACGTATGGCAGCCCATGTCAGCAGTGTTGTTTGGGCAGCTTAAAGACCCCCCAACTGCTCTCTCCTGTTATGGTTCTTTATCTTTAAACTGGACAGTCCTTCAGCCAGAGGACACCTCCAAACAGAGTTGTGTCCTACGGATAGAGGATTGCCCTTTGCAAAACAGGACACATGGCCGCCCTACCAGCAACAGGCCACATTTGCCTTTAAAAAAAGCCTTGCCCTTTATTCTGACAATTACAATGATCCGATTTGTAGCCTTTGTGGTATTCCGCCCCCTTTTTATCTTTTCCCTTTTATGATTCTATTGATTTCATTGCTAGATCTGGCTGGTACGCTCCTTTTAATTGCTTTTCTGCTTCCGCTACTGGGAGATGGTTCCGGGATGTCGTAGTTCCCTGTTTGGATTCTGTATCCCCCTGAACCCCCGTTTTATTACCTGGTCCAGCTCCCTGCCACCCTAAAACTTCCGATATAATGTTCGGATTTCTGCCGCCCACATTATTCATCGTGCGCAGCACTTTGGCGGTGCTATGCCTCTTCCCCCGTTTGCCCCACTGGCTCCCTATTATCTTTTCTATCCCGCTTAAACTTTTGCTTCTTCCTTTTAAAACCTTAAATGGCCCAACTCCTCCATACTTGTCATCTCTCACTATGTTCTCTGCTGCACTCTGGGGTCTTTCAGCGCTACTATTCTTGTGAGGCCTCGGATTCCTTGCCCTTTCCCTCCTCGGAAGCTTTTCGCTTTAGCTACTCTTAATGCGCTTGGAATGTTTTCCTGCAAGCTTCCAGCAGCCCCATCCTTATTAAATGCTCCTTAAAACACACACACACAAAACCCACCCACCCTACCAACCACTCCTTTAGCTCTCCATCCATAACTTGGGGTTTTATATTGAAAAATAAGGGATGTTTCTGTCTTGAAATCAGTGGGCAATTGTATAATATTTTGCTTTTCTAGAGCAGTCCTAAGAGGGGCTGAGGATGTGGGGATTGGTGCATCCTCTGACACATCCAAGGTCCTCCCAGCTCATCCTGGAGGTGTGGAGGCCATTTCTTTGGTCCCCCCCCCCTTTTTTTTGGCTTCATCAGCAACAAGCTCCTCAGATGAGTTTGCATTGGGCTCCTCAGAGGATCCTGCAAACATTAAATCCTGCAAACCCATTCAGATGTATCACAGGAGAGTTCCTAATGCACTGTCAGGAACTGGAATGGTGGGGGCTGTCCCCCCTTCTCCCGAATCTTCCCGAGAACAGGAGGACAGCATAGAATTAGAACAGTGGTTTGCAGAAGGGCATAGTTCAGAGGCTGCAGAGGGGAGAAGCTGGGAGAGTGTGATGGCCTGGGATTCGGACTCAGAGGCTGAACCTGACGAATCCCAGCCTGCACAGGAGTCCCCACCTCCAGAACCAGCTGAGCTGGGGCTGGGGCCTGAGTCTGAAGGGTCCTCACCTGTGCTGGATCCTCAGGTGCAGGCACCAGCTGAGCCTGCTCTGGCTCCTGAGGTGATGGAGGACTCATTGCCTGCAGGTGCTCCACTCTCAGCCCCGTCAGGGGAGGAGGAGGTTGCCTCTGGGTCCGGTAACCCTCCAGCCTCTCCTGAGCTGCAGAGGCTCAGGGCAGAGAGGCGGAGGGAACTAAGTTCCCGCAGGAGGAGTGCTCGCCTCCAGGCCAGGAGAGGTGAGTCACCTGTGGACCGGGGCTGCCCTGTGCCTCGGGGCAGATAAAAGCCAGTCAGCCCCAGTCCCAGGTTGCGGGAGCAACGTTGTTGCTAGCCTGTTCCTGCCTGCGCCCTGTCCTGTTCTTCTGCCAGAGTTCCTGACCCCACCTGACTCCCCGCCTTGGACCCAGCTACAGCTTTGACGGACAGCCTCCATACCGCACCATCGACCTCGGACTGGACTCAGACCTCGCCTCTCAGTTAGCCCCCGGGACCAGCACAGTGAGGAACAGCAAGAAGAAGAAGAAGCACCAGGGGAGAGACAGCGAACAGACTCAGTTTCTTTGGAGAGCATTCCAGAGTCCCCCTCTCCCAGGACCAAGAGAGCATTAATGGTAGTGGAACAGAAGGCTCGGAGGCAGAAAGCTCAGATTAGCCGTCGTAAGGGTGATGTAGAATAGGAGAAATGGAGGGGGTTGGACTTTATTTGGAGCAACACCATTATTTTAGGGAGGCTGCATTCCTTCGTATTTCTCTGTGAATTATGGAATAAATTACTTGGTAAGAATACTCTTGTTTATTTACTAACTGGCTGCCACCGGGGGAGGGATCGGATTCCCTGAAGTCTGACATGCACTGATGACCTTCCAGATCGGATCATTGTCTGCTTGAGTAATCACATCTTACGTTTAGCCACTGCCCTGGGGGTGTGGGTGGGTGGCACTGCGACTGGGCCCGCGAGAAACAGACAAACTTCATGGTGAGTTCCCCCATGTTTATTTCCAGGGAAAAAAGTACTGCATCTGAAACATCTGAAAGATCACCTGGAGCATTATCTTGACTCGGAAATCATCTTACACCAAGGCAGACCATTAGCTCATCTAGCTCAGTATTGTCAACACTGATTGGCTGTAGTTCTTTCGGATTTTAGACTCTTGTATTTCCCAGCCCGACCTGGAGATCTACCTGGGATTGTACCTTTGACCTTTTGCTACAGCCCCCACTGAGCTACAGCTATGTCAGTCATGCAAAAGAGAAATTTTCTCAGTGGCTGCATCCAAGCTGTGGAATGGCCTTTGCTTCGAAACTCATTCACATTAGAGCGCGGGCATTTTACGTAGCCTCTTGCTTGAGAAGGTTCTTAATAATATGTTGTGTCTGCCTCATCCATTGTACTAGCTCTTGGTGCATACAGAGTATAAAAGAAATTAAAAATGGAAAATCCGTCTCTTTATATCGTGAACGTACGTATGCAGTTCCTCTCGTGCCTTTATCACGAGAAGTAAACAAACGGAACAAGCCAAAGCAAACATTTGCCCTAACAACTCCACAAAGGTGTGTGTAAAGCACAGCTGTCCCCCAGAGCTGCTGGGATATTTAAGCCATTTTATCAGAGCCTACTCGATATTAATGGCACAGCTCATTTTCATCACATTGAGCTGCTTCAGATGGCCTGTATCCAAAGATCTTTTGCAAGCTTCATCACAAAAGCATTCTTGGGAGTTCTCCAAATGAAATGGCCAAGTTAGTAGGTCCAAATGGCCCGGTGCCATGACCTAAGAAACTGGAAAATGAACTAAATGCATCAAAATGCAAATTGCAATTGGTTGATGCCCTCGTGCTGTCAGCTTGTATGATATCACACTATTTTTTTAAAAAATAAAAAACTGTAACAAGGGAGGCTATGCCTGGAGTAGAAATGATCAGATGGACTTTTTTTTTAACTTAATGCACTTTCTAAACAATGTATTTTATGGAATAAATTATATGCTATTATGCATTTCCTGCAGGGCATCCAGGGCATAGCTCCTCAGGGTAGTACTTCTATTGTGGGGAAATTACAATGTTTCCAGCAAGCCATATTTTACCACTCGGAAGCCAAGGGGTCTCTAATTACTCCCATTAAGACTGCTTCAGTTGTGAACCTGGTCCTCAGTCCTGGGGTAGTCAACCTGATGCCCTCCAGGTTTTTGGAACTACAGTTCCCATCAGCCCCAGCCAGCACTGCCAAGGTTGATGGGAATTGTAGTCCAAAACTCTTGGAGGCCACCACATTAGCTAGCCCTGTGTGTGCTAGTGTTAGGGCTGGAGTCAGGTGTAGCTCAGCGTCAATAAATACATAAATAAAAATAACTCACTAGAGGCCAGTGGAGTTAAATATTTATTCACCACAGCTGATGCCTAGTGGTCTCAGCAACACTTTCTAGGGGGTCTTTGCCTGATGAAGCAGTTGTGAGGACTGAAGGTCTCCACCTTTGCAGTGTTTACTAGGACTCCTCCTCCCAGGGTCTTTTCCATGCAGTCTCAGGCTGTGTCTGTGCACAAGCATCCTCTGTTCATCCCTTGGTAATTTTTGGAGACCAGAAGGGAAGGGAGCTCATCACAGCAGGAGGGGGAGACTCCCTGGCTTCTTCAGCAGCCTGGTTCATCTCTGCCTCTTGTCCACCATCGCCTTCAGCCTCAGAGTCTGAACTGCTCTTTGCCACACATTGCAGTAGTATAATTTAAGCCAGGCTTGGACCTGAAAGCCTTCTAGTAGAGGGTGCATTGAAATACAGATGATCTCCTATCAGCCCATCAAACACAGGACCATCCTCTGTAAAATAGCTGTGTGTTTATAGTCTTTGCAGGTTAGTTTGGATTATTCACATATGCAATTTTAGCATAAACAAAATAAAAAAAAATCCTTCCAGTAGCACCTTAAAGCCCAACTAAGTCTGTTATTGGTATGAGCATTCGTGTGCATGCACACTTCTTCAGATACCTGAAGGGATAAGGGACACGGGTGGCGCTGTGGGTTAAACCACAGAGCCTAGGACTTGCCAATCAGAAGATCAGCAGTTTGAATCCCCGTGACAGGGTGAGCTCCCGTTGCTCGGTCCCTGCTCCTGCCAACCTAGCAGTTTGAAAGCACGTCAAAGTGCAAGTAGATAAATAGGTACCGCTCTGGCGGGAAGGTAAACGGCATTTCCGTGCGCTGCTCTGGTTCGCCAGAAGCAGCTTAGTCATGCTGGCCACATGACCTGGAAGCTGTACGCCGGCTCTCTCGGCCAATAAAGCGAGATGAGTGTTGCAACCCCAGAGTAAGTCACGACTGGACCTAATGGTCAGGGGTCCCTTTACCTTTACCTTTAAGGTGCTACTGGAAGGAATTTTTAAAATTTTGTTTCGACTACAGCTGACCAACACGGCTACCTACCTGCAATTTTAGCATGTTTGCATATTTGTACCTCCAGATGAATTTTGACACTTTGGCGAGAGGAACCTTACCAGCAGAGGTTCTGCTCCTGGACCCAACTTGCAAAAAGAAAAAGAAAGAGTTGGGGAAGAAAAGAAAATGGAAAGGCAAGAAGAAAAGAGGATTTGTTTGGATCTTATCTCTAGCTTTCTTTGCTATGCAGATTCCAGATGCCTCCCTTTAAACAAGCCATTCTTCCTCACAGTTCAGGGTGTAGCACTTTTATAAGAGGCTAAAGATTTTTTACGGTTCTATTTTTGTTTTAGTAGCTGATTATAGAATCTGCTCGCTCTGCACGAAGGGGGTCTCATCTGTTGCAACAGACACACTTAGCTGTTATATCGAATTTGCTCATACAAGATCTAGCGCCAGAAGCCTGGTGGAATTAAGTAAACCAGTGGGGGGCTCCTTAAGCAAAGTCGTGGCTGCCGACCAGTTTGAACTCCAGTACCTTAGAAGGAAACCAATTGGAAAACTTTAAAACGTCTTAATTTGCTGCTTCACACTGGCTCTCGCCTATCCAGAACTCCAAACCTGCTTATTACAAGTTGCCACCCTAGTAGGCCCTGAGGGGAAGCTTTCCAAATCTGAATAGTTTGTGTGTGTGTGTGTGTTTTCTGAGCAAGCCAGCTTGTTAAAAAGCTTGTCCAGTTGCAGAAAAACCAGGAAGGCCGGCCAGAATTATCCCACTATCCTGCAAGATCTCCACTAATGAAGTCTCTGCCTCGGGGCTTGGCCAAATGGCGGCTTCCTGCACTATTGATTTAGCATTGTAGCGCTAAACTGGGAGAACAGACAATGTGTGGAAAGATAACCCCACGGAAAAGAAATCATCCCCCCCCCCCTTTCACGCAGAAAGGGGATGAATGCACAAGAACACAGGCATCTCCTTGAATCAGGGCTGCAGGGCATTTCTGGCTGATAGCCAGAGGACTAAATATAGGACAACAATGCCACAACCCTTGTCCATATGAGGGCTTCTGTGGGGTGATGACTCTATAGTAAAATGCCTCAGATATACACAGGGACAGTCAACTCTTTCTGTTTTGGGTTCTCTCAGTTTCTCACTTTTCCAATATTTAATTCAGCTCCCTACATTTCTATATCCGTTTGTCAATTCTTTTTTTCCACAAAAAATGTGTTTGTGAAAATTCACAAGGCTGTGTGAATTTCTCATAATATGCTTGTTTTGGCAAAGCAATTTCCCCTAATTTTTGTATGTTAAATGGAGATTATTGGTTTGTTTTTATTCTTATGTTTATTATGTATTTTGTATTTTATGCCTTTTATGCTGTAATTTTATGTTGAGAACTGCCCTGAGATCGATGGACATAGGGCGGTTTACAAATCTAAACAACAACAACAATGTTATTTTCAACAATATATGCATTTTAATGGCTACTTTATTCCAGTACAAGCATTTTTACACACATTACTTGGTTGGAGAACTGTGCTGCAAAATTCAGAGAAGTGTGAATTTCAAAGATTATGTTGCAGTTCATGTATTTTTCCTGGAAGTGTGAATGAGGCAGGTTCGCCTTTGAAAGTGAACTGAATCAGATTTCTCCCCCATCCCTCGATACATGCTGCAAAGCTTCCATTTCTTCAGTTCTAGTATTGGCACAGGAAAACACACTGGCACTTCAGACTGTCGCCAATGAGGCAGGGACAAAGAGAGAGAAGGTCCGCAAACCTACTGGTGACCATCACTGGGTGGTGAGTGAGGATGCAGGTAGCACACATGATGGCAGCTTTTCAGCTAGCGCTTACCTATAAAGCTTTGAATGATTCCGGAGCAGGATATCTGAAAGACTGTCTCCTCCCATATGGACCTGCTCATAGGTTATGAGCATCTTCGGCAGCTCCTGCTTTTTGTCCTCTAACTAAAGAGGTTCAGTTAGTGGAAACCTGAGATGGGGCCCTCTCTGTGGTAGCACCCTGTATGAAGAATTAATTAAAGAAATTGGATTGGCCCCATCCCTGATGATCTTCTGGTGGGAACAAAAAGGCATTTTTAGTTTAATAAGGATTTTGCACTTGGAATGCCACACTCTCGTTGCTTTTAATATTCACCCTTAACTCTCTTAATTGCCATTCACAATGTTTATAATTAGTTTAATAAGTTGTTTTTGTGTGTGTATTGTTAAACCCCTTTGGGAGCCATGGTTAGGGCTCAAAAACAGTCCTAACAATAAATCCTAACAATGTTCTTATTAACTGAGATAAATAATAGCTGATACGGATATGAGACAGAGATGAAGAACTCCAAAAATATGAGCGGGGTCAAAACAATAACAAATTGAAAACTGACTGATTAACATTACTTCAGTTACAAAAAGGCAAAGGAGCTGAACAGGGATGATTTCTTCCTTAACTTGCCTTTCTTAATCCCTCTACCAGTTAAAGGGGGGATTGTCGAGAAGCTTAATGTCTTGATAAATGGGTCTTAGCCCCATTAATAATGTTATGAAATGTGGGAAGGGGACTCAGGCCATTAGAAATCTGTCTATTTTGGTTTCTCTCAGTTTCTCACTCTCCCGCTCTTAAGTTCTGTTTTTAAACTTCCATGTCAGTTTTTTAAATTTTATTTTATTAAAAAGTTCACAGGAAAACTATCAGCATTTTGGTGCAAATTTCTCCAAATATGCACCCCCTTTGTTTGCAATTTTGCCTGACACATTTTTGCCAAGCAATTTCCCCTAAAACAACTTTGGACCAGTTTACCTGTGAGATTGCCTTGCCTCAAATGTGCCCACTCAACTGCTTCCATCGGCAGAAAAAGATAAAGGTAGAAAAAAAGGTAAATGACCCCTGGACAGTTAAGTCTAGTCAAAGGCAACTATGACGTGTGGCGCTCATCTCGCTTTCAGGCCAAGGGAGCCGGCGTTTGTCCATAGACAACTTTCCGGGTCATGTGGCCAGCAGGACTAAACTGCTTCTGGCCCAATGGAACACCGTGACGGAAACCAAAGTGCATGGAAATGCCATTTACCTTCCAGCAGCAGTGGTACCTATTTATCTACTCGCACTGGCATGCTTTCAAACTGCTAGGTTGGCAGGAGCTGCATTACAACAGTAGAACTCGATTTTTTGGTGTGGCAGCACCTGCATTTTTGTAAGCCTGTGTCTACTGAGATCAAGCAGGCATCTTCACTGTAAACATTCCTGTTTAGGCAAGAGTACCAGGAAGCTTAGAAAGTTGGAGTAATTTTAATCTGTTTTAGTATTTTAACTTCTGTATGTTTTCAAGTCGGTTTGTAATTTTTTCTTGATTTTACCATTTTACCTTTCATAAACCTCTTTGAGGTTTGTTTTTATTTCCCCATTCAAGGAGTGTGTAAATTTTATGAAATGAAAGAAGAATAATAGAATGTATTTTTATTATGCTACTTTCACGAATATATGCATTTTTATTCACACTTTGCCCGGGCATATGAACTTTCATGCACATTACTTGCATTCGGAGAAGTGTGAATTTTGAAAGATGGCTCATGTTGTGTTTCAGAAAGTGTGAATTAGGTAGGTTCGCCTTTAAATAGACACTAAATCAAATGCTTTTCCCCATCATTGATCCTGCGTAAAAAAAAAGGGGGGGGGATGAAACTGAACAGGAGTCAACAAGGACATTGTCCGCTTGTGATCAAATCCCTTGCTAAGTAAGATTCCTGTCTGGGGACAGAAAAATGAGTAGAAAATTAAGCGCACGCACACACACACGTAATAATAATGAAATGGTCAACCCAGATTTTTATCCATAAAGGTAAGAAAAGGTAAAGGACCCTTGGATGGTTAAGTCCAGTCAAAGGCGACTATGGGATTGCGGGGCTCATCTCACTTTCAGGCCAAGAGAGCCAGCGTTTGTCCACAGACAGCTTTCTAGGTCGCGTGGCCAGCATGACTAAACCGCTTCTGGTGCAACGGAAAACTGTGACAGAAGCCAAAGCGCATGGAAACACCATTTACCTTCCTGCCGCAGTGGTACCTATTCATCTACTTGCACTGGTGTGCTTTTGAACTGCTAGGTTGGCAGGAGCTGGGGCAGAGCCACGGGAGCTCCCCCCAATGTGGGGATTTGAACTGCCGACCTTCCGAATGGCAAGCCCAAGAGGCTCAATGGTTTAGACCACAGCGCCACCCGCATCCCTGCAAGCTCTTAAAATCGCAACTACTTTGGGTATTACGTATATTTACTGTTGCTGGAATATTTTGTAATGTTAGTGTTTCCTTGGCATGGCAAAATGACAGCGTCTTTTGCCACAGAGGGCTCAGTCATCTTTGTACCATGACCTTTGATGAAGTACTTGCGCGATGTTGCCACCCACATTTGAATGTTCGGGAGGTAGCCGGGGTGGGGGTGGGGTGGGGAGTACATGGATTTCTGTTATATGTCACAGATTTAACAGTTGCAAAAGGTTCCCAGATCTTTACAACCAGTGAAAATCGGCACCAGATCCGTAATTCTGGCACAACATGTCTTCTCTTTGAAGTCTGGTTACTGCTTTTTATGGTTCTATTTTTAAAATGTATTAAAGACATTTAAAAGTGGCAGAGACTTTCTATAAAAGCCACGCTGTCCAGAATCAGGATGCTGGTCCCAATTTAAAATGGTTGTTAAACAATAGTATATCCAAATAAAAAGGGGGTCTGACTTACAAAGTACCTCTGACTACGTTCGTTTTTATGACCAAATTCTTCTTCTTCGGAGGCCGCAGAGGTCAGCCTCTCTTTATCATCCACTATCTCCAACCTTTCCTGTAACTACTGTGTGGGAAATTGTAAATGAGATTCTTTTATGCTGACCATTAAAGTGAAAATATTAAAACAGAGGAAGGGAAAGAATCTAATAAATGTTCCGTATTTATTACCGCTTGTGTTTATGATTTAAACAACAGCTATCGCCACCACCACAGATCGTTGTAATCAGAACGGGACGCCAGAACGCGGCCTGCTGCAACTCACCAAAACTTGCATTTCTAATTACCTTGCCTCCCAAAAAACTTAGACCTTCGTCAGAAACAATACATCTGCAGTCCCTCCAAGCGTCTCCATTTTCCAGGGATATCCCTGATTTAAAGAAGCCGTCCTGGTTTCTGATTTGATCCCGGAATGTCACATCCAGGGGTACCACTGTATAAGCTTTCGTGTGCATCTGAAGAAGTTTGCATGCACACAAAGCTTATACCCAGTACAAACCTAGTTGGGCTCTAAGATGCTACTTGCTGGAGGAGACTCTTGAGAGTCCCATGGACTGCAAAAAGATCAAACGTATCCATTCTTCAGGAAATCAGCCCTGAGTGCTCACTGGAAGGACAGATCCTGAAGCTGAGGCTCCAATACTTTGGTCACCTCATGAGAAGAGAAGACTCCCTGGAAAAGACCCTGATGTTGGGAAAGATGGAGGGCACAAGGAGAAGGGGAGGACAGAGGACGAGATGGGTGGACGGTGTTCTCGAAGCTGCAAACATGAGTCTGACCAAACTGCGGGAGGCAGAGGAAGACAGAAGTGCCTGGCGTGCTCTGGTTCATGGGGTCAAGAAGAGTCGGACACGACTAAACGACTAAACAACAACAACAACAAGATGCTACTGGACTATTTTTTAATGTTTTATTATGTTTTTACATATGTTGGAAGCTGCCTAGAGTGGCTGGGGCAGCCCAGTAAAATGTGTAGGGTATAAATAGTAAAATTATCATTATGGAATGGGACGTCCCTATTTTCATTGGAGAAATGTTGGAGGGTATGCATCTGACCGTATAGACAAGGCTAGGACACTCAAGTGGTATACATAGGGGCAAAATGTAACGGGCTCAATGAGTCCTTGATGAAGATTCCCTACGCTGTGGAAATGCGACATCTCATTAAAAGGCCAACAGGTAGGGGTAGTTTAAGTGAGAAGGCAAAATACTGTGACAATTATAATTTTTCACAGCTCATGGAAATGGCATCATGTTGCATACCTGCTCAGGAAACTGCTGGAGGTGATGGGTAATGAGGAAATGGTGGAAAAGCACAGAAGCCTTTGTCGATGCCATGGGCACTTTTCTTCTTGTTTCCTGCACCCTTCATACAATTTGCGGTCTGCCGTCGAGTGAAAAGCCTCATGTACTGTGCAATCCTAGGCATGTTTTGACCTATAAAGTCTTAATCAATACCTCAAGTACTACCTCTTCCCATATGAACTTACCAGGACCCCAAGATCATCTTCTGAGGCCCTTCTTCGTGTGCCTCCTCCATGGGAGGTGTGGAGGATGGCAACAGGAGAACAGGGCCTTTTCTGCAGTGGCTCCCCATCTATGGAATGCTCTCCCCAGGGAAGTTCGCCTTGCACCTTCATTGTAAACCTTTAGGCACCAGGGAAATGTTCTTTTTTAACCAGGCCTTTGGTTGATCTTATTGACACCCAACACCCTTTTAGAATGTGGCTCTTTTTTGGGGGTTTTTAATTGGGTTTTGGTTTGATTTTCTATGTTGTGGTCTTGTTTGTGAACCGCCCTGAGACCTCCGGGTATAGGGTGGTGTATAAATTGACTAATAATAATAATATTTACTCTGCAAATGCTACTCAGTGGGGCTTAGTCCCTGGTAGGTGGGTTTAACACTGCAGCTTTACCTCATCTATGAGGATTGCAAAAAAAGGGGTGAAACTCAAGCGTTTGGAACAGCTCCCCGCTATGCCGGCAGGTGGTCATGTATTCTCTCCCACCCAAAACTAAGGGAGCTCCTCCTGCAATCACTGGAGCTGGGTGTATGCTCTAGGCATGGATGTTCTTCCATGATTTTGTTGTTGTTTAGTCATTTAGTCGTGTCCGACTCTTCGTGACCCCATGGACCAGAGCACGCCAGGCACTCCTGTCTTCCACTGCCACCCGCAGTTTGGTCAGACTCATGCTGGTAGCTTCGAGAACACTGTCCAACCATCTCGTCCTCTGTCGTCCCCTTCTCCTTGTGCCCTCCATCTTTCCCAACATCAGGGTCTTTTCCAGGGAGTCTTCTCTTCTCATGAGGTGGCCAAAGTACTGGAGCCTCAGCTTCAGGATCTGTCCATCCAGTGAGCACTCAGGGCTGATTTCCTTAAGAATGGATCAGTTTGAACTTCTTGCAGTCCATGGGACTCTCAGAAGTCTCCTCCTGCACCATAATTCAAAAGCACCAATTCTTCAGCCTTCTTTATGGCCCAGAACCCTTAGAACCCTTGAAATTCTGTTTTCTCAGGGTTCCAGATCACCTGGGGAGCCACCATACGCAGAGCAGTTCCAGAGGTTCTGGCCCAATGTAACAATTGCAGGAGCAGCCATATCAGTTTAAATGCACGAACACACATAGCTCTGTGCTCGCCACCTTCAAGTTATAAGAAAGGAGATTCCGACTAAACATTCGGAAAAGCTTTCTGACAGTAGGAGCTGTTCGACAGTGGAACAGACTCCCGCGAGAGGTGATGGACTCTCCTTCACTGGAGGTTTTTAAGCAGAGGCTGGATGGCCATCTGTCACGAAAGCTTTAGCTGAGATTCCTGCATTTCAGGGGGGTTGGACTAGATGACCCTTGGGTCCCTTTCAACTCTAAGATTCTATTATTCTGTGCTTGGAGAGGGCTAAAAATCACATAAAATGCACAGGAATGGATCCTAACTCACACAAGTCCCTGTAGCAAAGTCTCCCCTCAGCCAGCATTTCGCCTCTTCTTAAACAGCTAGTTTTTAAAGTCTGATCATTCTGCCCGTTTTATCTCTGAGCCGCAAAGATTGGTTTTAAAATCTCAGAGTAAGCCTTACAGACCCCGTTGGAAAAATATTAGTTTTGCATGCTCTGTCGGTATGTGTATATTTGTGTGTGCGGGTTTAATTAGGTACAGCTGAGTACGAGATCTGGATTGCAAGGTTTACCTTTAATAAGACGACGGAAAGGCTGTTGCATGTTTGCCTTTCAGGAGCTTGCTGCAATAAACCAGCAGTGTGTGTGTGTGTGTGTGTGTGTGTGTGTGTGTGTGTTCAATATCCGCATGCAATCTCCGCAGCCTGTATAGGCAATCATAGCATTTCATTGTCCAGTGCTATCATTACAATATTGTTATCATCTGAGCTTGAGTCTGACACTTTCTCTAAGACCTTTCAAATAACCCCTTTACTAGGCTTCAGTACCAAACCATTCAGGGCAAATCTCTGCTTTGTGCTTGTCAGCCTTAATAGACTGAATGTCACTTTTGCCTGTAAAAAGTGCCCGCTCTTCAGCTGTCAGTCAGTCCTTGCGGTGTCAGCTGAGAGCGTGGCTGGAGCCGGCTGGATTAGAGGGTAGTTACCATAGCTGTCAGATTACTGACAACCTGACACCCACATCCCCAACTTCCTTTTACTGTATTTGGTTTCCATCCAGCTCCTTGGACCTTTCTTAAGGTGGATCCATCTGTTGGAACTAAATGATAGATTTCATAGGCAATTGGGGGAAAGGGTTTTTTTGGGTTTTTTGTTACGCTCTCTGCATATGCCTTTCCATTTTTAGACTAGCACTTGCATTCAAATTGCTGGGTTTTTTTTGTTTTGCAAAATGACATTTAACGGAACATTTTAGAAGCAAATAGCAGCCATAAAGCACCACATGCCTGTGCATTTAGCACAGTTCGTTTTCTTTACCCTAATGTAAAGTGGGGATATATAATGGGAACGAAGGCTCCGGATACTAAACCCATCTCATCTTCCCATGACTCTCCTCCATACATTGGCTCCAACATGTATTTTATGTAAAATCTCTCCCTGTCTCAAGCAGGGGCTTGCTGACACTCACTGACAATTTGTGCTATTGACACTTACTGAAATCAAACACATGGCATGACGAATTACAATGCTGCTCCCCCCCCCCTTCTCTTTGCCCTGTAGCATTTTTCAACCTTTCTCTTCCCCATCAGCTCGGACCAGGGTGGAATGACGTGGCCCAATTAAATAAACGTACTTGCAATCCATTGAGCAGACAGGAAACTACTAACCCCCCTGGCGTTTTAGGTTCCTTGTGAGCAGTGCTTTTTTTCTGGGGGGACACATACCCCTAAACATTTTGTGAATATAACAGGAGAAGCAACTAAAAAAATTAAAATTTTAGTTTCTTCTCCAGCACAGTGAATCGTCAGTTCTGTTGCTACCCCTGATGGCGGCCTCATTTCCTGTCATGGTGTTTCCTGAGTCTCAGATGGAAGCGAGCGTTTAATGTGTGAAGTAGGAGTTGGAATCTAGCACGGTGATTGGTCAGTTTCGTTGTTACCACCTTCATTTCCTTTCCCAGTGGTTTTCTTGAGTCAAAATGAGAGTACCCCTAAATATTTTTTTAGGAAAAAAAGCACTGCTTGTGAGCATTCCTGGATAGGCGCTGGGAGACTGGGCCGTTCTTGCACACTGACATTTCCAAGTGTTAGGTGTTACGTGACCCTGCTGAAGTAAATAGGGGAAGTTCAGGAACGCCCACAAAGAAGAGCAATGGAAAACATGGCAGATCTGGCTTCAAGAGAGCATGCAAAGGCACCAGAGATGTCTCTCCTCTTGGAGAGAAGGCTATGGGGACAGGTTCAGAGACACTAGAATAACAGAATTGTAGAGTTGGAAGGGACCCTGAGAATCATCTAGTTCAACCCCCTGCAATGCAGAAATATGCATCTGTCCCATGCAGGGATCGAACCTGCAAGCTTGGCGTTATCAGCACCAGGCTCTAACCAACCGAGCTAAATTCCAGAGAGCCCAAGAGGATAAAATGAACTCCTTTATATGTCAGAAGGATATGTATGGAGTCTGTTAACCTTCTGTAGCTTCACATTTGACTATCGCCCAAAGGCCCTCCACCAGATATTATCGAACTCCAACTTCCACCAGCCCCAGCTCATTTAATGCGGCATTCTTAACATTGTGCAGTAAAACAAAAACCCAAAAGATCGTCAGAGTTGAATAAGAATTCTATTTTTCCCAGCATGCCTTGAGTTCTTCTCAGAAAGTAAGGTACAACTCAAAGAGCACAGCCAAGGAATACATTCCTTTACATACATTCCTCTCAGTACAAGTAGGTTGATATAATCTACCACGCTGCAGTAAAACAGTGGTTTAGCTTCATACTGAGCATTAGAATGAAGTTCATCTCTTACTGCAGAAAGCAAGAATAATTGGGATTTCTTTTTTGTGGGGGTGGTACTTGTTGAGAGACATGAGCCTTGCAACACTAGTTCAAAAGAAGGCTTTAAGTTGCATTTGATGGTTTCCACAACAGTTCCATGATACTCTGGGTTGGACAAGCATGCAGTAGCTCTCAGAAATATTCAGCTGCGGCCCAAAGTCATGTCTAAGAAGACCAAGGGTGGGATCCAAATTATGGCCTTGTGTCCATGGAAGGGCAGGAACATTAACAAACAGAAGATTTTTGCAGATTCTTCCACATCCCTGCACTGCCTCCAAGTCATCAGCAGAGCATGGAGAGACCTTCAAAAACAGAAGCAGATGGGAAGCGAAAGGAGGAGGGTTTTTTTTTGGGGGGGGGGTATAGTTTTATAAGTTGTGTGTCTTTGTTTCTCAATTTGGTCCCTTTACATGGTTTTATATTTATAGTGGGATTTTTATGCATTGTGACTTGCAGCTGTTTTTATTGATCATAGTTTAGTAATTATTTATTGTAAGTGTTAAGAGTGAATTTCTGTTTAATTATTGTTTGCTGGTGGTTTGAGACTTAATTTCATCGTGTACTATTATATTCTAATAGATTATTGAATATTGCTTTATTCCATTTTAATTCTTTCCATTTTAAAGTTATGTTTTATTATGACTTTTTGTATTGGATCAGATTATTACAAGGTTTGTGTTCTTTGCTGTATATTTTGTTGCTGTAAACTGCCCTGTGTATAGTAATATACATAGAAAGGCGGTATACCAATTAAAAGTGAAAGGAAATGAAAATGAAACAATCACCTCTGCTCCCCTTTCATTAGGATCAAAAGGTCTTCTGTGAATGGAATTGGATCCGGCCCACTCCTGCTGCTAGCACTGCCTTTGGGACTTCTTATTGGGCAGGGGCTAGATAACAACATTGGACGACATACCGTATTTTTTGCTCTATAAGACTCACTTTTTCCCTCCTAAAAAGTAAGGGGAAATGTTTGTGCGTCTTATGGAGCGAATGCAGGCTGCGCAGCTATCACAGAAGCCAGAACAGCAAGAGGGATTGCTGCTTTCACTGCGCAGCGATCCCTCTTGCTGTTCTGGCTTCTGAGATTCAGAATATTTCTTTTCTTGGTTTCCTCCTCCAAAAACTAGGTGCGTATTGTGGTCTGGTGCATCTTATAGAGTGAAAAATACGGTATCTCATGGCAAAGCCACCTGGTGCTGCAGTTTCACAATGATTATACTTGTAGAGCATCCTTGATGTAATTCACCTTGTAGTATAAGCATAGAAGCAATTTAGCAGAGGAACTTAAGCAAACTAATAATAATAATAATAGTAATATGTAGGCAGGGCCCTAGCAGAAGGAGCTTGTAATCTAAATTCTGACAGTGGGGGAAGGTCAGGGTAAAAAGGAAATAAGTGTGAACCCCCTCCCGAGTTTTATAGCCTCTGTTTTGGGGGTCTTACAAGGCAGTCCTATGCACAGAATGATCCTATGGAATTCAATGGGCCTTGCTCCCAGATAAGTGTGAATAGGAATGCAGTCTTAAACTCCAAAAATAGTTAAGCCCTCCAAAATCCCTCTGATTTCAAAAGTCCTTAACTCTTTCATTGAAACAAAAGGGACTTAACTTTGCCTTGATCGTGCCTTTAGATCTGAAATCACAGCTGTGCATTGAATAAAGCCCTTGTAGCCGGATATTAGGAGTGAACAGGAGTTTAATCGGAAAGGTCAAGTGAGATCTGCTTGACCCTTGCCACAATTGCCTCTCCAGTCTTCAATACTGAACAAAAGCACTTCACTCCTGCATGAGGAACCTTCAAGCCCTGTTCACACAATTCCTTGCCAAGAGGATCCCTGCCCATAGATTGGTGTGGGGATTCTGTGCTTTTTTTCTTCTTACGGCGCCATTTTTTTCCTCACCGCGGGACCGACTTCTGGGTCAGAAGAGCACCAGAAATAGCATGTGCACATGCACACGGGCGCTCCTCCATCTCGGAAGTGCGCCGGAAATAGCGTGTGCGCATGCGCACTCCTCACCCGGAGGAGCGCCCGTACACGTGCGTACATGTTGTTTCCAGCACTCTTCCGACCCGGAAGAGCGCCGGAAATAGCTAGAGCGCACGCTCCGGCCCACCGAGAGGTCTGCCAGGGAGTGGACCGGCCCGGCCTCAAAAAACGTTGCCGACTCCTGGTTTACATATTTGTGCCGACTGTTCAGAAGACCAGCTGAAAACACACAGATAAGGTGCAGAGTCTGCTGCTGGCCCCCATCACAGACTTCACATTCCCATACTGTTCACTGGCAACTATGTGAACTGGACTTAGGAGAGGTTTCATTGGCTGTTCCACAGACAGTTAAACTTTCCCCTGCTCTTTGGTGAAGTTTGTGAGATTTGTATGATGAAATATGACCGTCTACATTCCCCAGAGAGACATCACCTTGCCAACAAAGGTCCGTATAGTAAAAGCTATGGTTTTCCCAGTAGTGATGTATGGAAGTGAGAGCTGGACCATAAAGAAGGCTGATCGCCGAAGAATTGACGCTTTTGAATTATGGTGCTGGAGGAGACTCTTGAGAGTCCCATGGACTGCAAGAAGATCAAACCTCTCCATTCTGAAGGAAATCAGCCCTGAGTGCTCACTGGAAGGACAGATCGTGAAGCTGAGGCTCCAATACTTTGGCCACCTCATGAGAAGAGAAGACTCACTGGAAAAGACCCTGATGTTGGGAAAGATGGAGGGCACAAGGAGAAGAGGACGACAGAGGACGAGATGGTTAGACAGTGTTCTCGAAGCTACAAACATGAATCTGACCAAACTGCGGGTGGCAGTGGAAGACAGAAGTGCCTGGCGTGCTCTGGTCCATGGGGTCACGAAGAGTCGGACACGACTGAACGACTAAACAACAACAACAACACATTCCCCAGCTCCTAGCCACACCCTTATAACATTTCATGGTTCTGCAGCTGTTGCGTTCCAAGAAAGACGGGCCTGTTTATAGAGTTGGCGCTACCATTAGGCACACCAAGGTGATTGCCTCAGGCGGTGGAATCTCACAGGGATGCAGCGGCAGCAGATCTTGCCACAGCGCCTGCCTGCCGCAACTGCTGCTGGAGGAGCGAGGAGAGGCAGCAGTAGCAGGAGCCTGGCTTTGGTGGGGAGAGGCGGCAACTTTCCACTTCGCCTCAGGTGGCCAAACAGGGCAGGCCACCCCTGTTTATAGACACTCTGCACCTCATTTGGCTCTGCTAGGTTCCTATCAGTTGGCCGCTGCTTGCCAGTATGGAGCAGTAGAAATGTTGAAACCAATATCTGGTTCCTCAAGGTCAGCCGAATAACCAAGTCACCGTACAATTTAAAGCACACACCAACAAGCAAACAAACAAAAAGATCCAACCTGCAAGTTGGAGCACTGTATTATGTTATCATTTTGATGGCAACCCTCATTTGACATTATGTATGAAAAGCATCTAAATCTTCTTGTGATGTTGTGGTTGGTCTTTTCATACATAATGTCAAATGAGGATTGCCATCAAAATGATAACATAATACAGTTCTCCATCTTGCAGCCTAGATATATATATATATATAGAGAGAGAGAGAGAGAGAGAGAGAGGAGGTACTATAATAAACCAGAAAAGAAACACTAAGGAGGAAATGACTGGACCACTAATGGACACGGATACCTTTTCAGATCAGCTTTCCTGATTTGTGCCACCTGCCTGCCTCCATTTATTACGCTGTTATCTAGCCCCTGCCCAATAAGAAGTCCCAAAGGCAGTGCTGGAAGCAGGAGTGGGTTCCTTTCAATAAGGGAGCTCCAGAGACATAGGGCCCCTCCAGGCTGTCCCTGTTTTGCAGAATGGAGCCAGATGCATATCCAGCGGTGTCTAGTGCCCGTTGGACCTAACAGGGCAAAAGGCAGTGAACCTGACACTCGGTGGAGGCCAGGAGAGGCAGCGCCAACTAATTCTAGGTTGGATTCCATCAGCAAAAGCAGCTGGGAAGGTAAAAGAGTAGTTGGGGGAAAGGAAAATAATTCCATAAATTGTGTGTCTTTGTTTCTCAGTTTGATCCCTTGACATGTTTTCGTATTGTATTGTGGAATTTTATGCCTTGTAACTTGCAGTTAATAATAATAATAATAATAATAATAATAATAATAATAATAATTTATTTGTACCCTGCCCATCTGGCTGGGTTTCCCCAGCCACTCTGGGCAGCTCCCAACAGAATATTAAAAACACAATAAAACATCAAACATTAAAAACTTCCCTAAAGCTTCAGACAGCCTTCAGATGTCTCCTAAAAGTCAGATAGTTGTTTCTTTCCTTGACATTTGATGAGAGGGCGTTCCACAGGGCGCCACTACCGAGAAGACCCTCTGCCTGGTTCCTGTGACCTCACTTCTCACTGTGAGGGAACTGCCAGAAGGCCCTTGGAGCTGGACCTCAGTGTCCCGGCTGAATGATAGGGAGTGGAGACGCTCCTTAAGGTATACTATATAGTTTAGTAATTATTGTAATTGTTAAGAGTGAATTTCTGTTTGTTGTGTGCTGATGTTTTGAGAGCTAATTTTATTGTGTGCTGTTATATTCTAATAGATTATTGAATGTTACTTTATCTGATATACAGTGGTACCTCGGGTTAAGTACTTAATTCGTTCCGGAGGTCCATACTTAACCTGAAACTGTTCTTAACCTGAAGCACCACTTTAGCTAATGGGGCCTCCTGCTGCTGCCGCGCCACTGGAGCCCGATTTCTGTTCTCGTCCTGAAGAAAAAATTCTTAAGCTGAAGCACTATTTCTGGGTTAGCGGAGTCTCTAATCTGAAGCGTATGTAACCTGAAACGTATGTAACCCGAGGTACCACTGTAAGTCTTTCCGTTTAAAGGTGTTTTTTTTAGTGTATTGGATAAGATTTGTGTATTGTGTATTAGTGTATTGGATAAGACTTTTTGTATCGGATAAGATTATTATAAGGTGTGTGTTCTTTGTGGTATATTTTGTTGCTGTAAATTGCCTTGTGTATAGTAATATAGAAAGGCGGTATACAAATTAAAGTGAAATGGGGGGGAAATTGAAATGAAATCCTCATCCCTGCCGAGTTCTACAAAGGCAACACTGGGACTAAGGAGGAGGAAACAGATTGACAGTGCCACACCCTGGATTGGTTTTAAGTAAAGAGATAGGAAAGTGAGGGCTAACTGAGAGCAGATTGCAATGGATGGGGCAGTGCCTCAGTAGCCCTAATGGATCACCCTCCACGAAAACGTAGGTGGATCAAAGCGCTCTGCTACCCTCTTGCAACAAACCTACTTGAAAAAAGAATCCGACTTTCTGCTGTTAGGAAAGTGACGGGGAAAGTGTGGGATGAATGAGTGACTAATGGGAAGATGCACGAAGACCTTGCAAACAAATGCTCATTGCATGCAGGACAAATGCTTATTGTCATATAACCTCCCTGCAAGCAAATAAGGACAACTGCTCAATAAAGAGAGGCAATAGTCTCGTTTTCAGCTAACTTTGGTCACCAGCTATCTTTCTCCCTTCTTTCCTTCTGCACAGCACAGCTCCCAGACAACATCCCTGCAGGCAAATGGTCCATTCAGGAATATCTGCAAACCATTAGCTCCCACTGTGGGGATTTCAACCTCTGAGGATTAGCAAGCAGTTAAGTATAGCCTGTCATCAGCTGCAAAAGTATTAAGAAGTGCTCAGTTAAGTAATCTGAGATTATGTCCTATTCAATTAACCCTTTACTGAAGGATGATAAGTTAACTTACCAAAGGTACCCTTATAAGAAGCAAAGAGATGAGCACCGTTATAAAATCTTGCCGTGGGTTGCAGATACAAGTGATCCATTATGTTGCAGGGACACCCATGTGCCATTGCGGTGCATCTCTGTGTGTACACAAACAAACAAACAAACACAACGTATTTCTCTATTTACACCAAGTGATTCCTGCCATCAGGAACCAAGCTACCAGGTTTTATGAGTGAAAAGCAAGTTCAGCACAGCGAGGTTGTTAAATGCCAACAGCATACCCTCCAACATTTCTCCGGTGAAAATAAGGACGTCCTATTCCATAATCATAATTTTGTTATTTATACTCCAGCCAGAATGGGTGGTGTGGTGGTTAAGAGCTGTAGACTTGTAATCTGGTGAACCGTGTTTGCTTCCCCGTTCCTCCACATGCAGCTGCTGGGTGACCTCAGTGTCCGGGCAGAACAATGGGGGTGGAGACGCTCCTTCAGGTATGCTGAGTCCTCTCTCCACAGGCCTTCAGGTTGGTCTGTGCTACCATTTCCTAATCCTGGTGTGTCCACTCACTCTTCTGTGACTCCCTTTGGGATATTGTCACCCTGCTTCTTCATCTAACATGTCTTTATCCTACCTCATCCCCACAGGAATGAAGCTTTGCATCCACCATGCACAACCTATTCTTCGATAACCATCTTCTTCCTCATTCATGTCAGTCACTCACCCTCAGTCAAGGTGCCCTGTTGTTCCTGTGGAGGAAACATGTAGAGACATAGCTGAGGTAAGGGCAGTACTTGTTTGCTACCTAGAAATCGTGCACCGTGTGTCCAGTAGAAAACAGTTCTATCCCATTTACGCATTAATCTCTCTCTGTGTGTACGTTTGGGGGGAAAGCCTACAGAAAAACACATACTGTATTTTTCTGTGTATAAGACTATATTTCCCCCCCAATTTTTTAAAGTTTAAAATTGGGGGTCGTCTTATACACAGAATGTTTAAAATACTTATTTCTTAATTCTGGGCTCAAAAAATAGGGGCCGTCTTATACACGGAAAAATACGGTATTTGAATAAACATTTTCACCAAATAATAATAATAATAATAATAATAATACACCAACCACACCTAAACATATTTTCTTTCAAACAGACACTTCTCAACATACTTTATCCTAAAATATGATTTTTTTATATGCATTTTGGTATATATTTTCGAGCCAGGAACTGTATTGCAAAATTCAGGAAAGTGCTAAAGCCAAAGGATCAGGGCTGGATTTAGGTTTGATGAGGCCCTAAGCTACTGAAGGTAATGGGGCCCTTTGTATGTCCTTTGTCAACAACAAATTGTCACTGTTTTTGGTGTTGAATATATGCTATATGGTAATTTGTGGACCTAATAGGTATCTAAAGCCATTTGCACATAACAAAATATGTATTTTATCAAAGTAATTGTTGAACTGAAATACAATTAAGAAGAAGTATGTTAATAGTGAAATACAATTAAGGAAGAAGTATTTTGGGGGGAGGGCCCAAGAGAGTGGGGCCCTCAGCTATAGCTTGTTTAGCTTATACGTAAATCTGGCACTGCAAAGGATAGCTGCATTTCAACTCACACATTAGTCCAGGGGGCTTGGATCAAGTCAGTTTATACCGGAATTTGCAAAGAATGGATTTTTCAAGCATCCCTAATGGATGCACCCTTTGATTCCTTACATACGCCCACCCATCAACTTGCATGGAACACTTGGAGAAACCACCTCTGCAGAGATAGAGGCCAGACATTGGCCAGTGATTGGTTTGGGAACAGCACGTGCTGAGGCGAAACAGCTGTGGACCACCTGATTAGTGCCTAGATGGGCAGCGGCTGTGTGCTTTCTAAAGGAAGAGTGAGATGTCTGCAACAAACAAAGAAGCATAGAAAGGAATATCATACATGAAGCAATGAATGGCTTTTCTGGGCACTGCATTCCACACAACATGTTACTGGTTTCAGCTCCATAGATTGTCTATGGATCCGCCCCCCCCCCTTTCTGCTACAATTATATTTTTTTTAATAAAAAAACCATCCCGCAACAATTGCTCACCGACTATTCTAAAAACATTCATGTATAGAATTACCATTAAAAATAAAAACCAAAGACCTACAAACTGGAGACGTGAAAACATAAGATTTTTGTTTACTCCTACTGTTTTAAAAAGAAGACAAATCAATTATAACTAATTGCTTTATTATTGTCGCTATTATTATTATTTTCACTCTAGGCACATACTGGGAAAAGCAATCTTCGGTCTGAAGTGATTTTTTTACAGGCTGCCTTTTAGAGCCCCCGAAAATGGAGTTTTATAATAGAAGTGCTGACACAACCTTATCTGCAATATATTGGTGTGAACTGTATAATAAGCAGTTATTATGTATGTGTAAAAATAATGAGAGCCCGTGTCTGAAGAGAGTTAATGTAAAATGCTAAGCAATTATAGTTGGTTACACAGTATAGGTTAATGTTCTTTCATATAGCTACACATTCCTTCCCCGCCTCCCCCTCCCCCTTCTTTTGTCCTCCAGAACTCCTAATGAAAATTTTTGAGACCTGACGGTAATGATAAGCAGCCATTCACATGTCCTCTGTGTCAAGACTGGAGCATTAATGCCTTTCTTCATATAACATTGTGCATAGCCTAAAGCATCTATTAAAATCCTTTGTAAAATTCATGAAACAAAAGTGGTCGGCTGAGTCTAGTGGGAGAGAAAGTAAGCTGCTTATTAGCAAAAAGTCAAAAACACAGGGCCAATTACGTAGCCTGAGAAGGAACTATATGGGGAGTAATTCTTTCTTTAGCTCCACCGGCTCAAGCAAGAGAGGCAACTTAGACATATATATGTGTGTGTGTGTGTGTGTGTTTCGTTCTAAGCAGTAATTAA
This sequence comes from Podarcis tiliguerta, assembly GCF_965153285.1. Lineage (NCBI taxonomy): Eukaryota > Metazoa > Chordata > Lepidosauria > Squamata > Lacertidae > Podarcis > Podarcis tiliguerta. The sequence continues at coordinate 22,456,375 of NC_139534.1, forward strand.
ACTAAAATGTTTGGAGTTAGAAACAGCTCTATAACAACTGAAAGAAATGCTTAAAGAGAAACAATTGCCCGGTTTCTTACAGAGATGCTAAATTGGTAGGATTTGGTGATGCTCCCCGAAGAAACGGCTAAGGGGTAGTCAAGAGAAGCCGAGAGCTCAGGAGATATGTAAAGAATCTGTTTGGTATTTCAAATACGATAAATTAGATATATAAAAAAAGAGCCTTCCTTCCGAACAAGCAACATAAAACTGAATAAACCTACAATAAGATTGCCCTTTTTCTGTTATAAACTTGACATTAAGCCTGTCATGTTCAATGACAACCTAACAGACCTCATTCTTTTACCCTTTGGAATTTGAAAGATTGGCAGATGCCATGATTTCCTTAACATAAAAGACCTTACAGATAATGTTGGCTGCGCTTACTTTCGGTTTCCGAACTTCACTCCCGTACTTTTAGAATCATCGGGTGAGATTTGCAAATCGGGCTGGAGATTTGCTTTTGGTCAATAATTGCTTCTGACCGCTTGGAAAATCTTTCCCTGACAAAAGGGGGAAACGTGACTTGAGCAGCAATTTTTTTAACGATTTGCTTTACTAGTCAAAATATTCCCCAACATTCATAATAATGAGATGCTTTGCACAAAACAGTTCATTATTATGAAAGGAGGGTGAATTACTGTAAAGTTTGGAAAGCTAAGCCAAGGCAGAACTTCACTGTGTTGGCTCTAAACAGAATACAGAACAGTGGTTTTGTTTAAAGCAACCCTCTTCTCACATAAAAAAAGCCTTTTTACCCAGTATAGACACCCGGGCCAGCTCACCCATGAAGCAAGGTGAGGTGACTGCCTCAGGCAGCAGGGCCCACCGGGGCAACAGACCCCTATGTTGATCTTTCTCCCCCCCCCTTTCCCAATGTAGATCTTCCCTGGCTGCTTCTTCCCTGGTGTAGAAGGGGGCGCCATTTTGAGTTCCTCCTCAGCTACCAAAATGTATTGGACCAGCCCTAATAGACACAATTTTTCTCTGCCTCTTCAAGAATGTGGAATGTGGCAAGAATGAAAAGTCTTATTTCCTAACAATGAGTTGGTCAGCTCTTAACAATTGTGTTGAAAAGGTTTAACATTTACAAGCTTGCGTTGGTCAATTAATTTTGGGGGGAAGGGGATGAATTTATTTTTGGCTGTTGGTGGTATAGTGTGAGATGGGATTTTAAAAATTGTGTTTGGGGTTTATGATTAACACTAGCTAGAGGCCCACCATATGACAGTGTGTGTGTGTGTGTGTGTGTGTGAGAGAGAGAGAGAGAGAGAGAGAGAGAGAGAGAGAGAGAGAGAGAAACACTGTGAACCCTGTTCCCAGTGATTCAGTCATCCACTGTCAGGGCAGAGGCCAGATTCTGCCTACACTTGAGCAGTGTCTCAAGTGTTTGCTTTTCACACTCAATATGGCGACACTTAACTTGGAGACCTGTTGACTGGAGATTCCAACCATTGAGATTTCAACCCAACTCTTCCCACCTGTGTCACCCCATCATGACCTCTGTTTCTTAGCGATGGCATGTTGCGACTAGCTTTTAAATAGGGACACAGGAAGTACCCAGACTGTTGCTATTGTTTTAAGTTGGGGGGGGGGGGCTTAGACACCCTTAAATTCCTGGATCCAGTAGGTGTTATAATTTAATCAAGCCTCCCGAACACCTAGGTTCAGTAAGGGTGGAAATATAAGCCAGTCCAGTTTCCTGATGAGGTAATCGCCTGGGAGATGAGCCATTAAGAAAACCAAGGAAAGGTAATGGGCCATTAAGAAAGCCAAGGGGGGGGGCTCTGTGCCAGATGGTGAAAGGGTGAGGCCCTTCCTCAACTCAGAGTCAGTTAGTAGACAAAGCCAGAGTTTGAATTAGTCTTTAGGATTGGCTGTGATGTGACTTGGAGGAAAAAATAGTTTCAGCTGGTAAAGGCAGCAAGCTGGAGAGAGGGTGAGAGCACAATGTTTGGTTTCTGTTTGAATCCAGAAATCATGGGCTATGGGACAAACAAGACCCTTTAGGGATTTTAATACTGTGAACCCCTCCATCATAGACTCAAGTTACGCAAAGAAACCATATTTCCTAAAGACACCACAGTCTCTACTGTGCTGACTGTTTAGTTAACAGCTGAATTGGTAATCTTGTAAAACAAGCCCATTTCTTCTAAAAACTGGGGTGTTTTCCAATGCGAAAAGTGATGGGGACATGGAATGGAAAGTGTGGGAGAACAGTTGCGTGATGCAATGTCATCTCCCCACAAACGAATCGGAATAAATACTCATGAACTGATGATATATAACTTCCCCGCAAACTTTGTGCAAACAAATCAGGAGGAATGCTCAATAAACAGGCCATCTGGATGTTGCAGAGAGCCCTTTGCTGAAGCAATGTCTTCCCAAACTGAGCTACCTGGGCCCCTTTGGGGCTGTCCAGGGTCCTGCCTTGCCCCACCCAGATCTGGACTGGAAGAAGCCGTGGCGCTTGTTACCTCTTCCCAGCCCCCAGAGCTACTATGCATGGAACTTCATCAAAATGCACATGATGGAGTTAATTCTACAATGGCTTTCCTGTGGGATAGGCTGTCTTGTAAATACAGTGAGGTGGCCTTTGCATTTCTCAGATCCATTTAACAGAAATGAGCACACAGAAGCAGATCAGTTGGTCACTCTTGTTCATTCCGGCTTTGACTGTGTTACATTCCCATTCTATTTGCCTCTGTGTGCAGACTCCTGCATGCAGAATCTCTCCAGGGGAGAAATGGAGTATATGGATAATGCAACCTACAAAAAAAACTTTGTTTCTGCAAAGGGGATGTTTGAACATTGTTGAGAATCAAATTATGTGGGGCTTGTGCGTTTAGCGTTTAGCCTTTGCAATGTGGACATGAAGGTAAAAGATTTTGCTGCTTGCAATATTTATGAATTGTGAATGATACCTTGTCATTATATTGTGTTTTGATGTATGGTATATTATTATTATTTTGGTTCTGAGGTTTGTTTGTTTTTTACTTAAGGTACACTGTTTAGATATATTCATTGAACAAATTATTGGAATTATTATTAGGATTATTATCGTTCATAGTATACTGTAGTTTTGAATGCGGAATTTGTATTGAACTTTTGTGTTATGGTTTGTAAATTTCTGTTGAAATATGAAGCAGTATATAAATTAACCAAACCAAACCAAACATCTGGTGGTCAGGGTTGGGGCCAATGAGTGCAAGCGCAAATGGCTGTCCCCTACCTAAATGAACACTTGAACAAATTATATCATAATCAATACTGAAAATACAATCAGCTGGGTACACCTCTTCATTCCTGTACCTTTAGCCTCCCTTCTCTCCCCCCCCCCAAAAAATCAGGCCTTTCTTTTAATTTGGTTCTTTTTGCAAACAGTATATATATCTTACCAATGTAGCATTATTCCCAAATGAGATTTTTTTAGGAGTGGACTTTTAATGACCCAGTGCTGCAATTGTGCATCGTCCTCTTTTGCTGTTTACATTATGCATATCAACCAGCAATTTTACTTGCAAATGAAGGCTGCACTACTGAAGCCACATTTGAGCTCATAAGCCCCATAGATACTAATGGGAGGTCACGTGTGGCTTCCTGAATGCAGCACAGATGCTTAGGCAAAAAGACCTGTTTTTATATGAACAGGATTTGCAGGAGCCCCTAAAGGTTGGCTGTTCATTTGGAGACTTTGGGCCATACATGCTTCTCAGTAGGTATGCAAAATCTCACACCCTGAGCCTAAGGCTTACTGCGATCAGCAAAACCATGTGATCACACCAGGGCTGAAAACCTAAAGCAGTATAGTATGTACATAGATCAACAAGCATCAGATTTAATTGATATATATCAGTAGGCACTCATTTTAATTAGGGAGAGCAAATTAGGAGGAGACTGATCGCCATCTTCAAATATCTAATCATGGAAGATGGAGCAAGCTTGTCTTCTCCCGCTCTGGAGAGTATGACTCAAACAAATGGATTCAGGCTACAAGAAAGGAGATTCCGACTAAACATCAGGAAGAACTTTCAGACAGTAAGAGCTGCGCAACAGTAAGAGCTGCCCTCAGAAGATTGTGGACTCTCCTTCACTGGAGGTTTTTTTAGCAGAGGTTGGATAACCATCTGTCATGGATGCTTTAGTTGAGATTCCTGCATTGCAGGGGGTCAGCCTAGATGACCCTTTGGGCCCCTTCCAACTCTACAATTCTATGATTCTATGACAGTTAAAGGTCTAAGTTTTGAGGCTATTTCTATTGTGTTGCTATAATGAGGCAGGGGAGAGCTGGAGGCCTATTTTGCCAAAGCTAAGCAGGTATGGACATAGTCAATTCCTGGTCAAGAGACTTCTTAGGAACGCTGCGTTGAGTTCCACTATAGAAGAAACGGGAGATATTACTGTATTAAGTAAATAAGAAATTAAATGAGGAATAAGTTATAAATGATGACTTATCCTTTTTTTAAGAAAAAGGGTTACTTTTGTGTTTTAAATTCAAGCAGCTCAAAAATATATATGCTACTTTTATTAAGGAGTTGAGTACAATGTGCAAAATAAGAGCAACAACAAATTTATTTTTATGCCACCCAGCCACTCTGGGCAGCTTCCAACAAAATATTAAAACACTAAAAACCTGAAGCATTAAAAACCTCCCTGTACACGACTGCCTTCAGAAAAGTCAGATACAGTGGATGCTCAGGTTGCGAACGTGATCCATGCAGGAGGCATGTTCGCAACCCACAGAGTTCACAACCCGCAGCGCCGCGTCTGCACACGCGTGGGTTTTGATTTGCCGCTTCTGCACACGTGCAAAATGTGATTTAGCACTTCTGAGCATGCACAACCACCGAAACCTGGAAGTAACCTGTTCCGGTACTTCTGGGTTTCGGCGCGTCCGTAACCTGAAAAAACGCAACCTGAAGCGTCCGTAACCTGAGGTATGACTGTAGATGTAACCTCACTTCTCACAATGAGGGAACCACCAGAAGGCCTTTGGAGCTGGATCTCAGTGTCCAGGCTGAATGGTGGGGAGACGCTCCTTCAGGTATACAGAGCATTAAGAAGCACTTTTTTCTAGAACCCTCCCACCCCAATATTCAGAGTTTGGGCAAATGGTCAGGGTAGAGTGAGGACTCCCCTCCCCTATGGTGAAGCATCCTGCCCAGAAATACTTTCGGGCGCCAGATTAACAATACAACCCTGTGCACGTCTACTTAGAAGTAAGCCCTTCTGAATTCAATGGGTTGTATTCAATGCTAGTCCTACTCAGAGCAGACCATCTGAAATGGAGGGACATGGCCGACTTAATTTCAATATGTCTACTCTGAGTAAAACTTATTTACAGCAACCCAATGAGACTTACTCCCAAGTAAGTGCATATGGGACTGCAGCTGCAAACCATTTTGTTTGCCTTTCGACAAGGAGAGAGGTTGATGATACTGGTGCTGCTGTTGGGATTTCACAGCAAATCCCATATTATTTATTTTATCGTGTTCATGCCATGTTCTGCATTTAATGATGTTATTGAATTTGTAATTTGTGTTATTGTTGTGTTTGATGATGTTTTATTATATCTTTCCTTGAAAGCCAGCTTTGTGTTTTTTTCAAAAAAGCATAAACAATGGGATCTATATGTTTTAAATGAACAAACTAAAACGTTCTTTAATAGGTGAGCAGCCTGACATAAAATGTTGTGTGCTTTTGGCTTTCCTGTGATATGCAAAAAATCATCCTGGGTAAACAGCCTGATGTATATGCTTAAAATTAGGGTGCCAAGAAAGATATCTATATGCTAATCTAATATTAGAATGACTGTTGGGAATATCTCTAAAATCTCAAGGTCATATCCAGTACTGATGGTGTAACCTTTCATATTCTGAAATTCTTGTTTCAATCTAGAAACAGCATAACCAGAAATCTCTGTATTACATTGCTTATACAGATACTCCTTGATCTTCCTCCACCCAACCAGACCCCCCCTTTTTTCATGTTCAAGTGATATTCTTATGTTCTCTTTCATAAAACAGGCCATCAGGTTTCACACGGTATATAAAAATGATGCGCATTGTAAGTTTCTGACTTCTCTCCAACGCATTGTAAGGAAATTTCAGAGAGATAAAAGGAGAGATGGCTGTAACTTTGCGGCGGTGGGCAATGAACCGGCTTGTGTTCCCTTTATCAGAAGACCTGTCCAGTTCCAGAAGAATTATACATTTTGTTAAATTATCGTAGGGGACCATGAATGAGGGAATCATGTAGCAAATCACATTTTCCATATCATGATGATCTAGGGATGGAGTGAATAACAGGGCATGTGTTTTGCACGCAGGAAGTCCTAGAGAGTCAATTCGTGGCCTTTCTAGGCAGGGCTGCTATGATCCAGTTCAGACCTTATAACATAGGTGCCAGCTCCTAGGAGCTGTGGCACTCCCCCCCCCCCCATGTATTTTTAAGGGGGCGAAAATGCCTCAGTGTTCCTCCTCAATGTTCAGAGGGCATTCAGCTCCAACCCTGGCTCTTCGTGATGCTGTGTGCGTGATGTCAGGATGTTGCACGACATCACATACATGATGTCAGGACATCGCATTAGGCCCCCTCGATCGTCTTGAGAAGTTGGTGACCTTGCCCTGTAGACTTCAGCCTTTTCAGGTCAGGGGGGCCACCTGAAGCCCAAATATACATTTGGAGACCCACTTCTTAACATTGTGCTTTCTCTATATATGGATGGTGGAGTTGCTCTTGCAACTGATCTTGGCTCATCCGTAGAAGACCAAATGGTGTAGACCAGGTCCTTGAGATGTTGATGGACTCCAACTCCCATAATTCATGACCATTGGTCATGCTGGTTGGTGTTGGTGGGAGATATAGTCCAACAAGGTATGGAAGGCACCACAGTGGCCAGTACTGGTGTAGGCCAGTAGTTTTTCAACCAGTGTGCTGTGGTACCTTGAATGATGGTCAAGGTTGCCACGGGCAATACTGGCCTCTGCCCCTCTCCTTCCCTCCCTCCTCTGATGCCTTTTCACATCTCTGCCTCCCAAAGGCTTGCACAGCTGTTTGTTGCAGCAGCCCTGGCTACAAGCTCCACAGGCAAATGGTACTTCTGGGGCTGGCCAGGGGGCACTGGTTGCCAGGAGCTGAGGCAGCCTCAGAGTAAGCAAGCAGTCCACCAGCCCTTGCTGTTGGGAATGGCCAGATAAGTCCTAGGCCCCTGTGGGGCAGTGTGAGGAGGCACCTCTCTTTGGGGCAGGGGGGGGGCAGCTCAGAGACCAGGGGCGGTGGCAAGGAGAGGGAAGAGGAGAGGAGGCTGAGGGAACACTCCACAAGGGAGGGTGTTTGATAAAAGGTGAGAGGCTGCTGGCTCTGCAGGCAAGGGGTGACATAACTGGGCTCCTGAGCCCCACAGGGGTGCTGCAGAAAGAATGCAGTTGGTCAAGGGAGCTGTGGACTCCAAAAGGTTGAAAACCTCTAGTGTAGGCAATACAGTATTAGACAGAACAATGGTCTGACTTGTTATAAAACAACTTCTGATGTTCATTAGCCTCTTTCTGAAAGCAGCCGTGGCTGGAGAGGCCTATGAATGTTTATTTAAATGTACGAAGAGTTAATACCAGAAAGACAAAATAATTGTCTGAAAAATATTTCAAACGCCACTTCTAGAATGTCGTGTGGTTCCTGTTTGTAGAACGCAACCCCCTCGCCCAGCTCAGCTTTTAAAAATAAACTGTACATATCACTAAGCAGATAAAATTTTTCAAAACTCTTATCTCCCTGTAGTTTCACTAACATGTTAACCTACTTACAGCAATTAGTGCTTCATTAGTAAGGCTAACTAACTGTTGCTTTGCCCTGTAATGATTTGCCAGGTTTTCTATATACAAGTGCATAATCAATGTTTTCCAATTACGGCTATAGTGCAACCACTATTTCAAATAAACTAGATAATAATACAAACCCATTACTGAATCTGAAGTAGCAGAGGCATTTAATTGCCAGGCAGTTCTTCTCAGCTTTTAAAATTTTTCACACTAATGAAGTGTCATACAAAAAAGTTGTATTGATTTTTCCACCACATGGCTTCAACCACAAATATGTAATTATCCCTTTTATATCTAGCAAGGGGATTAAAATAATCTATAGTATATAGCCTTTACTTATCCCTGATGGGTTTAGTAGTACTTTTACCCTTTTCAAAATATGCAGCATTTTGATGAATGAACTTTCGGTAAAATGTTGCTTTATCTGCTTCATATCTTTAGTGTGTGTGTGCGCGTGTGTTTTAAAAAAGAAAAAAGCTAGCTGGTAAGCAAGCAATGGAATTTTAAATCCTGGCTTCCCCTAAAGCTTTCAAATACTGCAGAGCTATTGAAGTAAGTGGGAATTTTCATAGTGATTAAAATTGCATCAAGGCCACAGGCAGTCGATATTCTGTACATTTACTCACAATTAGTTCATGTTAACATTATTCACCTAATGTTCAGTGCTTGAAGGATGGCTCATATTCTAGAGCTATAGGATGAGATCTGACATTAATCATTCTCAGAACTGGCCCATTTAAATCAATGGGCCTAACACTGAGTATGAGCAGTGTTGAATATCATCCAAAGGCAGAAATTGTGAAATTTTAAATGTGAATGTGTGTGTGTGTGTGTGATTTAGCCATTTTCTTTTTCTATAAAATAATTCCTTGAATAGCACAGGAACCTACAAATTATGTGGATATTGCCATATTTGGTTAAACAGAATGAAATCCAGCAAGCACCAATTCTTTGATATATTGTCACGGAAATAATACTGAATGTCTTTCAGGAGCTCCCCCTCCCCCACACTCAGTTATGACATTCTCCGGGTGGCCCTGAGCTAGTTGCCATCACTCAATGTGACCTACCTCATAAGGTTGTTGTTAGGATAAGGTGGAATAACCCCGGCATATGCCATCTTGATCCTGCCAACCTAGCAGTTCAAAAGCACGTCAAAGTGCAAGTAGATAAATAGGTACCGCTCTGGCGGGAAGGTAAACGGCGTTTCCATGCGCTGCTCTGGTTTACCAGAAGCGGCTTAGTCATGCTGGCCATGTGACCCGGAAGCTGTACGCCGACTCCCTCGGCCAACAAAGCAAGATGAGCGCCGCAACCCCAGAGTCGTCCGCGACTGGACCTAATGGTCAGGGGTCCCTTTACCTATGCCATCTTGAACATACTGTATATGAACTCCTCAATTGACAGATTTAAATATTACATTTTCTATTTGTTTTTCTCAAAGGACAGGTTGGGTGGAATACAATGCAAAACTAAGGAAATCCTCAGTAAACAATATCTTCTGTGTTTAAAGAATTAAAACGGATTTTTAAATGGGCCGTTCCATCCCCCTCTCTCATGCATATATGTTGACGTCATGAAGTGTTTGCATTAATTGCCTTCATAATATTTATTTCAATGTAACTTTAAATGTGATCCTACCAAAATTAAGCACTTGGTAGCCTCAGGGATCTTTAGATAGAGAGTTAAAGGGTATGGTTAATTTCCCCTTTGACACCAATGGAAGGCTGCAATCCCATGTGCACTGACTTGGGAGTAATCCCCCAAAAACATAGTGGAACCTGAGTAAGCCTACACCGGATTTCATTGTCAATGTGTGATTCAATTTGGTGGGATCAGGTGCTTTAGTACCTGATGTCAATAAGCAGAGAGTTCCAATAAGCAGAGAGTTCCACCCCAGAGTTGCCACTGATATACTAAGGACTTATGTAATTGGTTGATATGTAGCATTATTCTTAATATTAGAATGTCAGAAAGTACCACACTTTAGTAATCTCTCTCCTTGTCCCCTGCAAACTAAGCTACTTATAGCTGCTAAGATTTTCTTTTTCTAATACTGTAGAACCTCTACTTACGACCACCTCTACTTGGGCCCGATCCAAGTTGCGACTGTGGCAAACCTGGAAGTAAACACCGGGTTTGCCGCAATTCGCGCATGCGCAGAAGCGGTTTCTGCTGTTTGCGCATGTGCAGAAGCGACCTGGATTGACTTACGGTTGGACCTCTGTAAGTGTCCGTAAGTAGAGGTTCCACGGAAGTCGAATGGAATCCGTTCCAGAAGTCCGTTCGACTTCCAAAACACTCAGAAACCAGAAGCTCCTGTAGCCAATTGGAAGCCGCGGAAGCCCCGTCGGACGTTCGGCTTCCAAAAATAGTTCACAAACCAGGACAGTCACTTCCGGATTTGTGGCTTTCGGAAGCCAAAATGTTTGAGAACTAAGCTGTTTGAAAACCAAGGTACGATTGAAATGAGTGACTATGCCAGTGTGTGGATTGTTTTTCGTTTCTTTTATTTTTTCAGTAGATATTTTGAAGGAAAAACTCCTGTGCAAAATGAAAAGGTAATGTTTCAAGCAATACATATGTTAAAAGCTGAACATGGTAGAATGCCTTTGAAGTCTTGCGATCCACATAGAAATGCCGTAAAACACGCTGAGCCAAAATAAATTTTCATGGTGGCTGGAATTCCTGCTTGTTCTAGGAAATCCTTTCAGACACCCACAGGACATATAACAGGTACGATCTGGGAGCTCATTGGGGTCAGAGGGGAGCAGCAACAGTGCCACAATTGGAATCAGCCCAAGGGCAGGACGTAATGTGAACTACATCTCAACTCCAGAAACTATTAGGAAAGCCAGCCCAGAATATGAGAAAATATATTGTGGTTGTAAACCACCCGGAGATCTATAGAGTGATCTACTACTACTACTACTACTACTACTACTACTACTACTACTACTAGAATTATGTAGGCAATAGCATGTACCTTTTCTTCACCAATACTTTCCAGATTTGGGAGATAATGTCTTAAAGGAGAGAGCATATTGTCTCTGTTACTACAGACCTATTTATATTCTGATGTATTTATATTCTGCCTCCTCAGAGAACTCCTTAGATGGTTCTAAGCAGGCCAGGGCACTCCCGAGTAAAGACAACGAGGGGCTAATCTGGACCTCTGTTTGGCAGTGGCAGGCCCTGATGGACTTCCACAACCCTGCCACTTCCACCGACCGGGGGGAAGGTTGGGAGAAAGGCTGGCGCGGGGGAAGATGCCAGGATCAGGCCCACTGCATCATGTGACAGTAGTCAGGTCAGCACAGGAAACCACAGGACCCATGCCAGCCTGGCCCCACCCTGCAAATGCCCCATTTCAGGGATTTGAGCTGGATCCTGCCAGCGAGGGCACATTTTTTAGTGGTACCTTTACCCACCTACCATTCCGGTGCCCTGTGGCATTCCTTGCCAGTGGGGCTTCCCTGTGGTTGGCAGAGCTCATCTGACATCAGAAGCTGATGGAATTGGGCGGAAGAACACCTCCAGCCCTTCCAAACCCCTCCAGCACAGCAAACTGGGGGATTGGATTCCTTTGTTAGTACCGGTTACATCAGAGCAAAATGTGACCTAAGACTGCAATCCTATATCATACTTACTGGGAAATAAGTCCCATTGTTATGCAATGGGGTTCACATCTGAGTGGACCCAAGTACAGGTTTTCATTGTTAATTCATTTCCCCCTATTGTTGCAAATATCATTTTGTTAAGTTTCATAAATTATCTCCTCCGATAGAAATAAAAAGACTCTGTTCCTTGTGTTACTTTAGCACAGATCTAAACAAAATAATTTGCCCTTATGATTTAGTCAACACTGGAGTTGCTGCGCAAAGCACAGTGAAATAAAATCAATAGATATATCTATCTATCTATACCCCCCTCCTGACCAATTTTCTACACGCTTGCTTTAGAGTAAGCCCCACTGAACTCAATATACCATTGTGCTACCAGGAATTTGAAAATGAAGCAAAGCTTAGGCTTGCAGGAGGAAAGAATTATGCCAGATATAATGATAGTTCAACCTGACATGGTTCAACCTGAAATGTACACACATCTTTTAAAACATTTCTCCAGATCATAAATGGCCATCACCTTGACCGTTGACATGAAGCCATCAGAGTTATATTATTGACGAAACTTTCAGCTCCCCATCTGTTTCGCTGAATGAGCATCATACAGCTGTCAGCTAAGGCAAAGCACAAAACTGATTATCGCTTCTGACATTTTCCTTTCACAGTTTATGAAAGCAAAACACCTTGAGGTTTCTTGAACCCAGGAGTGGCAACTGTAAAAGACACCTTAGAACACAGAAGTAACTTCCATTTATTTGGTGTGTGTTTTTAAAAGACTGCTTTAAATAAGAATGATTTGCTTATGGTATTCTCCAACTACATACATAATATTGTTGGAAGAGATTAAATGATGTTAGTAACAATGTGAGACAAGAGATCATTTCAGAAGATTACTTTTTTTAAAAAAAACAAAGAGCAACTTGTCTATTGTTTTATGGGATAAATGTTGTCCTCAGCACATGTGCTCTCCTCTTTCCAGGGTGGGAACACGATTATAGAATTACAGAATATTAGAGTTGGAAAGGACTTTGGAGGTCATCTTCATGCTCAGTCCACAATTTTGCAACTAAAGCATCCCTGTCAAATGGCTGACCAGCACCAAAGGAGAGCCCATCATCTCCCAAGATGGCCTTCTTAATAGTTGGATAGTTCTTCCCATGACGAAGTTTCTCCTAATGTTTCCTTTGCAATTTTCATCCTTGAATTTTAGTTGGGTCCTCTGGACAAACACAGAACAAGCCTGCTTCATCTTCTAAGTGACAGCCCTTCATATAGCTGAAAACTGCTATGATGTCTCTGCTGTTGTGCTGGGCCCGGGGGTAGCCCGGGTAACACGGTCCAGGTCTGGTCCCGAATCCAAGGGTTCCACGAGGAGTCAGTCTGACAGGGCCGAGGCAGGACACGAGGCAGGAAACCAGGTGAAGTCAGGCACAGGATCACAGGCAGGTTCTGGCAAAAAGCAACGTTGCTCCCACAACCTGGGGTGGGGTCCAGCAGCCTTTTATCTCTGTCAGGGTAATGGCCGGTCCTGATCCCCGGGTGACTCACCTCCCTGTCTCGCCCGAAGGTGAGCACTCCTCCTGCGAGTACTTAGGTCTCTCCTTCTCTAAGACCTCAGTCTTTGCAGCTTGGGAGATGTCGGTGAGTTACTAGACCCAGAGGCCACCTCAGCCTCTCCTGACCCAACTGGTAGTGGAGTATCTGTAAGTGATGGCCCAGCCGAAGGCAACGAGGTAATCCCTGGAATCTAGCTGCTGAGAGGTCGGCCAACTTCCCAGTAAAACCTCCCCTGTGAAGCTGCTATTTGCCCCACAAGTGAATATTTCCCCTTACAAGGCAAATAGCAATTTGGGAGGTGGCGGAGAGATGCAGTGGAAAAATAAAATGAGTGAAAGGATTAATTGCCCCTCCCTGATTGGATTTGTGGGTCTTCAGTACTGCAGTAATCAGGTTGCAGTCTTGTGTGCATTTACCTGGAAGTCTCATTAAACTCAATGGGACTTACTTCTGTGATGAGGCTGCATTTTAATGTTTCAGTGTTTTAATGTTATATTTTAATCTTGTTTTTAAGTTGTATTCATTCAACTTGTTTTTATTATTGCTTGTTAGCCGCCCTGAGCCCAGCCTTGGCTGGGGAGGGCGGGGTATAAATAAAATTTTATTATTATTATTATTATTATTATTATTATTATTATTATCTGGAGCCAGGGCAGGCTCAGGCCCCTGACTCGGCCCAGCTGGTGCTTGTTGCAGGGAAACCTGTGCAGACTGGGGCTCCTCAGAATCAGGCCCCAGACTAGGTTCAGCTGCCACCTGAGGCAAAGGATCCGGTGCGGACTGAGACTCCTCTGGCTCCAAGTCCGAGCCCAAGTCCCAGGCCATCACAGCTGTTTCATCTTCCCTTCTCCGGCCTAAGCAAGATCGAGCAAACTTGCAATGAACTGCTGAAAGAGGTAGACATGTTTTCAGACAGATCGCCATCCTGGCAGTCCTCCTCCTCTGGACATGCTCTCATTTGTGAGTGCCTGTGACTTCATAGTAAATAATAGTACATGCTTCAAAAAAAATTGCAATGGTGCAAATCCATTAATGTGTGCAAATTTTATACTCACCAGTAGCCCTGCTTCTGGAGAGTTGGGTTTCCTCTTTTGGGGGCCATGCATACGTGGCCATCAGTCCTGTATACCTGAAGGAGCATCTCCACCCCATCATTAGCCCAGACACTGAGGTCCAGCTCCAAGGGCCTTCTGGCAGTTCCCTCACTGCGAGAAGTGAGGTCACAGGGAACCAGGCTGAGGGCCTTCTCGGTAGTAGCACCCGCCCTGTGGAGCGCCCTCCCCTCAGATGTCAAGGAAATAAGCAACTATCTTACTTTTAAAAGACATCTGAAGGCAGCCCTGTTTAGGGAAGTTTTTTATGTTTAATGCTGTATTGTGTTTTTAATATTCTGTTGGGAGCCACCCAGAGTGGCTGTGGAAACCCACCCAGATGGGCGAGGTATAAATAATAAATTATTATTATATTATTATAATGGGTTTGGGAAAGGTAGAAGCAGCAGCAGCAGCAGCAGCAGCAGCAAGAAAAACTATCTGAAGCCTCATCCTCAAGGATAAAACATGTCTCCCTGGATCACAGTGCCCATGATGGAAGAATGTGAGAGAGTATAGAGATGGCATTTGAATAATCACAATGCATGAACACAGTGGACTGGGTCTAATTTGCCACAGGGGCAGTTCCAGTGAGACGGGGTTTGCGACTCACTTAGGGAGCACCATTACAGAGAATTTACCCCTCCTGTTTTACTGCAGCTCCATAGATAAAAGCAGGAGGATGCTAGGCTGGTGTGGGGAATGTGTACATAAAGGTAAAGGGACCCCTGACCATTAGGTCCAGTCATGGCCGACTCTGGGGTTGCGGCGCTCATCTCGCTTTATTGGCCGAGGGAGCTGGCGTACAGCTTCCGGGTTATGTGGCCTCTTCTGGCCACTAAGCCGCTTCTGGCGAACCAGAGCAGCGCACGGAAACGCCGTTTACCTTCCCGCCGGAGCGGTACCTATTTACCTACTTGCACTTTGACGTGCTTTCGAACGGCTAGGTTGGCAGGAGCAGGGACCGAGCAATGGGAGCTCACCCCGTTGCGGGGATTTGATCCGCCAACCTTCTGATCAGCACGCCCTAGGCTCTGTAGTTTAACCCACAGTACATAGGCCTTCCCATTCCCTATTCCCCACAAGAGCTTGGCATGCTCATGCTATCAAAGGAAGGGAGGTGGAAGAGGCCTTTGCCATGTCCTGGGGGGGGGGGTCCCTCTGCATGCTGACACTGTGCCACCAATGGACTTGATTAAGCCTCAAATGTATAGTACACAAACCGTTTGCTCTTGGAGTAATGCTACGGCAACCAGAAAATTGAAGCTGTTTTTACCGAACATGGCTGACAATAAATCAAACTACCTCAAAGGCATGGGAAAGCCTCCCGCAAAACTACAAAACACACTTTTCTGCCTGTGCCTCATGGTTCATCCCCACCCTTCCCCTTTGCCTTACAACCGGGAGCATGACTCTAGCTTCCAAGCGGCCGGTTGCCCAGAAAGAAGCCCAGCAAGAGTAAGATGAGGGACAAACTCCTCATAATATGGACATAGGCAAGGAGCCCTGAGCTATAACATCCTTAGCAGAACCAAGTCCTTTGTGTTCTTTTGGATCTCTACACTGGAGGGGAAAACACAGATGGGTGTTAGTTGTCAAAACAGAAACTCAGCCCTAATTCCAGCATTATGAAATCGTACTGGATTGCTTCCTGCTAGGCGCTGCAGAACCATTTGCAGTATCATTTTTCAGAATCTGGCCCTGCGAGGTTGCTGACTGCCTAACAGCCGGCAAAGGCCAGCGAAGGCATTGATGACTGCGAATTATAGGTCAGACTACTGCCTCTTGTTGTGCTTGTGGCTCTGTGTGGACAGAAGGCAGAATAATGTAAGCCAGCCAGCCAGCCAGCCAGCCAGCCCATCCCTTCTCCTCCCCTCCTCCCCACTATGACTTTAGTTTTGATATCACATCATGATTCTGAGCTTGGAACACCATAAATTTTCTCCAAATGTATAGTAATTCCTTGGTGCAGTCGAAAGTTATGATTCATTTATACTGGAGTGACAGCATAATACCTAGGTGTCAAAATCTATTAAAACTGTTCAATGTCTTCTGTTTATTTTTAGAACCAATTGAGACTTAACTGATGGTGAAAAATATACAGTCAAGTGTGTTTACTTCACCTTTACAAAGAATCTGTTATAGTCCCAATTAATTTGTTATTCCTGTCACAACAGGTACTGGATACTTCAAAACTGTCATTACCGTTTTTGCCTACTTTTTTTTTTTAGTTTAGTTTAGTTTTTTGTTCTGTTATTCACAAAGGCTTTCTGTTTATTTTTAACCCATTAGGAGAGAGACCGAGATAATGGCTCCACAACATTTTAAAGCTGCACATCGCCTCACAATTTAATTAAACGTGCAATGGATAAATAGATCTCCTCAGCAGCCGAAGCCAGACAGCCACTGAATTTTTCGGCTCTCCCCATAACAATCAGGTGTTGTTTTCGGAGCTGGATTTAATGATGGTCCACAGGAGCATCTCTCATATGCACCGATATGATGGGCCAGATGGAAAACATTTGAATTAAAAATGTACTACACGAGGCAGCCATAAGCGCTGAGGTAGTCTTCAGTGCAAAATCCAGAATGGGTATCTCATTGTTATTAATTAACAGTACATTCCTTCAAAGGAGAGACTCCCCCTCCCCTCCCCTGGCAGTATAAGGGTTTTTATGGTTAGAAAATAGGCTGTATACATCTTAAAACCAAACACCATGTACTTAGGAGGTTCGTGTAATCAGCAGAAATAAAAGCAATTTCAGCAAGGCAATTGCAAACATAACCGGTGAGATGAGTAAGTGTTTGTGAATGCAGATGTGAGAGCGTCGTAAAAGGAAAAGGTGGGGGGGGTGGAGCAATTATGATGTGCTATTGCCATGCGCTTTCCCAGAAGCGAAGGGAAGGAAAACTGCAGATTTTGTCGCAGGGAATTTAGAACAAGAAAATGGTAAGTGAGAACAGAGAGCCAGATCCTATGTTAGTAGGATGGATATTAGTCAGGGGCATCTTCAGATATCACTGATGATGGTTTAGGTTTACATTCATACATAGTAACGGCCCTTCTCTCTATATAATTTGGTTAAAAATTCTTTTAGAAGCATGGATTCGTAGGCAACCAATGACGCCATCCCATACATGCAAGGTCTTCTGCTTGCATTGCAAAACTACCCTTCCCTCTCCTTCCCTCCCCCACTATGACCCCTGAGCTGCCACCCCATCTGCTCTGGGTGGTTGGGGGACTCCCAGAACAGATTTGGGGTTGCATGAGGGCTGGAGGGGGCATTCTTTGCGTGAATGGAGCAACTTTTGGGGGGATACAGCCCATGGCTCCCTTCACTCTCTTGATGCAAGAAGGGAGGAGTGAGCCTGTATTACTTATCACATTTTTGTCCAGGGAACTCATATATAGGTTTATCCCATTTCAATCTCACAGAAACCCTATGGAGTAGGTTAGGCTGAGAGATGATGACCAGGAAGCTTCATTATCAATGGAGGGATTTGAACTTGGCTTTTCTGGTCCAAAGCCAACACTCTCTTCACAATGGATGTGCCCTAATGGGTGTCTTCCAAGGATTAAAACAAAGGATACTTTCAGAAGTGGCACCAAGAACAGTATTTGAACTTGAATGCCATATAGATACGGAAAGAGCCTAATGCATGTTCAAATTGTGTGTGATGCGGGTGGCGCTGCGGTCTAAACCATTGAAATTCTTGGGCTTGCCAATCGTAAGGTCGGCAGTTTGAATCCCCATGACGGAGTGAGCTCCCGTTGCTTTGTCCCAGCTCCTGCCAACCTAGCAGTTTGAAAGCAAGCCAGTGTGAGTAGATAAATAGGTATCACTGCGTCTTTATAAGTCCCCCAGTTTCCCCTCAAATTTAGCTTCTTAACTGCAACCACCTCCACTGGGGATACCCAGTGTGGGGTCTTTCTTTCTAACAAGTCCCTGTACCTGACCCAGACATTGTAATCACATGATTGTAAAACAAAACCTTACGTACTTTAGCCCCATGGAATTCAATCGGACTTATACCTAGGGCTGCAATCCTACAGCACAAGCTTAGCAATGTCTGCTCACAAGTGACATGGTTAGCCTTGAGCTGGGATACTGCAGTCCCAGGTATAGTCATGGGCTGGACTGAGGAGGAATGGTGGGGGCCACTGCCCCTTCTCCTGAACCTTCCCAAGAACAGGAGGACAGCATAGAATTAGAACAGTGGTTTGCAGAAGGACATAGTTCAGAGGCTGCAGAGGGGAAAAGCTGGGAAATATTGGAAGAGGAACAGCAGGAAGAAGGAACAGCTGGCAGACTCAGTGTCTTTGTGGAGCATTCCTGAGCCCCCCTCTCCCAGGACTAGGCGGGCATTAAGAGTAGTGGAACAGAAAGCTCAGAGGTAGAAAACCCAGATCCGCCAGCGCAGGGATGACGCAGGATAAGAGAGACGGAGGGGGTTGTGTTTTACTTGGAGCAACGCCGTCACTGAGATAAGGACTACATTCCTTTGTCTCTCTCTGTGAATACTGAATAAATCACATGGTAAGGACTCTTCATGTTTATCTGTTTTTTTGGCTGCCACTGGGGCAGGGATAGGATTCCCTGAACCTTGACAATAGTCTACCTAGGCACATAGCAAACAAAGGTGGTCTTAGTTCTGAGCAAACACACATAGGATTGGATTGCACTTGGTCAGTTTATAAAGCAGTTTACTGAAACCTAGGCAGTGAAAATTAAGAAACAAACGTTCTGAACGAGAGCTCAAGAAATATATGGAAGGGCATTTTTCCTTGGCATATTTGAAATTAGACCAGCCAAACCACTGGAAAATAGCGGCTTGGTAATTTTTCAGTGTATGAAGAATGGCTGATTGGTCTTTTCCAAAGCATTTGCATGTGTGTTAACTGTGACTGAGGACAGGAGCTGATGTACCCTCCCACTGACCCAATGGAAGAGAAGTTATTCACATTTTAGATGGGCTAACCTCATTTGATGGGAAATGAGGCATTGCAGGTTTTTATACATTATAAGATTTTTATTACAATTTGGATGATTATGCTCGATAGCTCTAACTATGTAAAATTAAGCACAAATAGCTTAGAAGATTTTGGAGTTAGAGAATGACTATTAGGTCTCCCATGACCTTTTTTTATGCCAATATAACCAAATTTCATCAGGTATATTTTCTAGCATTTCAGACTTGTACAGTTTTAAGCGTCTCAAATGACTGCTTCCACATTCGAACTGGACTTGCACTCTGGCAAAAAAATTCCTTATATTTTTGCTAGATTCATCCCATTATTCTCGGTTATGTCCCCTCTGCACAACTTCAGAGAGCTTCATATAAGAAATGAAAGGAGAAGAAATGCATACTCAAGCATGGGGGGGAAACACCACCCTACAGAGATACAACATAGGTCGGCAATACTTCACTAATGCAAGGCTATGCAAGCTTTTGAGTTGCAAAGAACTCTTCATACATCAGAATTAAGTACATGAAATAGGTTACTTAATTCTCAGTTATAAAGAGAGCAAGGTTACTAATGATCCAATTTCACAATCCATTTCAGTTCAAGTAGTTGGATGTAAGCCATTTGAAGTCAGCCTGACTAAGTTTAAATCTCAGTATCGCTAATGACAGTATTTTAGTCAACATAAATATATATATATGTATATAGTTATATGTATGTTATTTTACAAAGGGTCATGAACATTTTTTTTTAAAAAAAGAGATGTCACCTTACCTATTTTGCATATGTCCTGCAGGTAACTTTGATTTTACTGGGATGTATTTTGCATAGGGATGGTGAGACCAATCAATTTATTATCACTGTCAGTTTCACGTGTATTTATTCATAAGTACATTCTGCATTGTTTCTAGATCAATTTGCAAAGGAAAACGATGTTTTTAAGCAGAGGTTTCGGTAAAACAGGCATGGAAAGATGACAAGGGGTTGATTTTTAAGAAAAGAAACCAGTTTCAATAAGGAGAAATAGCAGAGATGGGTACACCAAAAAGAGAAAACAATAGAGCTTTCACAAATTCCCTTCTTACTGTACGCAAAACTTTTTTAAACTGCCACTCCCCACTCTCAGCGTCTTCCCACTACCTCGACTCAAACCTCTGCCATTGTTTAAAATCATAATTCGCTCCCCCTCATCAGTTGTCACTCCAGCGGGGCTTATTCAAACCTTTTCCCTTTCAGGGTCCTTCCATCTCTGCTTTAGTTAAACCTCTGCCATTGCTTTCCCCACAAACAAAAAAAGAGCCGTCAATGGGAGAATTCAATTCAAAGTCTGTGAGGAGCCTGGCCTACGGAAAGAGGCTCTGATGGGAGGATAAATTGATTCAGTTCACATTAAAATGCTACGTTACCTCATTCATACTTTCAGAAACAATGTACGAACCCAAATGCAGTGATCCTTTGCAATGTTTCCTATAATTTCCTATAACAAACCCGAGTTATTATTTTGGTAACTTTGAATATTCTTTGCACTCCCCAAATGTCTTTAAAGAACTGTACTGGGCTTATCCCATCGCTTTAAAACAAGAGAGCTTTTATAAAGCTTACAGTGTAAGAAAGCTTCCAAACAAGCGACAAGGGCTGTTTTCCCCCTTTTTTTCTTTTTCTGTGTGTGCAGTTATGGTCCATCATTATTAAATGTCTCTTGTTGGATGGAAGAGGTGCTTCATCACAAACAGCCATTCATCAGCACTTGCCAAGCCAGCTCACATCTGACCTCTGCAGTAATAATGCTGTATCAAGTAGGCCAACTACCCAGTTTAGCAACAGAGCAGGGAGCGTAAGCCGGCTTCAAGATTAAGTGCACTGTTTCAGGTTTCCATTCCCAGGTGCAATGCGGGCTGATGTTGTATTGATTGCAAAAGTTTACCAGTAAGTATCACAAACAACAATAGCCAGGTCAATGATCGGTGATGCCTGAATATGAATTCCCTGGCGGAAGCGGTGCGCACACTCTGGGCTAAGGCACTATTATCATGATGTCTGAGCACAGGTTGAATAAGGCTTATGTGGAAAGAAAGAGAGTGAGGTGAGGGCTTGCGGTTTGAAATGGCATTTGAGCAAGTTGCACGCGGGAGCAGGAGGAGAGAGACAATGATGTAATTATATATCCCTCGTTCCCGCCGAGACAGGAGGAACCTGTCATCCTTCAATGTTTGTAGGTTCACAGGGCCTTGTATTTAATGCAGCTTAAGACTCCCAGGCACCAAAAAGATATAGGAACATGACACAGAACTCCAATCCTTCCCTGGGTGGAGTATATACAAAAGAACCATAAATTATCAAAAACCTGAATGAAAAATTAGATTGTGCTCATTCTGACACAGGTCTGGGGATAATAAATTCATGGGGAACAATAGCCAAGAGTGCCAAACACATGATGGCATAACATATACCCTCCAACACTTTGAAGCCAAAATCAGGGACGTCATCTTCCCGTTTGTTATGGCGAGAGCATGGCAGCCATTTTGGTTCCTGTGATCTCACGCAATTTTGCATTGTGATCCCCACCCCCCACAAACAAAATACCTTTTGAGGTCATGGTGCCCAAAAATGTGTGCTCTGGGGTTCTGTGCAAGATTGTGGCACCCAAAAAGTGCTTTCTCCAGGGGAAAATTGCACCGAGAAATCCCGCAAGAGAACGGCAACCAAAATGGCTGCCATGCTCTCACAATAAAAAAAAAATGTGGTCCTATTCCTGTAACAGGAAGTCCATCTGATGGTCCCTGAAGACTGGTGGCCCAACTTGGGCTCAGCTGAATTCCCTTTCTGTCTCATTCCCTTCCTTCTCTACTCCCTGAAATGCTGCCATGGGGTATTTTCACAGCTTGAAATTGCCCCACATTTCCATTCCAGCAATATGATACCATTAAAAAATGGAATTAACAATTTAAACGTCCATTGGCAAGTAATGGAACGCATCGGAGCTGAGCTTGCCTATAGTTTCACATATCTGAAATCCTAGCTCCTGTGTTCATCTCTATTATAAAAAATCATGTCCCTTATCCATAATGGGAATCTTCCTTATTAGCGTTCCACTGTATTAACATTTTATATCTAATGCCTAACTCGCAGTGCCCATTTTGCAAAGAGACTTTTATAGAGATGTTATCCAATATTACTACTGCTACATTAAAAGGACATTTTGCAATCATTTTTGCTTAAAAACTCTTTATACTTTTCCCTTCTCGATAATTTGCAGTGAACTTCCATGTCCCAGATATGCCGGGTAAGGATAAAATATCCTTTCTCGCAATTTAAGTTGTGATCAAATGCATGTTAAGTGATTATTGTTAACTTAAATACCACCTCCAAGATCTTTAAGCTGCTGAGCTAACAATAGCAAGTCAATCTTTTAAAACTTGGGTATTTGTTTTTGGTTGGATTTATTGCCTTTGTGATTTATTATGAGGTTTTAAAGTGTAGTACACTATGTAATGGACTGAGGCTGAACTGGCGCCTCTGACAAAAAGGCTTCCTTTTCTTAGCCATATGGTGCAACTGGTTTGGCAATAATCTATGGGGTAAACGCATGACATGTCCCTCAGCATAATGACTGAATGAATGAGGGGGATCCCAGGGCCATGTGGGCTCTCACAGGTGCCAAGTCCAGGGGGCTGTGCATGCCTGGGCACATAATAATATAATTGTGGTGGCCAGGCACCCACAAAGTCAATAAGAAAAGCTGGCAGGAAGAGAAGCAGTTCAGCTCCGCCCTCCGCACCCAGTGAGTGAGGCATCCTTTTCCAGTGGTCCGGCTCAGACACTGAAGCAGAGTCTCTCGCCCTCTGAGTCCGAGTCTCTCTCCCCTGGCGCAGAAAAGGGTGCCTTGCTGCTGCAGAGGACGGAACTGAACTCAACTCTGTCCTCCACAGCCAACCAGAAAGAAAAATAATCGCTGCAACATGGATGTGCAACATCACATGTCCAAATGCATTGGACGGACACCCACAATCCTACGGGCGAGATGGAGCCCCTGGGTGGAGCTCACCCTGCCTCCCATATATGCATTCCCCACTATGGTTCACATGTACAGCCAGTGAGGGGAAAGAGGTCTATGTGTGTACTAATGTCCACATTCTGAGTTCCTCCACATGATGGGGACCAGCCCCCAAAAATGTCCTCTCCTCACACACTGAGGAGCTTTTCCCATGTCCACCAGTATGTGAATAGATTCTTTCTAGCACTGGTATCTGAATGCACAGATACCAAAGATGTTTTATTCACCACCACCCTTTATCAAAAGATCCCAGGGTGTTGTACAATGTCCACCCCCATTGTTCAGCCTTGGTCCAGCGCTGAGGACCTTCTGGCGGTTCCCTCAATGCGAGAAGTGAGGTTACAGGGAACCAGGCAGAGGGCCTTCTCGGTAGTGGCACCTGCCCTGTGGAACACCCTCCCACCAGATGTCAAAGAGATAAAGAACTATCTGACTTTTAGAAGACACCTGAAAGTAGCTCTGTTTAGGGAAGTTTTTAATGTTTGATGTATTGATCGTGTTTTTAATATTCTATTGGGAGCTGCCCAGAATGGCTGGGGAAACTCAGCCAGATGGGCAGGGTATAAATTATCATCATCATCATCATCATCATTTTATGGAGCCTAATAATAAAAACCTAATACAAAGCACAATAATAGATAGCATAATAATAAAATAATCATAACAGTCCTTGTTGTCGTCCCGTCCCCCCAACACACATTTAACATGCTATTTCATAGCTGAAGGCTGTACAGAGGAATGTTTTTGCCTGGCGCAAAATGATGGTGCCAGGCAAGCCTCTCTGGGGAGAGCATTCCACAAGCAGGGAGCCACCACAGAAAAGGCCTGCTCTCGTGTTGCCATCCTCCAAACCTCTCTGGAAGAAGAGGCATAGAGAAGGTTCTCATATGACAAGTA
This sequence comes from Podarcis tiliguerta, assembly GCF_965153285.1. Classification (NCBI taxonomy): domain Eukaryota; kingdom Metazoa; phylum Chordata; class Lepidosauria; order Squamata; family Lacertidae; genus Podarcis; species Podarcis tiliguerta. The sequence goes on from NC_139534.1 coordinate 22,480,419, forward strand.
CAGGGTCCGGGTCAGTTCATATGGGGAGAGGCGGTCCTTAAGGTATTGAGGTCCTGATCCGTGTAGGATGCATTTCTGTGGTGGATGTTGGCAATGGGGACGTGGTTACAGAGTGCACTGAGGTGGAACTAGCCCTGTGGTCCCATGGCCTCCCTCACACATTTGTGTGTATACATGGGTTCATGTGGTCCTCTCCATCCAAAAGCAGCATTATTAAAGGTGGAAGATTGAACAGGAGCTGGTTGTGTCATTAACATGGGGGTTTCCTCTGTTTCTGTTAGCAAAGAGGGGAATTAATTGGAGAAACTAGGGAGAAATGTGTTTGGAGTATCAAATAAATGGAGCTGGAAATTGATTTTGGTAGGGCAGGGGTGGGAAATTAATTTTAATGCCACAAGGTATGGAGGCTCCATGCTGGGGAGATAGGAATACTGCCCATCAATCATTAGAAAAGCAGCGGAACTGGCCATTGTCTTCCTCGATTCAGAAAGGAATCGTTTGCAGTCGAAGTGACAAACCTGTTTTACAAGCAGAAAGTTGAATCTGTCAAAAAATAAAATTAAGAACGAGAAAACAACTTCCACTTTATAAATTACTGCTCATATTAGTGCATATTACCCTTCTGATGCCTTTATGAGTCTTCAGAGAGATACTATTAACATCATTAAAATACAGCCTTACTGCTGTAGCGCTCATTGAATTCAATATAAAAACCATTCAGTATCTCTTATTGTCACCTTTTCTGCTTAGATGGGAAAACATAAACCAGCTTTTTAAATTTTTCACTGGAACCTGTAAGGCCTGTTGTTGCTGTTTGATACGAACTCAATATATTGCAAAGAACAAATGAGATGGAAATTGGAGTCAGGTTTCATTTATTGCTCTTTGAAATAGTTTTGGATTTCTGCATGTGAGGTAAAAATCTAAATGCCAACAATGTGTAAGCTGATAGAAGAATGATTGCTGGAAAAAAGTCTCCTAGGTGATCTTATTAATGCACGTGAAGTATTTGGCAGGAATACTCATACTAATTCTGGTACTCACATTAAAAAGGAACATTTAGTTGTATTTTTCCAGTTTACTGCTATCACTTTTCGACTCAGAACCAGTGACGGATTCAGTGTTATTCATGTAAAATTATTCTTCTTCTGTTCCGTAGATGCATTGGGACAACCAATATCAATCTAACAATGTGACTTGAGTTTCTGCCATTTTCTTTTCGAGCAATTTCCCAGCTAAATACAAAGAAAGATCATTCTTCCTGGTTAGGACCAATAGAGAGGTGGTGTTTTAAGGATAGTTTGCAAAACAGGCACAAGGAAGTTTGGGCATCAGTGCTGCTCTCCTAAGCAAGATAAAGGTTTTGAACAGGATTCTTGGTTCACCAAGGAGCTTTCACATACACATTTATTAATTTGTATAGTCCTGCCATTGCAGGTCCTCTACATTGCAGTCTACAGACTTTCATAAAGCTTATACCCCATCCTTGAGAAATCTACAATATTCAAGAGCCTGATCTCTTAAGTTCAGATAGTATAGCTATTGTATGGCATGGTAATTTAGAACTTGATCCAGTTTTGAAATGCATTGGTGAAATTTGTGTTTTCATCTTGTATTTTTATCTTGTGAGATCTTCTGATGAAGAGTAGTATATACAGTCGTACCTTGGTTCTGGAACGCCTTGGTACTCATATGTTTTGGCTCCCAAATGCCCCAAACCTGGAAATATTCCGGTTTTCAAATGTTCTTTGGAAACCAAACGTCCAACGCGGCTTCCGTGGCTTCCGATTAAGTGCAGGAAGCTCCTGCAGCCAATCGGAAGCTGCACCTTGGTTTTCAAACAGTTCCAGGAGTTGAAAGGACTCCCAGAACGGATTAAATTTGACAACCAAGGTACCACTGTAAATGTAGGGAGCCTCATGGGCTTGCTGATCAGAAGGTTGGCAGTTTGAATCCATGTGATGGGGTGAGCTCCCTTTGCTCTGTCCCAGCTCTTGCCAACCTAGCAGTTCGAAAGCACACCAGTGCAAGTAGATAAATAGGTACAGTTGCAGCAGGAAGGTAAACAGCGTTTACATGCGCTCTGGCTTCTGTCACAGTGTTCTGTAATGCCAGAAGCGGTTTAGTCATGGTGGCCACATGACCCAGAAAGCTGTCTGTGGACAAACACTGGCTCCCTTGTTCTGAAGTGAGATGAGCGCCACACCCCATAGTCGCCTTTGACTGGACTTAACTGTCCAGGAGTCATTTACCTTTACCTTTTTACCTAGTATATAAATCTAACAAATAATGATAATGATAATAATAAGGGTGATCCACAAGCTTTCTCCTACTACTGTAGCAAAAATATTAGGTAAAACTTCTTTACAAAGATGTGTATATTAGGCAAAATTGCATATTAGTTAAAATTCAGGCTAAGTTCAGGTAAAGGGTGATATAATAAATACATAAATGAATACATACCTCCCATCACATACCTAAACACATACCGTATTTTTCGCCCCATAGGACGCACTTTTTCCCCTCCAAAAATGAAGGGGAAATGTGCGTGCGTCCTATGGGGCGAATGCAGGCTTTCGCTGAAGCCGGGAGAGCGAGAGGCATCGGTGCGCACCGACCCCTCTCTCTCTCCAGGCTTCAGGAAGCTATCCGCAAGCCTTGCAAGCCCTGTGAGAGTTCCCACTGGCTCACAAGGCTTGCGGGCAGCAGCCTGCCGCCCGAAGCACGGGGAACCCTCCGGAGGACTCCCCGTGCTTCGGGCGCGTGTCCGCAAGCCTTGCGCGCCCGACGGGAGGTCCCACCGAGCGCGCGAGGCTTGGGGCGGCAGCCTCCCGCCCGAAGCACGGGGAGCCCTCTGGAGGACTCCCTGTGCTTCGGACGCGTGTCCGCAAGCCTTGCGCGCCCGACAGGAGGTCCCGCCGAGCGCGCGAGGCTTGGGGCGGCAGCCTCCCGCCCGAAGCACGGGGAGCCCTCCGGAGGACTCCCCGTGCTTCGGGCGTGTGTCCGCAAGCCTTGCGTGCCCGACGGGAGGTCCCGCCGAGCGCGCGAGGCTTGGGGCGGCAGCCTGCCGCCCGAAGCACGGGGAGCCCTCCGGAGGACTCCCCGTGCTTTGGACGCGTGTCCGCAAGCCTTGCGCGCCCGACGGGAGGTCCTGCCGAGCGCGCGAGGCTTGGGGCGGCAGCCTCCCGCCCGAAGCACGGGGAGCCCTCCGGAGGACTCCCCGTGCTTCGGGCGCGTGTCCGCAAGCCTTGCGCGCCCGACAGGAGGTCCCGCTGAGCGCGCGAGGCTTGGGGCGGCAGCCTGCCGCCCGAAGCACGGGGAGCCCTCCAGAGGGCTCCCCTTGCTTCTGGCGGGTGTCCGCAAGGCTTGGGGCGGCAGCCGCAGCTGAGGGGGGGAAATAATTTTTTTTTATTCATTTCCCCCCCCAAAAAAACAAGGTGCGTCCTATGGGCCGGTGCGCCCTGTAGGACGAAAAATACGGTAAATTAGAATGCTGATGAATTTTCACGAGAACTTCTAAAACAACAACAACAACAAAAACTGGTGTGCAAATGCAGAGAATTGAAGATTGGAAAAGGGAAACTGAAAGTGAAATTGACATAGTCGCTCATCCCAAGACAAAGTGATGAGAAATCTGCACAATATTCCAAATGGGGCTACACCATAGATTCATATAAAGAAAATGTGATGTTTGTAGGTTTCATCTTCAGTGTATTTCCTATTAATTCCTAGCACAGAATCTTCTTTCTCCATAGCTGATGGCCTCATGCTGAACGGACACTGATGTTATTGATGTTTTTAATTATGTTCTATGAATATTAATAGACTGATTTTATTGCATGTTGCATGTTGCAAGCTGCCTTGATATATTTTATCATAAATGCAATCATAAATGTTAGATAAATAAAATAAAAATGTTATTGAGTTATCCGCCACACCCCCCTCCCAATATTTATTTCCTGGTTACTCCCTGCTGCTAGTTCAATGTGTGTGACATTATAATGTTTTGTATAAATTGCTTCACGCTTATTTCAGATGAACCTCAGTCACTGCTTTGATGTCTATCCACAAGTTCATTTTGGACCACTTCTCAGTCTACTTTTGCCATCCTAGTGTGTTGAGTTGCTTGCTTCCCTCCATTGTAGGAGCCATCCTATCCTCTGCTTCCTATTCTTTAGCTCAGATAGATCCCTAAAAGGACAGTCCTCTTGACCCCTGAGACATTCATTTTTTTAACCTAATGTCTCCTTGCAGGCTCTCCACTGTGCTGCAAAAGTTAAGCAGTTTAAATACAGCTAAACCAAAACTAAAGTTAAGCTTGAAAGGAGGGATGCTAGGATACAGCTTCAAAGTAAGCAGGGCTTAAGTGAAGAGTGACCTAAGCAATAGTACAAATTGAAGCTATAATCCCTGGAAGAAGTGGGATAGAAAGGGTTTAAAACTAAAGGCGTAGATTCATTCTGAGAGATGAGAGGATACAAAAGGTCTTAAATGAAAATGTAGAATTGTAGATTTCAGCTAAACTTGAAGTGGGTTAGACTTCTGTGCTATGAGAGTAATCCACTTGGCCTCTTGTCTCATTTAATCCCTTCCAGCTGGAACCTCTTCCATCATCATCATCATCATCATCATCATCATTTTATTATTTATACCCCATCCATCTGACTGGGTTGCCCCAGCCACTCAGGGTGGCTTTCAACATATATAAAAACATAATAAAACATAAAACATTTTTTTAAAACTTCTCTATATAGGGCTCCCTTCAGATGTCTTCTAAAGGTTGTACAGTGGTACCTCGGTTCTCAAATGGAATCTGTTCCAGAAGCCCATTCAGCTTCTGAAACGTTTGAAAACCTAGGTCCGGCTACCCATTGGTTGCAAGAGCTTCTTGCACGCAGCAGAAGGTGCGTTGCACGTTTGGGTTCCGAAAAACGTTAGAAAACGGAAGCATTTTCTTCTGAGTTTTCGGCGGTCAAGAACTGAAACGTAGGGCATTCAGAAACCGAGGTACTTACCTCCTTGGCTCAAGGGTCACATAACTCCATACACTCTAAGATTTCTCCGATGAAAACTGAGATGCCCTAAGGAAAAGCGGAACATCCCAAGATCAAATGAGAAACCAGGACAGTTTCTGTAAATCTGGGACTTTCCCTAGAAAATAGGGACACTTGGCGGGTCAGAGATTGGGTGGTGGTTTTTTTGCGTTTTAAACCTGAATATGTATAACTCGTTTTATTTAGCCCACTCTAGACTGGTTTAGTGATTTGGCGGGTGACATGTGACCTCATCCGGCTCGACAGTACCACGGGCCTGTAATCCTGCTGTAATGTTTCCTTATTAGCTGCTCAGCACCAGGCCCGCACCAGTTGCGGAAAATCCGCAGCCGCCTCAGGCACCACTGGAATTAATTACTAGGAGAAGCATGGCTGTTTTGGAATTGTCATCTTGAATTTATCACTTGCCACTTAATGTAACTCATCTGACCTAATACCTCTTCTGGGCCACTGGGGGCTTTGGCACCAGATTCAGTGGGGTAATAGCGGGGTTTTTCCTGTATGCCTAATGCGCCTGTATATCTGGGCTCACATCTGCTCAAGGCCTAGCTACAATCCTGTCCTGGAGGCAAAGCATGCTAACAATGCCCCAAGCAAATTGCAGATTACCCATACGTCATGTTACATCTGATGCTGGGAGTGATTCGGAGGGAGGGAGGGATGGTAAGATGGAAATATTTTTTTTTTGCTGTTTTGAGATGATAATCTTTCATTACACTGGATGTAACAAGGCTCCCTGTTTGCTCCTCTGATGTTGGCATTATCAGGAAATAATGAAACAGCCTGCTCGTGTATAAATGAGTAAGTGGCTCCAAGGGAAGAAGAAAAGGGAGGGGGTGGCTTGTGAAGCGAGGCCCAAGGCTATGTTTTGGTGGGTTGCACTTTTTGCAGAAGTCGTTCATTAAAATGACTCACACAAAGAAGTACATTCCAATTGCTATTCTCAGTGCTTTTTCTTTCGAGAAAAAGAGGGGCCGGAACGCACCATGAACGCTTCCCTTGTTCTCTGATAATGGCAGTGGCGCCCGCCTGAGAGGGGCCAGAACTAAATTTCGGCAAGTTCCAGCTCAAAAACGAAGAAGCCCTGCTACTCTACATCCATGACAGGCACCTGTCCTGCGTTTCAAGTGACTTCCTGTTAATATTTTCTTTCCCTGTCCACCTAACCCCTTCTAGAATATGGAACACACACCTGTTATCTTACGGCTATAGTAACACAACTCAAAACTAAACCCATCTTGTTTTTAAACATGCCAGCTCTTGTCTCAAAACCACAACAATTAAGGGCAGCATTTTATACAGAAAATCAACCCTTTCTGTCTCTGGCCCATAACGGAATCAACCCTTTCTGTTTCTGGTCCAAGACGGAAATTTTCCACAGTCCTAATCGCAAAGCCTTGATTTAAATGTTTGTGGCCTTATCTGTGCAGAGATACATTTTACCCTGCCAACAAGCAGGAATGACTCCTTTGTGTGGGAAGCCATGAACATCCTAATGATAAAAAGATAAATAACAGAAGTCGGCTCGAGTTGCATTTTAATAATGAGGATTCTCCACACATTTCTCCGGCAATCTTTCCTCCGGCTTCCCCACTCTCCCCGCTTCGCACAGTAAAGTTAGAGAGATGTATAAGGCCATATAAACATTAATAGTTACCCTATTGTGTTTTAGAAAGACTATTTATAGAGAAAATACAAAATGTCTCCCTGAAGTATACTTAGACGTAAGCTACCATAATCTTCCTGCTCATGCAGCAGGAAATCTAATATACCAGCACAATAAACCTGTAGGAAACAAAGGTTTTATGCAGCATTAAGGGGGACAGCATTAAAATACCGCAAAGTTATTTTTAAGAGCTGAGAAAATTGAGGGCCATTTTTTAACAGAATGATAATATCGTAATAGGTTAAGCAGGTTGCAGGAGTTTCACGTTCCTCCTGACAATGTTACTTTTTGATTCCATTTCAGCCCAGGGTTCTGCTGGGATCGGTGACATAACATTTCCAGAAAGATCTGAGACTGCAGCCTAGAGGTAAAAACGTAGCACTCCACAGCTATAATAACCCCCCTCTAAAAACAAAGACATCCTCCTTCTACTCACTCAAGCTTAAAAGGCGTTTTGATGGCTTGTCAGGAGAGTCCCCAAAAAGGAAACCATCTCTGGTACAAGTAGTGCTTTTTTTTGGTTTGTAAAAAACAGCAACCCCAAAAAGAGGTACTCATATTTTGAGAAAAGGGCCGTGGGTGTCAGCACAAAATGGCTGCCATGGGGAAAATAAAAAGGACATGCCAGCACATGGCTGGACTGAGTGCTTGCGCTCTAGCTACCAACCCTCCTGTTTCATTGCATATACAGTGGTACCTCGGGTTATGAACCTAATTCGTTCCGGAGTCCGTTCTTAACCTGAAACTGTTCTTAACCTGAGGTACCACTTTAGCTAATGGGGCCTCCTGCTGCCGCCATGCCACCACCACACAATTTCTGTTCTCATCCTGAGGTAAAGTTCTTAACCTGAGGTACTACTTCCGGGTTAGCAGAATCTGTAACCCAAAGTGTTTGTAACACGAGGTGTTTGTAACACGAGGTACCACTGTATGCACAAGCCAACCCTTTGATCAGGCCCCATACATCTAAAATGCACCACACTGCCGATGATGCAGTTAGATCATTGCAGACTCTGGACTCAATAGTTTCAGTGTATGTGGCTCTTTACATACCCTCTGACATTTCTCTGATGGAAATAGGGACGTCCCATTCCATCATGATAATTTTGCTATTTATACCCCACACATTTTACTGGTTTTGCCCCAGTCACTCTGGGCAGCTTCTAACATATATAAAAACATAATACAACATTAAACATTAAAAAAACTTTTCTGTACGGGATTGCCTTCAAACAGCTCAGGAGTCGAATAACTCCATACACTCCAACATTTCTCCAATAAAAATAGGGACATCCTAGGGAAAAACAGGACATTCTGGGATCAAATCAGAAACTGGGACGGCTTTTCTAAATCAAGGATGTCCCTGGAAAATAGGGGCACTTGGACAGTCTGTCTTTAGATGGTAATGTGTAACCAGGCAGAGGGCCTTCTCAGTAGTGGCGCCTGCCCCGTGGAACACCTTCCCATCAGATGCCAAGGAAATAAACAACTATCTGACTTTTAGAAGACATCTGAAGGCAACCCTGTATTGGGAAAATTTTAATGTCTAATGTTTATATGTACTACATTGAAATATGGTACATCAGCCCTCCTGATTCTGAGTAGAGCCCTGGACTTCTACCCCAAAGTCAACTGTACTTTACACATGCTGAGAGGTACATTATATGTTTCAGGAGCACATCCTGATACTGGGGAAAAATAGATCCCAGGAGCTAACCCTTCTTCAACCCAGGTCTGGAATTCTGTTCTGTCCCATCTCATATGTCCTAAGCTTCACATCACCCCTTGTATCATTCCAACTGCCCCTCTACGCATTGCTAATGAAATGCACTTTCTACAAATATGCAATATTGTAACAAGCATTCTACAAAAGAGGCAACAGTATGAAACATCCCCAATATATTTTGAGCTAATAATAATAATAATAATAATAATAATAATAATAATAATAATTTAATTATTTGTTTCCCGCCCATCTGACTGGGTTACCCCAGCCACTCTGGGCAACTTCCAACATATATAAAAACAATTGGTTGTTTTGTTTTTGAGGGTGTGTGTATGTATGTTGTGCCTTAGGAATGTTACAGGAGTTGTTGTGGTTCACTCAGATTATCCCCAGCCATGAATATAAACTTAAACGTAACAGGATTCGATTAACTGGTGACCCACATTAATTAGCATAGTTTAACCCCGGATATATATATATATATATATATATATATATATATATATATATATAGTGTTCCAAAGAGATTGGAAGTTCAAAAACACATTCATTACTTTGTGGTTTTGCAACAAGATGCTCTCAACTCCTAGGAGCGAGCTTTGCTTTGCATCTATTCCATATCTGAACATTCATCCTTGCAGTCTTTGTGGAGCAAATGTATTCTTTCGGAAAAATCCCCCGTTCTTATAATTTGAGGAGAGTTCTGCATTTATAAACAGGCAGCCGCAGGAAAACACCGAGCAGCCTAAGAGCAATTTCTTTTGTTGTTTGTCATTATGGGGAGAAAGGGAGAGCGGGTGTAGGCGAGCAATTGTCATGCAAGCACAGTTGTAAGTAATAATGTGGCCTTTAATGACGGAATGATGGACCTGCCAAACACTAGCTCCTGCCATACACTGCTTGCCTTTCCCTGCTGGAGAGCACAAAGATGCCCATCTGGGAGTTATTAACATATCCTCGTCAACTCACAACCGACTTTAACATAATCCATATTTGTTGGAGAGGGTCCAACATCAGCTAGAGAACAGCCGTCACGTGACTCAATGACACATTTCAAGCAGCACACATAAAGCATGCTTGGGCAGCTAAGCAGTTCCAAAATGCAAATGGATAAAAAACACTCTTCCGACCAGATAAAAAGAACAAATCCCTTTTGGCAAGGAATCTTAGATACTCTTAACATTGAGTGGAAACATCAGGCTAGGGAGAATGGACAGATACCCACTTATTTGGGGTGGCGGTTGTTTTTGCTATTTCCACCCCCCTTCCTCCCCCTTTCCTTCTTCTTTTTAAGCATGCACTGCCAGAGTGAAAATGAGCCTGAAACATATTCACTTTAAGCTGGCAAGTGCTGCCACACGAAAGATCTGCGCACGAGAAATACAAATTTCTCTTAATTCCCAGCCTTCCTTGTGTAAGCCATGAAAACGTGAGTTGTTTTTGTTTTCCACGTTTTCAGTACCACCTTTCGCCAACACAGATCCCAGGGCAGCATGCAACCCAGTAAGATTTAAAAAAAGGACGCACATAACAATCTGGCAAGAAAATTAGAAGAATTCAGCTGGATCAACAGAGCAGAAAGGGCAAGCTGATAAACAGCACAAGCTACAATGCTTGAGTACACGCACAGAAGCACATCAGGTTACCTGAAGAACATCATAGGTTCCAGGTGAGCCTCCTTGGGAAGACAGCTCTACAAATCCAGTTTGACTGTTTCTCATTCTTCCGGACTAAAGTTCAGTTCTCAACATTTTGGCATCTTCAACATTCATCAACATTTCAGTTAGAATTTCCCAAACAAACACAACACGGCAACATGAGAACGGGGCCTTCTCTGCAGTGGCTCCCCGTCTGTGGAATAATAATAATAATAATAATAATAATTTATTTATATCCCGCCATCCCCAGCTGAAGCAGGGCTCAGAGCAGCTAACAACAGTAAAATAATACAACATTCTACAATCAATTCATTATAAAATCAGTTCAAATCAAATTGATGGCAACCATTGGGCTAGAGTTCTGTGAGGATTGCCAAAGGAGGGAGTCAAGCTGTGCCCTGGCCAAAGGCCTGGTGGAACAGCTCTGTCTTGCAGGCCCTGCGGAAAGATGTCAAGTCCCGCAGGGCCCTAGCCTCTTGTGGCAGAGCGTTCCACCAGATCGGGGCCATAGCCAAAAAAGCCCTGGCTTTGGTTGAGGCCAGCCTAACCTCCCTGTGGCCCAGGATCTCCAATATGTTTTTATTTGAAGACCGTAAGGTCCTCTGTGGATGCTCTCCCCAGGGAAGTTTGCCTGGCACCTTCATTATACACCTTTAGGCGCCAGGCAAAAACGTTTCTCTTTAACCAGGCCTTTGGTTGATCCAATTTACATCATATGCCCTTTTAAAATGTGTCGTCTTTTTTTGGGGGGGGGGTATTGGGTTGCTGTTTTTATTTTTATTAGGTATTTTGTGGTTTTAGATCTTTATTTTATTCTGTGAACTGCCCTGAGACCCCCAGGTATAGGGTGGTATATAAATAATAATAATAATAATAATAATAATAATAATAATAATAATAATTGCATGCAATTAAGCCTAATACAGTGGTACCTCAGGTTAGATACGCTTCAGGTTACATACGCTTCAGGTTACAGACTCCGCTAACCCAGAAATAGTGCTTCACGTTAAGAACTTTGCTTTAGGATGAGAACAGAAATGGTGCTCCGGTGGTGCGGCAGCAGCAGGAGGCCCCATTAGCTAAAGTGGTGCTTCAGGTTAAGAACAGTTTCAGGTTAAGTACGGACCTCCGGAACGAATTAAGTCCTTAACCTGAGGTACCACTGTACATACATCAAGGTTTCCCAACACTGGGTCTCCAGCTGTTTTTGGACTGCAACTCCCATCATCCCTAGCTAAGAGGACTAGTGGTCAGGGATGATGGGAGCCGTAGTCCAAAAACAGCTGGAGACCCAAGTTTGGGAAACCCTGACGCACATTTTTAATAAAGTCATTTCTCCTATTACGTTGCACGTTTGTGTGACACTTTCACTAATATATGCATTTTTGTACATCGGCTGGAGAAGTACACTGCCAAACTCGGAGAAGTGTGATTTCAAAGGATAGCCATGATTTGGTTCGTGGGCTGTTTTTGAAAGTGCATGTTAGGTAGGTTCACCTACCTGACAAAAAAACAACCCAAAGAAAAATGTTTTGCTATGTGTTGAAATGGATATGTTGATTTTAAAAAATAATAATAATATAATATGATTAAAAAATGTCAGTGCTATATGCTAGCGTGTTGTTGTTTTCATTATTTGTGGCAGCTGTTGTACTTAAATCCTCGTCCGTTAGCAGTTTTGAGCACATTGCATTTGTGGCAAATGCGACCTATAAATAAACTGACCGTGACTAAGACACTCAACAGGCAGATACGAAAGGAACGAGGAAAAGATGCTTCTCCTGCAATGCTGAAGTAGAAAAGTGCCATCAAGGTTTCCATTTCCAGATGATGCAGGTGAAGAGAGATCGGACACCCCCTCGCAGGAAGAGATCATGCCACTCTCCCAGGCGGGAGTTAAAATGTTGGCTGCCCTCAGAGACAGGATAGTGGATCAGATGAATGAACAGCTGGATGATCTGACAAGACAGTTTCTCTGCTCCTTGGGGACGGAACTCGGGAGCCCATTCTGAAATTCACTTAAAATATTTCTCCCCTGCCTGAATAAGCAGCATGGAAACACACGCAAGATCCTAAACCCTCCCATGCTGCTGGAGACATGCTGGAATATAGCAATATATGTGAGGGAGCTGGCTTTAGCCTTCATCTGATTTCTCATAAGCACTTACTTAATGGCGGAGTATATGGCTGTCTTCGCGGCATTTAACATGCAGTTACCTGATGAAATGCGTCGTTATTCTTTGCAAAAGAACTTTGGAATACGCGCTGTATGTAAAAGGAGTCTTCCTGGTGGCTGCGTGCTCCCCTGTTGTGCTACAGCAGTACTGGAGAGATATAATAATAATAATAATAATAATAATAATAATAATAATAATATCTTGCTTTGCAGCTGTAGTTGAACATCCATACCAAGCAGGACCCAGTGATGTGGTGAGCAGCAACCCTGTGATGACCAGGAACTTGAAGTGTCCGAGGTGGGAGCAGGATGGCAAGGGCAGGCATATACAGGGCCGGCCCACCCATGAGGCAAGGTGAGGCAACTGCCTCAGGCGGCAGGATCCACAGGGGCAGCAGAACTGGGGTAACGATGGTTGTGGTGTGCTCCTCAGAGGCTAGATCTGCCTCCTCCTCAGCAGCCCACTCTTGCATCCAAACACAATGGATAATAGTGGGAGCTTCTCCAACTCCCTTGCAATGCAAATAGCAATCTTAGAAGAACAAAATTAATCAGGACTGCAGCAGCAAAGTAAAAGGTTAAAGTCCCCGTTACCAGCTTTTGCAATCCAGAAAATTATTAGTCACCATCCCACCCCTAGTGCTATCAAGATTTTAAATAAATGTGAAATTATCATTGTGTCAGAATTAACACTCACCTTATCTGCCTACAGGGCCACTGTAAGAATGACCAAAATAGTGAACACTCCAAAGCATTAAAACAACACTAAATATGATTTAACAGGTCCAAATTAAAACCTAAAAGATTTAATTGACTATAAAGAATGTTACGTTTCTCTTCTTCTAAATCCATCCCAGCAAAATGGTGCCTGGAACATCATGCATAAGACTGGACTGCACATTGATCTTGCAACTCGTACCATTGAGTTTGATATGAAAACTAGTTCCCAGCCTTCTCAGTTAAGGAAGGTGCAGCTTACAGGCTGCATATTGTCTGAATTATGCGCTATGGTGTTTTCCCCTTACAGATATTGAAATTGCCAGTGAAGCTGTGCATCTGAGAGGCCCTGGCCATCGTTCCTCCTGGCCCTCTTGGAAGCAGGTGCTGGGGTTGAGCTTGGGTCTGAAATGTAGAACGTGTCCAATATATGAGCATCAGCTTTGTTCCATACCTCAAGTCTCCAAAGCATAGATCACATTCCAGAATATTTTGCATTTGTCTCCCCACTCTGAAAAGGGTCAAGCAGGTGTTCCTACCTCAAGCAGACAGCTATGTCATAAATATATGTCCCATGCCTCCATATGATTTCTCAATCTTCAAGTTTAATATTCCACTGTGGTGTATTTTAGATGTTTTCCTGGATTCCTGAAAGCAGGTGTGAGGGTAAAACAGGTTCACACTTGAAGCATAGAATGGTGTTACGAATGGGCACAACAACTATCATTCCAGTAGACCCTTTTTTACCTGGATGTGGGTGGCGCTGTGGGTTAAACCACAGAGCCTAGGACTTGCCAATCAGAAGGTCAGCGGTTCAAATCCCCGTGATGGGATGAGCTCCCGTTGCTCGGTCCCAGCCCCTGCCAACCTAGCAGTTGGAAAGCACGTCAAAGTGCAAGTAGATAAATAGGTACCGCTCCAGCGGGAAGGTAAACGGCGTTTCCGTGGACTGCTCTGGTTCACCAGAAGCGGCTTAGTCATGCTGGCCACATGACCAGGAAGCTGTACGCCGGCTCCCTTGGCCAATAAAGCGAGATGAGCGCCGCAACCCCAGAGTTGGTCACGACTGGACCTAATGGTCAGGGGTCCCCTTTACCTTTTAAGCCCCACTGAATGGGACTGTTCTGTCAGTCACCAAAGGAAACACCAGGCTGTGTTTTGTTAAATATACATTTTCCCTGGCCCCCTGGTAAATGTGCCTGGGGTTCAAGCTGGGGCCCATACTTGAAATGCTGTGGGTGGCTGATGCCTTGGCTGGGCTGGCCACAGTAGAAATGTAAAAAAAAAAATTTGCAACTTCCACACTGCTGCTGACTTCCATACTGGTGATGTGCAAACAACATATCATATTACGTTGCATGTTGTGTTTTCTTCCCAGTCCTTTTGGAACTGGGTGCAGATGTAGAGTTGATACTTGGAATGTAATTTCCAACGTGGCATTGCACCCTAAATTTCCTTCCAGAATCATCATGCTTATCAGAGTTATTTTGTTACAAACAAAACTTACAAATGCGCTATCCAATGGGCAACCTAAATCAAAGGACTTTATGAGCTCAGTAATATAACCTGATTATATAATGAATAGATCCAAATGTCTGTTACTGGTGAAAATAATAGCAACTATCACTGCCCAAGGCAAAGGCACATAGAAAACTACTTTACAGTGGTACCTTTGGTTACGAACTTAATTTGTTCTGGAGGTCCGTTCTCAACCTGAAACTGTTCTTAACCTGAAGTACCATTTTAGCTAACAGGGCCTCCTGCCGCCACCATGCCACCGCTGCACGATTTCCGTTCTCATCTGAGGTAAAGTTCTTATCCCAAGGTACTACTTCTGGGTTACCAGAGTCTGTAACCCGAAGTGTTTGTAACCCAAGGTACCACTGTATACTATTGGTCCATATAGTTCAATATTGATGGCTAGCCTAATAGTAGAAGAAGAGTTTGGACTTGATATCCTGCCTTTTACTCCCCTTAAGGAGTCTCAAAGAGGCTAACAATCTCCTTTTCCCTTCCTCCCGTACAACAAACACTCTGTGAGGTGAGTGGGGCAGAGAGACTTCATAGAAGTGTGACTGGCCCAAGGTCACCCAGCAGCTGCATCTGGAGGAGCGGGGATGCGAACCTGGTTCACCAGATTATGAGTCCACCGCTCTTAACCACTACACCACGCTGGCTCTCAGCGGTGTAGTACTCCAGACGGCACTCCAGGCAGGAGTCTTTTGCTAGTCCTACCTGAATTGATTGAACCTGGGACGTTTTGCATGCAACGCATGTGTTCTACCATCGAGCCATGTCTGCTCCTGAAATTCAGATGACCAGAATTTCAGGGAGTAGAACTGTAAATCTGATCAAACACTGTACTTGGCACAAGTTTGTTTTGGAACTAAATTTACATCAATCGCTTTCCTATTTGGGATTTAATCTGAGAAAATATACGCATGCTGCTTTCCACACATTCTGTAATGAGGAAAATGAATAAGGAAGTGCTCTTCTCCTCCACTCAGGCAGGGGAGCAGCAAGCCAGGTAAAATATACTGCCCAACCCAACCTCCTCATCTCTCTCACCTACCCAAACACCAACACACCTCAGGTCTCCACCCATCACAGCAAATGCTGCTACATGATTAACCAGAGGTAAACAAGGGGAAATTGATATAAAATGACACTCATATGACCTGGCAAATGCGGTTGTCAATGGATAAATAAAAATAGATAGGCGGTTGGAAATCAGTTTCAGGTCATGTGGGGGCCCTTATTTGGATCTTTGGACACAGCATTGTCCACTGGGCCCAGGTCCGTGCTATTGACTGCGGTCTTGGGTGCGTGCCAGGAACGCACAAGGACGTAAGAATTTCCTGGATCGCATGGCGTGGAATGCAATGGGACGAGTTTTGCCAGTGGTGAAGCCCTGAGTCACTTTGGTCGTGCAGCTGGACGACAATGACCCGGCCTTTTGTAAAGGCATGGACTTGATGTGGAGTATACTCAAGGACTTTGATGAGCTAGCTTCCTTACTCCCGGACATTATCTTCTTTGGTCGTCTCAACTGGAGAGGTGCGTATGGCGCAACAGTTACCGCCCAGGTGCTATTAACAGGGCCAGGAAACTCTTGAATTGAGCGATGGCTCGGAGAGTGGTGCCCCTGATGGGTCGGGTGATAGAGCACTCCACCATTAGGTTCAGCGACGGGCCCTATACCGTGAAGATGGCCTATTTCGTGCTGATGGTGTACATCTTTCCAATTGGGGGAATGATGTTTGGTTGGCTGATATTGCAGAAGGCATGAAAAATTGGTTGCAGCTGTGAGGGTATTTGGCGGTGAGCATTGGGCTCGAGTGGCGGTTAGGCATTGGTTGATCTTATGTTGGGGGAGGGGAGGTGTGGCCATCACGTGCCCCTCAATATTAAGGGTATGCCGTTAAAGGAATCCGGGTGCAGATCTTGTTTGAAGTCCGGGGAGGGGCTAGGGCCATGCCACGACCCAATCGGGAACCCAGGGGGAGCTCGAGTTGGTTTGCATTGATGGGGCTCCCCCTATTGCTGGTTGACCATTACAGGACTCCCTGCGTGACAGGCAGGAGTCAGATATAGTCGGGTCAATTCCATTGCCTAAGCCAATACTGCTCACATTCTGTAAGCAATAAAGTTGTGGCCTAAATTTGCCCAATAATCATTAACCTAATACCTGTGTCCTTGTGTCTTATTCACCAACGGGGGGTGGCCTCAGGGTCTCAACATGCAAATGCAGTGGTTTATAATTCTTTACTCATTTTCCTCACATGATCCCTCTGAGCTTGGCTTGGTTAGGCGGAGATATTGTGGTAACTCCGTGACCTCAATAGCTCAGTAGGACTTTGAACTTGGAGCTTCTGCTTCCACACATCAGTGTGCAGTGCTCCTCACCAGAGTCCTGTTACTGTTTATTTAAAAAAACAACAACATACAAAACCACCCAACTTCAAAGAAGTATGAAAATGTTTAGACTGCAGTCCTAGAGTATCCTGCAAAGGTCTTTCTCTAATGCAAATAGATTACTGTAGATCCCAGTTTTGTGACACCCACTGTCTTTCCCCCCAATAATTTTTTATATTCTTACTTTTGATGCTCTGGCTCATATCGGATATTACCTTTGAAGACCTTACAGAAGAGATTCCCCTGAGCCTGTCTCTCAGTCACACAGGATAGATTCCTGTACATGTCTGCGCACTGGGGGGTGGGGTGGGAGTTAGTGTAAACAATGCTTGCCCATTAAACTTTAGCTTAGCATTAGGACTGCTGTCCAAAGATTACATTCAAAGATAACAGAAGTGTCACTATATTCTCCTGTGTAGTTCAGTCATGACCCTAATTAATATGTCTAAGTTAGACATGTATTTCTTCAAGTAATGGGTGGCTTTGTTTGGACAATTAGGCAGAGCTGACAAGGAAATTTTCCATCAAACCGGGTCATAAAAAGTACATTATTCAGCATTATTATGAGCAAAGCAGTATTTATTACCTGAACTTTACAATACACCATTATCAATCATTACCTGCCATTAAGGTATGTTAACACGAGATCAAAGGGACAGGGCCAAGTTAAACAAACAGAAATACACAGAAAAAGCTTTCTCAAATGGTTCCTTTCAAGAGAAGCAAGCACAGCTGAAGGTATTGTTTGATCTCTGCTCCTGTTAACCAAAACAGGAACCAATGAAGAGAGTTGCTGTCTTTGTTTTTGTTTTTTGTTCATTAAAGAAGCCAAAAAACCAAACCTCAAATGGCATTGCAACGTATTAAAAACTATATTTGTTTTCTTGAAATGCATTTAGGAAAAGAAACAGACAGGGCCTGCCCTATCGTTAGGCAAAATGAAGCAACTGCTTCAGGCAGCAAATGCTAGAGAGGAATCGTTCTGAGCCCTGACCCTACCTGTTACTACTATTGAAGTCAGATTCAGGAGCCAGACTGCTCAAATTCTGTATATGGAATGTGGGGGACACCATCCTATCCTTCACTTCAGGCAACAAAATGTCTTGGGCCAGCACTGAAACAGGGGGGAAACCTACCAAAGTCAGGCTCAAATATTTTGCGTTTGATTGACAAGCACATTGAAAATGTTTGATTCCAATAAAATCCACAGCAGGGCTGAGAACAGGGAATACCCTGCACCTTTCAGATCAATAACTGGTTAAAAAACAGGAAGCAGTGTGTAGGAGGTTGATGGGGTTCCACCCCCTCTGAAGGCGCAGGTACGTAGCTTGGGGGTACTCCTGGATCCTTTGCTGTTGTTTGAGGCTCTGATGGCCTCAGCGTTGTGGAGTGCCTTTCATCATCTCCAGCAGGTGGCCGAGCCGTGCCCCTATCTGGACAGGGATAGTCTAACTTCTCTTGTCTAGGTTCTGATAACCTCTAGGTTGGATTACTGCAATGTGTTGTGGGGGGGGGGGGCTGCCTCTGAAGATGGTTTGGAAATTCCAGACTGGGTAACTGGGCATTAAAATGGCAAACGTAAGCAAGTGTAATGGGTGGGACGCGGGTGGCGCTGTGGGTTAAAGCCTCAGCACCTAGGACTTGCCGATCGCATGGTCGGCGGTTCGAATCCCCGCGGCAGGGTGTGCTCCCGTCGTTCGGTCCCAGCGCCTGCCAACCTAGCAGTTCGAAAGCACCCTCGGGTGCAAGTAGATAAATAGGGACCGCTTATCAGCGGGAAGGTAAACGGCGTTCCGTGTGCTGCGCTGGCTCGCCAGATGCAGCTTGTCACGCTGGCCACGTGACCCGGAAGTGTCTTCGGACAGCGCTGGCTCCCGGCCTTTAGAGTGAGATGAGCGCACAACCCTAGAGTCTGGCAAGACTGGCCCGTATGGGCAGGGGTACCTTTACCTTTACCTTAAGCAAGTGTAAGGTGATGCCCAGTCACACACCACACACACACACTCCTAACCTCACATATGGATTTATAGGGTCTGATTTGGCGGTGACTGACAGGAAAGAGATCTTGGAGTTGTGGTGGAGAGCTTGATGAAAATGTCGACCCAGTGTGCACCAGCTGTGAACAAGGTAAATTCAGTGCTAGGGATCATTAGGGAAAGAATTGGGAATAAACCTGCCAATATCATAATGCTGTTATACAAATCTATGGCGAGGCTGCTCTTAGAATACTGTGTTTTGTTCTGGTTGCTGCACCTCAAAGGGGGATATTGCAGAGTTGGAAAGGGCAACCAAAGTGATCAAGGGGCTGGAACAACTTCCCCGTGAGGAAAAGCTACAGTATCTAGGGTGAGTTGTGGGAGCTTGATAAAATTATGGATAGAGAGAAATGTTCCTCCATCTCTTATAATGCTAGAAACCTGGGGCCATCCAATGATGCTAAATATGGGACTAGTCAGGACAGACAAAAGGAAGTACATCACACAGCACGTAAATTAAACTATGGAACTCATGACCACAAGATCGAGTAAGGGCCACCAACTTGGATGGCTTTAGAAGTAGGTTAGACAAATTCATGGGGGTTTAGGCTATCAGTTGGACCATAAAGAAGGCTGATCGTTGGAGAATTGATGTTTTTGAATTATGGTGCTGGAGGAGACTCTTGAGAGTCCCATGGACTGCAAGAAGATCAGACCTCTCCATTCTGAAGGAAATCAGCCCTGAGTGCTCACTGGAAGGACAGATCCTGAAGCTGAGGCTAAACAACAACTAAACAACAACAAGGCTATCAGTGGCTGTTAGCCATGGTGGTTGTGCACCACCACCAATATCAGAAGCCATGTGCCCCTGAATACCAGTTACTGGAGAACACAAGTGGGGGTGTTGCATTCATGTCTATGTAGTGGGTTTCCCATATGCATCTGGCCTGCCACTGTGAGAAGAGGATGCTTGACTAGATGGGCTTTAGGTCTGATCTTCCGATGGCCTTATATTCACCAGGTATAGGACCAGCACCAGGTCTGAGACCACATGAAAATCCCTGATAGGTTAGGCCAGTGTCTCATCTAGTCGAGCATCCTATTTTCGCAGTGGCCAACCAGGTGGTCATGGGAAGCCCCCAAACAGAACCTGGGTGCAACTTGTCTCTCCTCACCTGCGATTCTCAACAACTAGTATAAAGGTAAAGGGACCACTGACCATTAGGTCCAGTCGTGACCGACTCTGGGGTTGCGGTGTTCATCTCGCTTTATTGGCTGAGGGAGCCGGCGTACAGTTTCCGGGTCATGTGGCCAGCATGACTAAGCCGCTTCTGGCGAACCAGAGCAGCGCAGGGAAATGCCGTTTACCTTCCCGCCGGAGTGGTACCTATTTATCTACTTGCACTTTGACGTGCTTTTGAACTGCTAGGTTGGCAGGAGCAGGGACTGAGCAATGGGAGCTCACCCCATTGCGGGGATTCGAACCACCGACCTTCTGATCAGCAAGTCCTAGGCTCTGTGGTTTAACCCACAGCGTCACACACAGAGGCACATTTAACACGAACTCAGTCCACATGGCTTCCCCAAAGAATGCTGCAGTTTGTAAAAAGTTATGGGAATCATTGCTCCACAAGGGGTAAACTGTAGTTCTCCGGGTTCTTTGGGGAAAGGTATCTGCTTTTGAAGTGTGTTAAATGTATTTTAAATGTATGATGTGGATGCAACCTCAGACTCCACTGAAAACATTCTAGCACCTGGCCAGAAGGTAAGAAGCTAACAAGAACCCACCCCCTATCTCCTTTTACAAATCTATAACCTATCAAGCCCAGAAATGACCTAGAGAATCTGCCAGTTCCTCCTCAAACACTGTAAGCTACTCTGTTATTCTGGTTCAACCAGTTACTCTGATCTGGGTTGGGGCACGTATAAATGTTTCTAGGCTATGTTTACTGTCTCCAGTCCAGTTTTCCATTAGAGTTGACGTGTTTGATATGCCCTTCTAAGGGGAAACTGGGAGAGGGGAGGTTTTACCTAGTTGTTTCTGTTTGCAATGGGACCAGCATAACAACAGATGCACTTGTGTAAAAAAAAGAGTCTGCCAGAAGGAGTGTAACTAGGGCAGTTTTCTTTTTTTAAAAAAGAAAAACACCCACAAGGCTACAATTACAAAATGCAAATTCCACTTGTATTAAAAGGTTATTTTCTCCAAATTCGCAAATGATCTTTAATAATCACGATATCTGTATTCTGTGAGTGATGAAATAGGCCAACTTTTGCATTCACTCTGTTTTCCAGATTACAGTGTGCATTGTTTAGAAGTGTATTTTGCAACACTCATTCATTCTCACTACACATAAGGCTCTGGAATAAAGTTGGGTTCACCATGTAGCAACAGGAACACTCAGGACAGTGGTACCTTGGTACTCAAACAGCTTGGCTCCCGAACAAATCCGCTCCCGAACGCCACAAACCCAGAAGTAAGTGTTCCAGTTTGTGAATGTTTTTTGGAAGCTGAACGCCCAACGCGGCTTCCGCGGCTTCCGTTTGAGTGCAGGAAGCTCCTGCAGCCAATCAGAAGCCGCGCCTTGGTTTTCGAACTGTTTCAGAAGTCGAACAGACTCCTGAAATGGATTAAGTTCGAGAACCAAGGTACCACTCTATAGCACATGGACCACCAAGTGCCCGTTTTGGAGTAGGTTTTGCTATTTGATGCTACAACACAGGCAAAGACTCAAGGCTCTGACGTACATCTGCAGTACTAAAATACTGCAAATTGTTTTGATTTGTCTGAAGAATCAAGATAACTATCTTTGAAGGTTTCTTTTTTTCCAGACACTGAATATAAATGACAGGTTTTTGTCATGTTCGGCTGCTCTGGTCACTGGTCACATTTTATTCCTTCTCAGCATTTGAAATAGCCTGGGGAATATGTTTCACTACAGGACAAAGCATTTTCCTAGGTCTTTGGTCTCCTTATAGCTTATGATACCTTTCCATGGTCTGCCAATTTGGTGAGTTCCCTGCTAAGAAGAAATCTCTCGCCTCTAAACTAGATAGCATTCTAGAAACTAATTCAAGAAGAGAGAGTTAGTTGAGCAGTTTGGTGTGTTAGTCAGAGATGATGAGATTGTCTTGGAAATATACCATCTGTTCCTGAAGCATTACTAATACATATTGATTGTTAAAGGCATCTGGTCAACAGGAACATGAAAGAATTTTAATACACTGTATGTGCTTTGTAATTGTGTCCTTGGGAGTTATGCGATGAGTACAGAAAAGACCTCGACCATGAACAGAAAATGTGTGATAATATAGCAAAGCATAAGCAACAACAAGTCTATCTAAGCAAGAGATGAATATAATGATAAAAATGTCAACTTCATTTCCAGTAACTCTTTTCAGGGACAGTGTCCAAGACTGTATTCTCTTTTCCATGGTGAGTCTAATTGTGGGCCTGTGGTGAGAGTCTGTTATGTATTTTAGGTATGCCAAATAAATGGTGATAGCGGATCTCAACATTCATTGGAGCCACCACCAATGCTCTCCTGGATCACAACGCAAATATAAATAAATAGTAGGTCCGCATTGAAATGCAAACTGAACCAAATTTCTCTCCATCCCTACTGGTATATATGAATCTAAGCAGCAGGACCAAGAAGTCAATGCCAAATAAATTGATGGAACTTCTGAATCCATCACAACAGATCTAGAGGGTTCCAGAAGGCTGCTCCTGTCTGTAGAAGTAAGGACCTAAAGACATTGAGTGGACTTCAACATCACAATAATATGATCATGCATTCAGTGATGTTGTCGTTGGCATCCATCTGTCTTGAGAGACAACAGAGTGCACTTCCAGGGGTGAAGTCAAACGGTGTGGTGACCTCTCTGGGGTACAAGTCTGGGCACTGGATATGGAAGTCCTGGGCTGCCCAGATGACAAGACCCCCTTCTCAGCGTCATTGGAGTGGTCCAAAGGAAAGCAGAGCGTTGTGTTTGGCACCAGCTTGGCTTCAGGAGTTGCCAGAAGAAGGCATATAAGATATCATCAAACCATCTTAGGAACTCCACTTTAGATTTGTATAGGGTTTAGCCTTTTCTTCTCCCGAAGGTGTCCTACAAGACAGCAGGTACAGATTTTTCCTCAGGGTTTTCTCCCGAAGCCTTTCTGTCACGAATGAGTATGGCTGCAAGGCATCAGAGGTTTAGTATCAGAGTTTTCCTGCTCCTAGATGGGCTACATTTTCAGGTGGATGAGCCCTATCTGCCTCTCACTTCCTTATACAGCACATGCAGAAATCACCTTCTTGGCCGCTGGACCCACTATTGGTCTCATCTGCTCAGTCTGCCAGTGCCTGTCTTCGCATGCAGGGGAAGTACCTAACTCACTGAGGGTTAGAGACGCATCAGCTACCCTCACCTGGTTTAGCCAGTCATTTGAATCTGTTTCCCAGGGTGCGGCCATTGTCGCATGCTGACAGCTCTAGAAGCTGTTAACATTTTTCTTCATATTGCTATTAGCAACTTCCAGTCTCTTTCCACTTGTATGAACTTTGCGATTATTGTTTACATCTGAACTATGCCTTCAGGTTGGGTCAAGGGGCAGGGGGAAAGGGAGTATGATTGGTTAGTAATCTGTTTCTTTTCAGTTAATAAAAATAATGTAAGAGATTGTATACTCTCTAACACTGCCTTATCCATAGCCAATCCAGCCTCTTGCATATGAGAGAGAATCTTACATCTTTCTCTTATAAATAACCAGTACAACGGAACCTT
The DNA here is from genome assembly GCF_965153285.1 of Podarcis tiliguerta. Lineage (NCBI taxonomy): Eukaryota > Metazoa > Chordata > Lepidosauria > Squamata > Lacertidae > Podarcis > Podarcis tiliguerta. Next base: position 22,504,080 of record NC_139534.1, read on the forward strand.
GGTTCTCAAACTTAATCCGTTGTGGTAGTCCATTCATCTCCCAAAACTGTTCAAAAATCAAGGCACGGCTTCCTATTGGCTACAGAAGCTTTCTGCACTCAACCGGAAGCTGTGGAAGCCACTTCAGTCGTTCAGCTTCCGATAAATGTTCACAAACTGGAACACTTACTTCTGGGTTTGCGGCATTCGGGAGCCGATTTGTTCCAAGCCGTTCAGGAACCAAGGTGCCACAGTACTTTTTTCCTGGCTCTTGTGTCCAGTGGCACACCTACAGCCGACTTCTTTCGTAATCGTGGTGGGAAAGTTTTGTGTGTGGCACCTTCCAGGACCTGCAAGACAGAATATTGTGTGTCCTTAATAAACCCCGTGGGACTATGTTGCATTCCATTTACACACAGCTTATATAATTGAAGCTATTTATCATAAACTCATTGGAGAGGAAATGCGATCGTTCTGTCAGCACAAGTATTTCTGCTTGCCAGATGGATGGAATAGTCTCTCCTTTCCTTCTCATGGGTGTTGTTCTGGGAGATTCTCCTGACCCTCCAGAGTGTATTTGGGGGAGACATGGCGGGTGCACAGGGGAAAGATGGGGGGGGGGAGTCCTTTTGCGGTATCAGGAGTCCTGGCACTGGCTTCCGCTAGCACGCCAGTTTACTTTGATGTGGCCTACTGGGTTGGATTCAGTCTTGAACTTGAGTCTATTGAAATCAATGGGGCAGGCTGTTCTTGAGAGAAGTCCCATTGATTTCAATAGGAGCTAAGTTGGTCTCCTATGGATTCAATCAGCCGGCAGCTGCCTCACAGGGATCCGCAGTGGAAGACAAACACAGGGCTGCATGCAGAACCCCATTGTTGAGTACGGAAGGGTGTTCTCCAAATGAGGGCAAGTATGTTGAAAGAAAGACAAATCCCAATGAACTGAATGGCTCTAAATGCAAGTTACTGGCCTTAAGCGGCTTGTAAATTGCAGCTCTTCTAAGTTAAATAATTGTTGCCATTTCCCCCTATTTCCTTTTCTAAGTAGCTATTCCTTGACTGTCCTCAACCTGATCCACTGCCTTTGTTATATCTACATGATATTACCTTTACAGCTCATTTTTAATTGCGCGTCACTGCTAACCTCCTTGTAAAGAGACAGGGCTCAGCCATTTCTACTAATTATCCAAATCACCAGTCGCTGTTTGCATGTGTGTGGCCTCACCGAAAGCTTTTAACCACAAGCAATGTCACTAAATCAAAGCAAGTTGGAGTCATTTCCTTGGAGTGACATACTATTAAATGCTGTTTGACATTCCTTTCAGGCCATTGGAGGCGTCGTTTTTAAAGATTACAATTACTTAAACGAGACAGCTAATTTTGTTGGATGAAAAATGCATAATAGATACCTAATTTTATTTGTATGCCACTTCCACGGTTGAAACCACGCGCAAGGCGGCTTACAACATAAACAAAAGTAGTCTTAAGCACAAAGTATCAGAGTTTAGTATGCAAAACCAAACAGAACAATTTCCACACAAATCTCAACCAAATCTAAAATAAAGATATAAAGAACCAATAGCAACAACAGCACAAACCCCCACAAACAAAAACAAAAAACCCTAAACAACATCCCAACCTAAAGACTGCAAAAGACTACTGAAGATTGGAACAGGCGGCCTGTGGTATTGGTGAAATCCCTGGCAAAAGTAATTGTTTCCTAAGAGGAGAGGAGCAAATTTTGTTCAGGAATCTCAGGACTCGGTGGAATTGTGCTGTGGGGGAGAGGGAAATCACAACTAATACACTGTCATCAACTGAGGGAAGTTGAAGGGCTGAATCAATCTTGCAGCTTTAATTGCTCGAAATGAGCAACGGAGTTTACTGAGGGAAATTCGCTGGGCATCTGTAAACAGCAGGGCAAATGCCACCAGGCAAAGTGGACAAGATCTCTTTTACCAGATACAGTGGAACCTTGGGTTAAGTACTTAATTCGTTCCTGGATGTCCGTTCTTAACCTGAAACTGTTCTTAACCTGAAGCACCACTTTAGCTAATGGGGCCTCCTGCTGCTGCCGCACAATTTCTGTTCTTATCCTGAAGCAAAGTTCTTAACCTGAAGCACTATTTCTGGGTTAGTGTGTAACCTGAAGCGTATGTAACCTGAGGCGTATGTAACCCGGTACCACTGTAATCAGGTGTCTGCCTAATCACAATTTTTACTGTGGGGGGGATTCAATGTCACAGTCTGATCATTCTGTCAGCGCAAATATTTCTGCTTGCCAGATGGAATGATTCTCTCTTCCCTCCCCATGTGCTGTTCTGGGGGCTTTCCTGCCCCCCCCCCAATGGATTTGGTTGTTGTGAGGATAAAATAGGTGGGTGAGCTATGTGTACCCCCGCTTTCCAAGTTCCTTGGAGAAAGGGTAGGATGAAAATGCAATGGATAAATAAAAGCAGCCAGGCACCAAGTGAAAACAGACTGGTCCAGGCATTTGACCAGTATGTATTGTGGTGCTTGAATTTTTTTTATGGATCCTGACTGCTGGATTCTGGTTTCCTGTGCTGTGTTTTTGCTTATAATATTTTTAACCTGCCTTTCTACACAGGGTCTTTTGGGTAGGTAACTCACAACATTGCTTAAAACAGTAAGATAACTTTTTTTCTTTTCTTTTTGCAAAAACAAGATTTCTAAATAATTTCCTAAGTAGAACAATGCATACAGTTTTAGAATCCTGGCCCTCTTCCCCAACCCCCTTGTCTTGATTTTTTGTTTTTTGTGTGTGTGCTGTGACCTTGCCCAGCATTTGGCTATCCCACAATTCTACAGGGATGTCTCAAGGCTTCCCTGATTTTCCCCTTTTAACACCATAGAGCAATGTTAATGGTGTTTGTCGGAGCATGCCGTTGTCTGTGTGAACGTTTAAGTCTACTTAAAGATTAATTATTCTGAACCAAAAGGGGGAAAAGGACATATGCAAAAGTACAAGAAACAAGGGAAAGGCTTGTCTGTGTTGGTTTAACAATAAGTTATACTTTATTGTTACAGTAAAAGGCCTTGAAACCCTCTTCTCTGGTATACAGTTGCAAGGAGGAAGTTTGATGCTATCACTTCCAGTTTTGATTAACCACTGTTTAGTGCTACATCCAAACCTAAACAGTAGTTAATCTTAACTGGTTTATTGAAGGAGGCCAGCTTCATAAACCAAGATTTCAAGATGGCTTGTTTCAGTGAACCAGAGTTAGGGCTAACCACAGTTTGTTGGCAGTAAGTTGTGATTAGTGAATGTTTCTATCGCCCCACACAGTTGCACCAGAAGAGGATAATGACTGAAGCTCACCTATGGTCCATTTCTATAATAACAAACCATAGTTTACCATTATATCCACAGGCCACCATGGAGAGACAATGGAGAACAAATCAAAACAGCAACACGGCATCTCCTCCAGATTGTGTCTTCAGTCCAGTGGAAGCTCCCCATAATGGAAGGTGGGAGATTGTCACATTGTCACCATTTGAGACAAGGGGACTACTGGGGGCAGGAGAAACCTATACTGTAACTCTCTACCATGGATATATAGTACCAAGGTTTACAGTATATTATTATTATTATTAGTAGTAGTAGTAGTAGTAGTAGTAGTAGTATACCACCCTATAGCCACAGGTGTCAGGGTGGTTCACAGGATATTTTTGTTCTAAGTTCAGTCACCATGATTGTCGTATTCAGTGCATACTTTTGCATTATAGTACAGTGGCACCTTGGTTCTCGAACTTACAGTATTTTTCCGCATATAAGGCTAGCTTTTTTTCTTGAAAAATTAAGCTTAAAAATTGTGATTGTCTTATACATGGATAGTGGTGAGGTTGGATGGGTGATTGGTGGCTGCCGCAAGCCAGAGATTGTCAGCGGCGTTTGGGCGGGTGATTGGTTGTTGTGGCAAGTTCTGCAGGCTATTGGCTGCTGTGGTAACTGGGCGGGCGATTGGCGTTTGCTGTTGGCAAGAGATCAGACGATTGGTCGCTTCATTGGTGTGCACGCGATCGGCTGTGTTGGTCCTGTGAGAATTCTGGGCAATTGCCCCCCCCCCCAAAGAGGGGGTGGTGTCTTATACATGGGGGCGTGTTATACACAGAAAAGTACAATAAGCCTTTACGGAAGTCCGTTTGACTCCTGAACCCATTCAAAAACCAAGGCGTGGCTTCCGATTAGCTGCAGGAGCTTCCTGCACTCAAGGGGAAGCCACATTGGACATTCGGCTTTCGAAAAACGTGACAAAACCGGAACACTTACTTCTGGGTTTTCGGCATCTGGAAGCTGATTTGTTTGTCAACTAAGCTGTTTGAGAAGCAAGGTATGACTAAGCAATTCATAATTAATTGTGAGGGTCTCCATCAGTTTTTCTTCCTTTTGATCTTTCTATTTTTGGCATTTGGGATACATTATTTGGATAGTGAAATGCCCATTGATGCAAAATGGTGCTCAGAACCAGGGCTGGCCCTCCCATGAGGCAAAGAGAGGCAGTCGCCTCAGGCATCAGGCTGGGTGTCATGGACTGGATAGATGAGGAGGAATGGTGGAGGCCACCTCCCCAGGAACCTACCAGAGAGGAGGAAGGGGCAGATACTACAGGAGTGGTTTGACACAGGTCATACTGAAGAAGAAGAAGAAGAAGAAGAAGAAGAAGAAGAAGAAGAAGGGAAATAATGAGAGATGAGGAGCAGGAATCAGTTACCGTTGAACATGCAGAGGCTGAGCAGCAGCTGAATGATGGGCTGTCACTGGGGAGTCTCCCAGAATCTGTACCCTCCCCCAAAACCAGGTGCTTGTAGAGCATAGCAGAACAGAAAGCTCAAAGGCAGTTGGCCCTTAGCAGTCGCTATTGGGGACAGGAGGAGTCTGGTGAATAGGGAAGTAACAGAGAAGGGGAAGTGGAGCTTCACTTGGAGCAATGTTAGATTCTGAACGGTGCTTCTTGGTTTTGTCTTGGTAATTGCATCAATAAAAGAGAACTGCAAATCTCGCTTTTTCTCTGTGTCCCTGCTTTCCTGAGCATTTGACACTGGGGGACAGTTGGGAGCAGAGGCAGATCCATGCTATTCGCTGACCCTGTGCTTGTGGGCTGCCCGCTCCTCCCTGGCAGCCTTCTTTGAGCGAAGTTCTTCTCACAGGAACTCTGGATCTAAACATTTCTATAACTAAAAGCCAGAGCCCCACTAAACATCCCATTTTCTATACATACTGTTTTGGGGCAATCAAAACCAAACCATCTATAGATTAGATTAGAAGATGCTGGTGAAGATGGTGGTGATCATAAAATGGAGGTCTTTACTGTTCATAAAGCTTCAAGTGTAAAAAACAAACAAATCTTTTTTTTAAAAAAAATAATCTAATAAATTGTGTCCGAAAGAGGGAAATGTAAACAATTTTCTCTACAGCAAATGCTGCAGCCCACAGACGGCTGGAAGTCGCTTGAAGTTAATGGCAACACAGCTCTTGCTAATGAAACTTTTCATTCATTAAATTTTTAAGAGCCATAACTATAAAAATGGCACTAACCGTCTAGAATGTTCTTTTTCCTCTCTCACTCCTGCCTTGAAATGTTGCAAGGCCTCCCCTCACCCTGGGAACATTCATCATTATTTCTGAAAGTCTGTCATTTTTGTTTTGCTAAGTTAGTGACATTATGAGGACCGGCTGACCTATGACTGTACACTCTCCAATCCCCAGTTTCCATAGTCTGGTATTTGATTTTAGATTCTCAGGGCCTTGGCTGGTTTGTTTGTTTTCCTTTCCCACATTACAAATGTGTTGCAGGAGACCGGACTCCATCCAAAAGGCACAGAGACTCTTCCAATTGACTTCCCAAGTCACTGGAGCAAATCTATAATGGCCACAGAGGCGATCTCAGAGATTATTGGGGCATAATCAATAAGATATATACAAACCAGCTGAGGAAGGCCTAGCTTATTGTTAAATCAGTGCGCTATAAGACTCATTCCTAAGTCTTCCATATACTTCTTCTGGGGTTTATGGTAAGCCTCAAACGGTCTGTGAGACACAGCTTCCTCATTACTAAAATCAATGTGAAGGTTTTTTTTGGGTTTTTTCAAAACAAACAAACAAACACTCATGTAACAAAATTTTTCAGCAACAATCAGAACGGACGTTTGGTTCCATCACCACTATGCTGAGGATGGCACCAACACGAATTTTGCAACAGCGAATTCAGAGCAAAAAGATATTCGGTATATGGCATTTCCAAGTAGCCTGGCTAGGCAGGGCTTAATTTGACGTGGGGTTTCCTAGGCGAAAGGGGAGAGTGGAGGCTGGTGTTCAAATAAAAAAAGAAGTTTTTTCTAAAAACAAGCAAACTCGGTATGGTCAATCTCTTGGGGACATTGCTTAAAGGAGTGCTTTGGATCAGCCTTTGTTATATTCTACATGAAGAGGAATTTCATTTGGCCCATGCTTTCCTTTCCCAAATGATTAGATATTGCAAATATTTAGCAGTCCCTTACATATCACATCCCCCCCACTTGGTTCAGAGATAATGGGCAGTGTCAGAGCTGGCTCCTGGTCCCAGCTCACAAAGGACCAACGCTAGCCGGTAGTAAAGTATCAAAGTCTTTATTGAAGAATAGTTTCCATTTCCAAGCCTCAGCGCTCCAGCTCTACGTCTAGGGTCTAGACCGGCGAAGCTCCATCTGAGTCTCCGCCCCCTGTACACCAGTTTAAGACTCTAATCTTACTCCACCTCTTCCTTCTCTCCTTTCTCCTCTGGGTCCTGCTACCCCCCTGGGTCTCCTCCCTCCTGGACTCCTCCGACGCAGACGTTGACCCCCCTGACTCCTCCCGCTCTCTTCGGTGGGCTTTAGGACTTGGCTCCCTACCCGGGCTGCCAACTGTGCCTCCCTCCTGTACATTTGAACTTGGCGCGCGCGCGCGTTTAACCTTCCTCTTAACCGTTTCCTCGCTCCCTGACGGAGGCGTGGTCAATCCTGCCTCATGTTCTCCCGCTGGTAGCGCGCCGCCTGATCCCGATGCCTGGGACTCCTCCCCCCTACTGCACTCTGGTGTGGACGCTGGTCCGGATTTCCAACTGCTGCTCTCTGAGTCCCCTCTGGCCCCTTCTCCCTGAAGTGCCCCCCTGGGCACTCCCCTTGCCCTGACCATGGGAGCCCCTTTTTGTGAATCCTCCGATTCACTGGAAAGACTCAGAGACCTCGGACCGCTGTCATCGCTGACATTTCCTTCGGACTCCTCCCCCTCGCTCTCCATTTCCTCCCTCTCCTGTGCCTCTGTTTCTGAACCCCTGACAGGCAGGATCCAATAAAAATGATACATAATGAGGTCCCATTAATTTCTTTAAAGGCTTTAAACCAAGAATATCCTTTCAACTAAGTACAGTAGTACCTTCGGTTATGTAAGCCTCTGGTTATGTAAACTTCAGGATGCGAAAGCGGCAGACCTGGAAGTATTTTACCGGGTTTTCCCACGCGCGCATGTGCAGAAGCAGTCCTCAGGTTGCGGAAACCTCAGGATCCGACCAGACCTCCAGAATGGATCCCATCCACAACCAGAGATACCACTGTATATGAACTTCTGAAGTGGAGTGAAATTTCCCCAGCTTTTCCCCAGTCCACTCCTAGCCCATGTCCTGGTCTGGTCAAAATGATTAGCTATTGCAGCTAAGCTCACGTGTTCCTAGATTCATAACTTCAGCACAGAGCACAAAGCTATTTCTCTGTAAGTGAATTCCTGGTCATTCAAGTCTAGACATTAATGAGCAGAGGATATGGTTGCTTTATTACAGCTTCATCCAAGCTGGAGCCAAAGAGATCATTCTGATCCAAAATATTAATATTTGGCTCCGACTTCTTCTGGCATAGGCTTCATTTAGCACACAAAAGAAAGTATCAGGGTTGCCAACCTTTGATTAATATATTTGTTATTATTTCTGTCTGGCGTTGCCGACACATTAGTCCATTTCTGCGTGACCACAGACTCTGACTTAGGGGAACATTTATTCTCAGTTCTATATTTTCAGATTATCACACATTGCAAGTGTCTCCCAACTAACTTGGAAGCGATCCTCCAAGATTCCTTGGCTCCGAAACAACTTAGCAGTGAATCAATAACAGAAGCATTCTGCCTCTAGGTTGACTAGGCTTTCTTTGATGTTTTACAGTTCCACTGTATTCAGGTAAGCAAGCAGTCCATTTACATTTTAAATCACACTATACTTTCATAAATTTATAGTTACATAACTGTTGAAAAGCAGCAAAAGTACTGACCTAGACAAGCATCAACAAGTTATGCTTGCTGGGGGGGAGGGGGATAAGGAATGTTTCTCAAAGCACACCCAGGTAGCTTGGGTCTATAGTGGAATTTCCTCCTTGTAGAGAGCAATCCAACATGTCAACTCAGAAAGAAGTCCCGTTGGGTCCAATGGGGCTTACTCCCAGGTAAGTGTGCATATCTTAATAATAATAATAATAATAATAATAATAATAATAATAATAATAATAATATCTTTATTGTCATTGCCCCCTTCGGGGACAACGAAATTACTTGGCTGCTCCATAAAAACACTAATTAAAAAAATATAGTAAAATACAGCAAAGGAGATTTGATGACTTTCAAAGTCCGGGCTTCCCATTCAGGGCCGAGATCGCTCTGGAGAAGAAGCTGTTCTTAAGACGGCTTGTTCTTGTCTTCATCGTCCTGTATCTCCATCCCGACGGCAAGAGCTCGAAGAGACAGTGACCAGGATGCGATGGATCTTTTAGGTTGCCATTCTAGTAGTCCCACCTACCCGGGAGTAAGCTCTGCTAAATTCAATAGGGCTTATTTCTCAGAAGATACATATTGAGTTGTGCCGTCAGTCTGTCCTATGTTTGTGTCAAAAAAACAGAGCCAATGAAGAGGAATATGTGTGTGTCCTTGTGTTTCTCCTGTGTATACAGGTAGAGACCACAGTCCTCTCTACATCTACTCAGAAATACATCCCTTTGAGTTCAATGGGGTCTACTTACCAAGAAGTGGATAAGAGTTGCAGCCTAAGGGGAATTTTCAGATGATTTCCCAAGGTCATTATCCTGTTTGCATGAATAAACTTCTTAGATGAGCTGGGCGTGGGGTTGGGGGCGAGAGAGAGAGGGGGGCAGCAAGATGTTCATTTGTTATACATGTGAATAGGCTTGAAGGGTGCCTCACAAAAATGTCCTCTGGTGGATTCCCTATGAAACTCTGCAATGCTAACCCCACCTGCCTATGAATTTACACTGCCCCCTGCCAGCAGAATTCAGGAAGAGAGGAGAGTGGGGACAAAATGATAATTTGTTAATAATAATAATTATAGTTTATTTATTTATACCCCACCCATCTGGCTGAGTTTCCCCAGCCACTCTGGGCGGCTTCCAACAGAATATTGAAGATGCTATAGTCCTTCAGATATTAAAAGCTTCCCTAAACAGGGCTGCCTTCAGGTGTCTTCTAAAAGTCTGGTAGTTGTTTTTTCTTTTGACATCTGGTGGGAGGGTGTTCCACAGGGCGGATGCCACTACCAAGAGGGCCCTCTGCCTGGTTCCCTGTAACTTCGCTTTTCGCAGTGAGGGAACTGCCAGAAAGCCGTGGCCGCTGGACCTCAGTATCCCGGCTGAATGATGGGGGCGGAGGCGCTCCTTCAGGTATACTGGACCGAGACCGTTTAGGACTTTAAAGGTCAGCACCAACACTCTGAATTGTGCTTGGAAACGTACTGGGAGCCAATGTAGGTCTTTCAGGACCAGTGTTATATGGTTTCGGCGGCCACTCCCAATCACCAGTCTAGTTGCTGCATTCTGGATTAGTTGTAGAATTCCGGGTCACCTTCAAAGGTAGCCCTATGTAAAGCGCATGGCAGTAGTCTAAGCGGGAGATAACTAGAGCATGCACCATTCTGGCGAGACAGTCTGCTGGCAGGTAGGTCTCAGCCTGTGTACCAGATGGAGCTGGTAAACAGCTGCCCTGGACATAGAATTGACCTGCGCCTCCATGGACAGCTGCGAGTCCAAAATGACTCTCAGGCTGTGCACCTGGTCCTTCAGGGGCACAGTTACCCCATTCAGGACCAGGGAGTCCTCCACACCTGCCCGCTTCCTGTCCCCCCAAAACAGTACTTCTGTCTTGTCAGGATTCAACCTCAATCTGTTAGCCGCCATCCATCCCCCAACCGCCTCCAGACACTCTGCCTATTGACTCTGTCTGCCATTGGCTTTGACTCCATCTACTGTTGGCCTCCCTGCCTTTCGCCCTACCACCTGGTTCAGTATTGTCTACACAGCATCAAGTTGCAGTTCTTCAGGGTTTCAGACAGGGGGCAGCAGTACCCAGAGATGCCACAGATTAATCATGGGACCTTCTGTATGCAGACCAGAGGCTTTATGGCCCTTCCATATATGGGCACCAGTGGGCCTGGGTTCCCATGTTGTTGGGTGCTGATATTTGACCTGGAAACGAAACCTCCCAAACATCTCTTGCCTTTCTGACTGCAGCCCCAGGTTTTTACACACAGTGTGTCAGGAGAGAATCTTTTTTCCTGAGCTTTGGTATGAAGGCAGCTTCACTGATGGGGGTGGTGGAAATATTGCACGTGGCCACTGTCTAGCGAGAGCCCTCCTGATTGTGTTGTGCGCCAGTCCATTTTCCTGCCGAATACCATTGCTAATTGCAATCGCCAGTTGCAATTTGTCAGCGCCGGGCTTGTCTTGCTCTTTGTTTTACTTCCGCAGCATCCGTTTCGTTGGCACCGAAGATCAGTTCCCACGTGTAATATTTTTATGGCTTCTCATCTATTTATAATTGCTTCTTGAGAAGTAGAAAATTGTGTTTGTGCCCTACTTTTTCCAACCTACATTATCCCTCTGACTGAAGTAATAACCTGTCATGCTTAAACAATTAGTGTAATGCAAAGGACACAGGGGCCTACTGCATGCTGCTAATGGAACATCAAACGTGGCTTTAGAAAGTCTGATAAAAATATGCTTTATATGGCCAAGGCTAGACATCAGTAAACCATCCCTGGGCATACTCCTTGAAAGGATCTTACCAGAATTACTTTTTCTTTCCCTGTTGTAGCTAAGCTTTTTATTCTCTCCTCTCACTAATTCAATGGATATTATACCAGTCTTGTAATTAATGTATCTCATTATTTTTAGCTGGGGAAATATATTCTACTCCTATGACTACTCTGACTACTCTAGTGGAACTTAGGAAGATTAGACAAGTCAGCTGAATTTGGCCAATGGCCTATCTGGTCCAGCATCCTGTTCACACAGTGGCCAACCAGATGTCTATAGTGGGTTACGTGTCTTCAGACCATACCTTTGGTTGCCCACCCCAGCCTAAACTTTCGCAAGAACCTGCCCAATATTTATGTTATTCTTCAGAGTGCCACCTGCATCTTCTGAAAGGAGGTGGGCAGTGCCATGGAAAAGGGCCTTTCTGGGAATGGTGCTTTGCCTTTGCAAAACCCCTCCCTGATCATTCTCCAGATTCCCTATCCATTGATTTTCAAGGCTGAGGAGACAGATGAAACTGCTTTTTTTCTTTTTTCTTTACTTTGGCTTCAAGGCTGCTGCTGTAGTTCAGCGTGGTGACTTGTTGACTGATGACATTTTATGACTGCGTGTGTTTATATTTGTTAGTCACCTTGGAAATTTCCAAGATTAAGAGTCAGGTTATGATTATTTTAATAGACAAATGTTGCAGCCAAGCAAATAAATTAATATATAATGGAGCCTTTCCTACTCGTTGCATCATAAAGAAGCTTATCAGTTCAATCCTATGCATGTTTACCAAGACATGTCATAGTGTGTTCTTGACTGGGCTTAACCATCCAGGGGTCCTTTACCTTTACCTATACACTTGTAAAAATGTTTAGGATTAAAGCCTGTATGGGGTATGTATGAAGATGACAGAATCTTCATGGAGATGACGACATTGAAGGAAACCAATAATAAGGTAGTTTGGGGCAAGGAACAAGCCAACCATCATGAACAACTAACCACCAAACAACCCTCTAAGGATGGAGGAATCTGTCAATTTAAGCTTCACTATATTTCTCTCTTTTCCAATCTTACTTACAATTCTCTACATTTCCACATCAGTTAGTAATTTTTAAAAATGTCATCATGAAAATTCATCAGCATTTGGGTTCAAATTTCTCCTAATATGCATGTTATCATGCAATTTTGCCTAAAGCACACATTTTTTTTTTGCAAAACAGCTTTCCATAACATTTTTGTATGTTAACATTAATTTTTTTTCACTAGTGCATATAGTTTTAGGTACACTTAACCCCAGTTTCTGAGTTTTTGTGCACAGTACTTGGCTTGAGAACTGCATTGCAAAATTCAGAAAGGTGCGAATTCCAAAGGATGGCTGTGTTCCCGTTATTGTATGGTTTCGTAAAGTGCAAATCAGTTAGGTTTGCCTTTAATGTGAGCTGAATTCTCTCTTTTCCCTGCAGCCCTCCCACTGGGAAATGATGGGTCAAATTCTTGTTGCTTTCAGTTGTGAAATCAAGGCTAGATGCTTCCCTAGCTGTCAAAAGAGATGCAGACCTGAGCTGTTATCAGAATAAGTATAATAAGAATATTCTCAACTTCTGTGATCCGGATTCCAACACTAAAATGACGGTGTTTCTGAGGGTCTCTTCTTTAGATGCTCACGTCTGCCTCCCTCCACGGCCCACACACCGATTTCCCAGCCCAAGATACCAAAGTGGGTGAGAGCTTTGCAAATAGTATCAGTCGCTTAACAGTCTGGGAAGTTGCTCGGACCCTGCTGCTCACAAGGGAATCCTAGGGAGCTTTCACAATTCTACCCTTCCTTGAACTGTTAATGTGAAGCCACCACAGTCAGCTTTTTGAACCCCTTAGAGCAAAATGCGACAGGCTAGCTTGAATTGGGGAAACATATACAGTGGTGCCTCGCAAGACGAAATTAATTCGTTCCGCGAGTCTCTTCGTCTAGCGGTTTTTTCGTCTTGCGAAGCAACCCTATTAGCGGCTTAGCGGCTTAGCGCTATTAGCGGTTTAGCGGCTATTAAAGGTTTAAGGGATTAGCTGCTAAAAGGCTATTAGCAGCTTAGCGCCTTAGAAAAAGGGGGTGGGGAGTGAAAAAAAATCGCAAGAATCGCAAGACATTTTCGTCTTGCGAAGCAAGCCCATAGCAAATTCGTCCTGCGAAGCTCATTGAAAAACGGGAAACCCTTTCGTCTAGCGGGTTTTCCGTCTTGCGAGGCATTCGTCTTGCGGGGCACCACTGTATTGGGATATCCAAGCAGTCCCAGATTATGGGGGATTTTAAAGGCACGCTCTGCAAAGAAAGGATGTATACACCATACCAGAAAAGAAAGGAAAGGAAAGGAAAGGAAAGGAAAGGAAAGGAAAGGAAAGGAAAGGAAAGGAAAGGAAAGAAAAAGGCTGGGTTTTTGTTGGCCTTTTCTGTCTAATCCTTGAGGGCCAGATTCAAAAGAACCTAAGTATGGAAGTTTTTAAAATAATAATAATAATAATAATAATAATAATAATAATAATAATAATTTATTATGTATACCCCACCCATCTGGCTGGGTTTCCCCAGCCACTCTGGGCAGCTTCCACAGAATATTAAAATACAATAGTCTGTATTTGATGTTTTACTCTGCTTAATGCTTTTATACATGTTGGAAGCCACCCAGAGTGGCTGGGGCAACCCAGTCAGATGGGCAGCATATAAATAAACACCTTCTTCTTCTTCTTCTTCTTCTTCTTCTTCTTCTTCTTCTTCTTCTTCTTCTTCTTCTTCTTCTTCCTGCTGGATCAGGCCAATGGCCCACCTAGTCCCGCATCCTGATCTCACAGAGCCCAAATCAGATGTCTATGGGATATGGTTCAAAATGGCAGCTCTTGCCTGGCTTGCCTGAGTTTATTGAACTGAAAATGCTACATTCGTTTTAAGTAATGCATAAATGACTTCATAGTAAGCAAACACCACCCAGGATGGTAACATGATTGGTCTCTTCTTGTAACCAGCTGAATGTCCTAAGCCCACCCTTGATTTTAATCCACAGTTTATAAGTACAAATTATTAAAGGTTAAAGGCACGTAAGCCAGCCTGCCTGGTTCTGAGAACATTCCTTTCCTTTAAAAAAAGAAGAAGTCATGATTATTCTTATTTAGAGAAGCCAAGGGTCAGTCTGACCTTATTTGCTTATGCTTTTCATTAGGCAAGCGCTTTCTGCAGTAGCATACTTCCTAGTACTTCTCTCTGAATACACAGAGGATTTATGCTTCATGTCTGCATGTATTAAGAATGCAGCCATAGCAACTACGAGCATTAATGAACTATTTGCTTATGCAGTAATAATTAACTTCCATTACATTACTTTGTGTGATTACTTTCTTAATTGCCTGAATTATGCATCCATTTAATATTTAATAACCATTCTCAGAAATCAGACACTGGTAAAAAAAAATGCTCACAGTTTTCTTGCAATAATTAAGCTAACAAGAATAAATGAAACATTTTTTTGGAAAAAAATAAATGAATGCCTTGCGTTTACATCCTTGCATACTGAACAAGATCTTAAATTAGTTATTTATTAAGACTAAATTTAAAGACCAAACAGTACATTTTTCACTAATGCCTGGGGAAATAAACTTAGATGCTACCTGATATCTGCAGCAGAATTAAATGTCATGTATTTTCTTTGAGAGTCACAGATTATTCATTAGTACCAGTGCTTTATCAAACAAGGGTGGGGGAGGGAAATGAGATGCTCCCTTTTTCCTTTTCCTTTTTCAAGAAAACTTTCCCTCAAAATATGTAAGAAGACTGATTTGCAAGCTTGCTTGGGAGGGGGAAAAACGCAATGCAAATTCGGCGCACAGACAAGGGCTGGATTTACTGAGGGAGATGAAAATTCATTGTAAACATTATTTTCATATACAACAATCAAGCCCAAGCGATCTGATCTACTTGTTTCTGCATGTTGTCAGCTGTCTGTCTCCAAGCCCTTGTGCCCTTCTGGCACCCAAGCAAAGCCACACGCTGATCTGCAAAGTGATCATGCCATGATGTTACCGCACATCAGCCCCAGCTCCCCAGTGGTGTGAAAAGAAGTCACTTGCTAAACAAATACAGTGTGTTGCTATTTTATCTTACACTGTTGTTTTTTTCCAGAGAGAGCCTGCTGAATCCAGACAAGACAGGCAGCTCTCTCTGTCCCCCTGCATGAGGCGCTCAGGCAAAACTGCTCTGCCGGTGCATATTGATTGTGGCAGCCATGTTGAGATAAGTTTATCTGAAGCATGCTAACCGCAGGGATGGCCTGTTGTCCAGCACTTGTTGTTAACCTAGGCAGATATAAAGCAAGGAAAATATGAATCCAGGAAAAAAGGGAATTTTCTCTCTGGGGATATTGTTGATCTAATAAAGCTAAATCACATTACAGTGGTACCTCAGGTTAAGTACTTAATTCGTTCCAGAGGTCTGTACTTAACCTGAAACTGTTCTTAACCTGAAGCACCACTTTAGCTAATGGGGCCTCCTGCTGCTGCTGCGCCGCTGGAGCCCAATTTTTGTTCTCATCCTGAAGCAAAGTTCTTAACCTGAAGCACTATTTCTGGATTAGCAGAGTCTGTAACCTGAAGCGTATGTAACCTGAAGCGTATGTAACCTGAGGTACCACTGTATTATTATTATTATTGTTATTGTTATTGTTATTATTATATACTACCCTATACCTGTTGATCTCAGGGCAGTTCACAACATAAAACAATATAAAAACACAAAATACGTAATAAAAACAAAAACAGAGACTATTGTTTATCTTTCCCACCCCACCCTACCACAAAACACAAACACACATACACACAGGGAGAGAGAGAGAGAGAGAGAGAGAGAGAGAGAGAGAGAGAGAAGAACTACCATATTTTTCAGACTATAAGACGCCGCCATGTATAAGACACCCCCTACTTTTGGGGACTCAGATTTAAGAAAATTGGGGGGGGGGATGTATCCATGTATAAGACGCCCCTAATTTTTGACATTATTTTTTAGGGGGAAAACCTAGCCTTACACACGGGAAAATATGGTATTTTTCAACAAGATGCATAAAAGGAAAGGGGCAGACACACAAGCATATCTGGTGTGTGTGTGTGCAAGGAAAGTTTAGAGTGCTTTTGAGCCAGCAATGTCTGTGATTCCCCAGTTTGTAAACTGAAGCTAAATTGATGCCAATCTTCCTGGCTCTTGTTACTGGTGGGCAGCATCATTAGGATTTGCTTTTTAAATGATCTCTCAGCCTGTAAGCCCAGGAGCTGCTAGCAAGGCAAGGTTAGAAAAAAAATGATGGCAGCATGTTGATGCTTCACAGACCTCATGATAGTTTCCGTCTGTCATTATTTACGTCTGACTAGATGCGTCGTGTCAGTTACCTAGAAGGCACTTTAATGTGAAGCTCTTGTGTTTTGTTCTCTCTCTCTCTCTCTCTCTCTCTCTCTCTCTCTCTCTCAGCTTTTGCACATCCAGACTGGATACCATTATTCTCCTTCCTTGCACCAGTACACTTAGGTGAAGCTTGCTTCAATCTTTTCATAATGGCACACAAAGAGGAAATACTTTCTGGTTTTTTAAATGCCCATGCTGCGGTTACATATACTTGCATATATATATATATTTGAAAAAAGAATACATTTTCAATAGGTTTGCTTTTGTTTTTTTAATACTCCTTCAACGTTCTTTTTAGAGCAATCAATCTAAATCAATAAACAGACATCGGTCAAAAGCCCACTTAATTTTATTTCCCTCTTCTCAATTTTGTTTGCAAGTGTGATAACAATGCAAAAACAGTTTTGTTTTGTTTTTTTAAAGGAATCGAATAAATAACACGCTCCAAAACTGGAAGGCAGACTCTATAATTTAAGGCTGTATTCCTGGACATAATCAGAATGCTTAATTCCCATTGATATCAATAGCAAGATATGTATAAATTTTATGGGGTTTTTTTACCCTTGTACTCAAATCCGTTGTTTACATAGTGTTATGAATGTTGCAAAGCATTTTAGGTTGCAGACCTATATCCTGGGGACGAGGCTCAGCGAACTCAATCTTGTGGATAGACAAGGCTCAGATTTCACTATTTTTCATATATAACACATACCGATTTTCCTGTCCAAGGAGTCTAGGGCAGAGGTGGGGCTTAAACCCAGGAAACCTTCCAGGCACTGGGTAACCCTGAATTTCTCAGGGCACATATATAGCTACTTAGTGCTAGCCTAGGGCAGCCTTTCACCCACTGCCAAAAAATAGGGAATGCATCACAGGGGCGTAGTGGGTGTGGGTGTGTCACAGATTACCATATACTTTGCATCTGGTATATGTATAGATGAAAAATTAGAAATAATTCCTGTGATTTAAAATGTAAAAAACCCAATACATAGTGAGGGAGACTCTGACCAGGAGACCTGCTCAGTTTGGTATCTAGGGGCTTGCTATTAATGAGTAACTTCAAGGCACTTGCTCTGCCTTCTTATGATTTCTGATATTTAAATTGGGCCAGAAAGCCCTTCAGACTAGGACTGCTTCAAACAGAGGAGTCTATAAAGACACATGGCCATTCTATCCTAACTGTTTGAAGACAAAAAAAAGAAGAAGAATACAGACACATTTTAAGGTGAAGACAGAAAGATAGTCTAAGGATGAAAAGGTGATTTGAATGCAAGCTCTTCGTGTTTTCAAAGCAGATAAAGTGTTCAGCCAACATCCACTCTGCTTTAGAAAGTTCATTTTCACCCTTTCCCATCTGGTGTCCTGGGTTATGTCACTTATGTTCGATTCCGCAGCACTTTGGAGGATGGGAAGTCACAAAAACACACCTTGTGTTTCAGGCGTGACGCAACTCTTCAGGAAGACCTCTATCTCTAGTTATGTGGAAGTTTTTAATGGGTACCTATACCAAATGCTCCCAAAATGTGCAGGGTGGAATCCAACATAGTGCTAAGGCAACTGCTCCATCAGCGCATGTCTTTTTGCTTGCGCAATGGAACATTCACCCCATCTCCTTTCCCCACCCCCTGCATCCCCAAATCTGTTATATGAGTTTCCCCAACCCTCTGGGCCAGTTTTTTTGTGGGGGGAGAGGACACAGGGCATGCAGGAAAGGGGGGAAGTCTTATCACATAAGGGGAAATCCTTGCATTGATGGAATCTGTTAGTAGAATGCCACCCACTGCTTTTTCAAAAACATGAAAACTGAGGACATTGCTCTTAACACCCCACCCCATATAACTTCATCCAAACTCAATAAAATCTAAAACAGTCTCTAATCCTACAGTGTGTTGTGTTTGACCATCTTTACTTTTGCTTCCTATATGGGACTCATACCATTCAATTTTTATTTTATTTTTTAATTTTTATTTATTTATACCCCCCCCGCCCTGGCCAGAACCGGGCTCAGGGTGGCTAACACCAATAAAATTGCAATAAAACGTAATAGAAAAAGAAAAAACAGTTAATTAAAATATGGGTTAAAATACGGGTTAAAATACAATTTAAAATGCAGCCTCATTTTTGTAGTAGCCCATAAATCAAAACCATAAGGGGAGGGAAAATTAAGGGTCAGACAGAGTCCAAACCAAAGGCCAGGCGGAACAGCTCCGTCTTGCAGGCCCTGTGGAAAGATGTCAAATCCCGCAGGGCCCTGGTCTCTTGTGACAGAAAGTTCCACCAAGTCGGGGCCAGTACTGAAAAGGCCCTGGCCCTAGTTGAGACCAATCAAACTCCTTGCGGCTCGGTTCCTCCAAAGTGTTGTTATTTGTGGCCAATTACATCACCCTTCACCCATGTTGCATCATAATAATGGAGCCTTCAGCTCAAACCGCCATTTCATTCTATGTCCACTTAAGATATAGGAGAAACTTGGTTCCGTTCACATTTAATGAAGTTCTTTGCCCTGACCTTTGATACTTGAGATGTGTGTTTGAAAGACCACCCTATTTCTGGGACTGCAATTTCTTTGAACTGTTTTTAATTCTGAATTTTAAATTGTCGTAACCCACCCCATAGCGTGCAGGTGAAAGGCAGGTAATAAATGTATTTTTAATTTCATCATCATCATCATCACTATTATTAATGGTGAACCTACCTAATTTGTACTTTCTGAAACAATGCACTAACTGAAACACTGCAATCTTTTGAAATTTGCATTTCTCTGAATTTTGCACTGCAATTCTCCATTCAAGCAATATATAACAAAAATGCATATAGTGGGGCAAGATGTACATAACAATGCGTACATTAGTGAAACTAACATGCAAAAGTGAATTATATTAGGGGGAAACAGATTTGGGGGGGGGGGGATGTACATTTTAGCCAAAACAGCAGACACACACACACACACACACAGACAGAGAGAGAGAGAGAAATTCATACTAAGATACTGATGAATTTTCATGATGACTATATATATAAAAAACAAAGTGATTTGGAAATGTGAAGACCTGAACTTAAGACTGTAAAAATGAGAAAGTGAGAGAAACCAAAATTGACAGACTTGCCCATCCATAATGTCCACCCTGCAGAATTGCATCGGGAAGTATTGCAGCAAACATACCATATGTATTTCCGCAAATATGAAATATATATTTTGTTTCCCCTTAAAGAAAAACTAAGCTAAAAATCTTCACTCCCACTTCCAGTTTCTTTGAACTCCACTCTGCTCCCATCCTCTCCACCTCTGCATTGTGAGGTCTGCTGGGGGGGGGGGAGAGTTCAAAGTATGGGTGGCCGTCTGCCTTCCTCATGATGACAAATTCTGAGGTTTCAAGATGTATCCCCCCCCCCCCATTACTACCTGCAGATGAGCTTGGAACACAGCAATTTTTTTGTCTTTCCTGGGTTGCGTGGAATATGGTTCAAATTTAGGGACATCATCATATTTAAGGAAGAAGAAGCTTTTCGTATGTGATGTACACAAGACCGTACGGTAGAGAGGATCACTATCACTTTCTTGCCATTACACCCTTAATTCACTAACAGCTATCCCAAGTTTCTACAAAAAGAAGAAGAGTTTGTGATATGGATACTGCAAGGTGGGGTGTGCCGGGGTCACTCAGCTGCTTTCAGCAAGAAGAAGCACTACCGGGCTGGGGAGGGGAGTAACACACACACACACACACACACACACACACACACACAGCCCCATATTTCCTGATGAAGAAAAAACAGGTGCTTAAACCTGCCAGATGTCTGTGGATCCTCATTTCAACCGTAGATGGTATTTAATGGCCAGACAAATGCCCCATCGTACTTTCAATATTTTCTGGCACACACACACAGAGCAAACAGGGGGCCACCCACCCACCCATTTGGCACAGACCTTCCATGGTTTCCTTTGCTTCCTCATACAGTGGTACCTCGGGTTACAGACGCTTCAAGTTACAGACTCCACTAACCCAGAAATAGTATCTCAGGTTAAGAACTTTGCTTCAGGATGAGAACAGAAATTGTGCTCTGGCAGCGCAACAGCAGCAAGAGGCCCCATTAGCTAAAGTGGTGCTTCGGGTTAAGAATAGCTTCAGGTTAAGAATGGACCTCCGGAACGAATTAAGTACTTAACCCGAGGTACCACTGTATTTGTTTATAAAATTGTTTCCTTTAGTCTTGCCTTTCAGCCCCACATGGGAGCCCTCAAGGTGACTCACAAATGCAGATTAAAAACGTGATACAGTGATGCCTCGGGTTACAGACGCTTCAGGTTACAGACTCCGCTAAGCCAGAAATAGTACCTCAGGTTAAGAACTTTGGTTCAGGATAAGAACAGAAATCGTGCAGTGGCAGCAGTGGGAGGCCCCATTAGCTAAAGTGGTACCTCAGGTTAAGAACAGTTTCAGGTTAAGAACGGACCTCCACAACGAATTAAGTTCTTAACCCGAGGTACCACTATATAATCAAGGCAATGGAATGGAATGGAGAGCTTTTTTTTTTTTTTTTTGAAGAAGAAGAAGAAGAAGAGAGGGAACCAGCTAAAACAGAACTTTCAGCAGCAGGAGAGAAAAATGTGAATCAGCCAAAAAGCTTGACTAAAAATAAAGGTTTTGACAAGAGGAGACTTCCAATTGTGATAGGAAGCTCCTCACTCTAAACATATTGGGACAGATTCAGCTAAGTTGTTGGGTACACAGAAGAAGGTCTGCTTTGTGCAATGGGACTCCCCCCCCCCTTTCTCGCTCACCAACACAGTGCCCTCAAAATCTGGCCTGGAAAGTTGAGGGAAACCTCAAAAGAGGTTTAGGAGGAGAGCAGGAGAAGAGAGGGCAGAAAAAATCCATTGAGCAGGTGGACTTTGTCCCCTGCAGACATAGCCCACTTAGTGCTACATTGAATTCTATCCAAAAAGCACTGAACTGCCCCTAAAATTGGGATTTGGGGTTATAGTTGCCCAGCTCAAGCATGTGCAAACAGCATCAAATGCTTCCTGGATTCCTTTACTTCCTGTACACCTCACATAATGTTTTAAGATGAACAATATTGAACACCAGTTCAGACATTCATGCTCAATAAATCACGTGAGGGCATCACAGAGCTCTCCTTGAATCTGTTTCCACCTGGGAAAGTAGCCGTGTTCTCTAAAGCAGAAGGCGGCTGCAAACCTCTTCACCTGCGCTGCTCAGAAGAGGCTCCTCTAACCCTTCTCTTGTGGCTTTAAATTGGCAGCTGACTAGTGTACCTCAGCCTCGGCCTAGTATACCTGAAGGAGCATCTCCACCCCTATTGTTCAGCCTGAACACTGAGGTCCAGCGCTGAGGGCCTTCTGGCGGTTCCCTCACTGCGAGAAGTGAGGTTACAGGGAACCAGGCAGAAGGGCCTTCTTGGTAGTGGCGCCCGCCCTGTGGAACACCCTCCCATCAGATGTCTAGGAAATAAACAACTATCTGACTTTTAGAAGACATCTGAAGGCAGCCCTGTTTAGAGAAGTATTTTATGTTTGATGTTTTATCGTGTTTTTAATATTCTGTTGGGAGCCGCCCAGAATGGCTGGGGAAACCCAGCCAGATGGGCGGGGTATAAATTATTATATATGCAAATTTAGAAATAATTACTGCAATTTAAACAACCATCTGCAGCCATCTCCACAAAGAGCAAGCCATTTTTGGGTGCCCACTGCCTCACCACATGGATCAAGTAATTTCCCAAACTTTGGGGGAGTTTTAAAAATGACTTAAATGTAAAGGTAAAGGTACCCCTGCCTGTACGGGCCAGTCGTGTCCGACTCTAGGGTTGCGCGCTCATCTCACTCTAGAGGCAGGGAGCCGGTGCCATCCGAAGACACTTCCGGGTCACGTGGCCAGCGTGACTAAGCGGCATCTGGCGAGCCATCACCAGCGCAGCACACGGAAACACCGTTTACCTTCCCACTATAAAGCGGTACCTATTTATCTACTTGCACTTAGGGGTGCTTTCGAACTGCTAGGTGGGCAGGAGCTGGGACCGAACGACGGGAGCTCACCCCGCCGTGGGGATTCGAACCGCCAACCTTGCGATCAGCAAGTCCTAGGCACTGAGGTTTTACCCACAGGGCCACCCGCGTCCCTCTACAAACAAAAAACCACACCTCATGGCATGCTTCATGGCATGCTGCACAAGCTCATAACCTCCCAGACTTTGCAGTTTGAATGACAAACATACATACCAGCAAATCAGCCTTGTGCCTCTCCCCATGTTTTAAGAAGGCTTGCGCCCAAAAATTGTGCGACATCACAGTGCCCAAAATGACTGCTGTTCTCTCCTGAGAAAAAACAAGGTGTCCCAGTTTTTCTTGGACTTTTGTGGAGCATGGCAGTGTGAATTTGGTGTGTTTGCCTTTAAATGTGAGCAGAATCAGATTTCTCCCCATTCCTACCACCAGCCTTCTGAGTGTGTCACCAACTCCTCCTCTTGAGGTCCCAAGGCAGACAGCAAAACTGGGAGTTTAAAAAACTCTAGCAGGCCTCAAGTCAGGACTGGCGAACTGCATTCGGCATGATGTGCAGAATTTATGTTTGTGGACCTCCATCAGCTGACTTAAAATATATAAGTCACTTGCATCTCCTGTGTTTGACGTTTTTTCAACAAATGAAAAAGTTCTGTTCAGAGATGTATGGTGCTACCCCAGAAAAATATTACATTCATGTTCAGCATGAGACCTACTGCTACAATAAAATATGTACTCGGATGAACAGTAGGTGGCAGCCAAACCACTGAGCTATTTTTATGGCTTCATAACACCGAATACGGGGAAGAGCCAAGTGTAAAAGGAGCCCATTTGTCTGATCCGAAGGCATCTGAGCGATAGAGTTAATGAACAATGATAGAGAAGAAAAGTTCAAGACTCAAATAGTTTTTAATTCTCAAGCCCTTTGTGTTTTCAAAACGGGGAATTGTGAGCTCTTTGTTAATGGGGCTGTTGTGTATTTGTTATGTACTGAGTTGAATAGGATCCAAAAGGCAGCAGTCTGATTGGTCCTAGAACAATAGGATTCAGAATGCAGCAGTCTGATTGGTCCTAGAACAATAGGGTCCAGAATGCAGCAGTCTGATTGGTCCACAGGAGCCACCCAATCCAGCTCCAGGTGGAAGTGAATCTGCAACCTGATTGGCCTACAGGTGAATCCCGGAATTAGCCAATCACGTTGGGCCCATTGTGTAAATAATGTATATAAAGCAGACATTCTGGGGGAACTTCCATTCCTCCTCACCACTATGAGCTGAATAAAGAGCATGAAATCCACACTCGACTCCAAGTATATTTCAGTATTGTTTTTACAAGCTATGCTTGGCTAAAGAAGGTAGACCTAGATTATTTTTATACCACCATAGCTCTCTGATATAACTGAGCCTAAGGATCAAAGGCAGTGTCTACAAAAAAACCCCCAACAGTATGAAGACTAGGTAACAATCCTTGGCTAAGCTGAATGAGAGCTTCCTCGATGAGAGCTATTGGTAAGAAGATGTTTTCCTCCAAATCTATTTATTTGCTACACTTATATTCTGGCCTCCCTCCCCAAAGAGTGCCCCGAGGAATTAATAACACAAAATTATTTACTAAACAATTAATTACAAAACAATTATAACAATAGGCATAAACCTGCAGAGCCTAAAAATATCTATCAACTTTCCAAAGGTTTGGACAAATAAAAAATATACTCAAATTTCTCCTGAACCAGGGACAGACTCATCTCCCCTATGAGGGAGTTTCAAAAACAGGGTGCCACCACCAAGAAGGCCATCTTACATATTCCCACTCTTCTCCCCATCCTCAGTGGTGAAGCTGTGAGAAGGATCATAAACTTTGGGCTAGGACATATGGGCAAAGCTGCTCCTTCAAATAACTGGACCCCAAGCCAACTGACCAGCAGAGTGGGACCTGAGGCCAGAACCTTGCAGGGATGGAAATGAGAAAGAGAAAGCAGTTGGCAGTTTCGAATTTGGGGCAAAGGCTGAGAGTACTATGAAAGCTTCTTAAAGTTGTCTTCACAAACGGCAACCACAAGCCTTATTGGTGGTGGCTTTTCATTTGTGGAATTTCCTCCCCAAGGAGGCCCACCTCCCACTAACAGTGTTAACCTTTCACTGCCAGGCAAATACATTTTTATTCACCTTGACATTGCAATGCTTGGTTTAGCACCCTGTTGTTGTTTTCTATGTTAATTTCATATTTTATCTTGTTTTGTAAACTAGACTGCAAGATTTGCTAGAAGGCGGATATAAATCTTTTAAATTCTTTCTGTCTGTTATCTATCTATCTATATCTATCTATCTATCATCTATCTCACTAATGTTGCAGCTTAGTTTCTATTCACCATGATTTTTAATTGTTATTCTTATTTAGTACCTCAGGGTGCACATTGCACACTGAAGAGTGAGAGGGGACAATTCCCTGCCCTAAACAAATTTAAATCCAAAATTCAAGTTGGGTAGAACTGTTAAGGGGAAGTTGATTTGAAGCAGGAGAAAAGAGTGCTTCGCCCTTCATATCACTGTGCTCTGCAGATACCATCTCATCAGGAGGTCTCTTCTGTCAACGTAGAAACTGGGCCTTTTGTGTGGTGGCACCTACCTTTTGCAACTCCCTCCAAAGGGACACCAGGCAAGCGCTGCCTCTATTGTCTTTTCAGCACCTATTGAAGACCTTCCTTTTCCAACAACAAGCCTTTTAAGAGAAGATCTTTATCTCAGCCTGCCTCTGTATTGGATTTGAACTTGTTTTTAACATTGGCTTATTTGTATATTGATTGTTTTCCTATATGGACATGTCTTTGATTGTTTTTATTGCTGATGTGAAGTCACTTTGTGATGTTTCCAAAATGGCATCAGATGAATAATACAAGGGAAGAATGTAAAATAATTTTCAATTATACATAGGGCCTGTCAACACTAGACATTTGAAGCAGAATCATACCACTTTGGACAATCCTGTTTCTCCCAGAGAATCATGGGAACTGTAGTTTGCTGAGGGTGCTGAGAGCTGTTGGGAGACCCCTGTTTTCCTCACAGAGCTACTACTGCCAGAGTGGTTTATCAGTCAATTCCTCTTCCCAGGAAACTCTGAGAATGGTGGCTCTGTGAGACGAATAAAAGGTAAAGGTACCCCTGCCCGTACGGGCCAGTCTTGACAGACTCTAGGGTTGTGCGCCCATCTCACTCTATAGGCTGGGAGCCAGCGCTGTCTGAAGACACTTCCGGGTCACGTGGCCAGCGTGACATCGCTGCTCTGGCGAGCCAGAGCCGCACAAGGAAACGCCGTTTACCTTCCCGCTAGTAAGCGGTCCCTATTTATCTACTTGCACCCAGGGGTGCTTTCGAACTGCTAGGTTGGCAGGCGCTGGGACCGAACAGTGGGAGCGCACCCCGCCGCGGGGATTCGAACCGCCGACCTTTCGATCGGCAAGCCCTAGGCACTGAGGCTTTAACCCACAGCGCCACCCACGTCCCACGTGAGAGGAATAGGGGTCTCCTAACAACTCCCAACACACTTAACATATTTCAGTTCCCAGGATTCTTTAGAAGCAGCCATGACCATTTAAAGTTGAATGAGACGGCTTTAAATTTATAGTGTAGATGGGGGCCTACTTAGGCAATGGGGCATGGGAACAATTTCACAACATTTATATATTGCTGGGCACTACAGTTCAAGAAGGACACTGACAAACTGGAACGTGTCCAGAGGAGGGCAACCAAAATGGTCAAAGGCCTGGAAACGATGCCTTATGAGGAACGGCTAAGGGAGCTGGGCATGTTTAGCCTGGAGAAGAGGAGGTTAAGGGGTGATATGATAGCCATGTTCAAATATATAAAAGGATGTCACATAGAGGAGGGAGAAAGGTTGTTTTCTGCTGCTCCAGAGAAGCGGACACGGAGCAATGGATCCAAACTACAAGAAAGAAGATTCCACCTAAACATTAGGAAGAACTTCCTGACAGTAAGAGCTGTTTGACAGTGGAATTTGCTGCCAAGGAGTGTGGTGGAGTCTCCTTCTTTGGAGGTCTTTAAGCAGAGGCTTGACAACCATATGTCAGGAGTGCTCTGATGGTGTTTCCTGCTTGGCAGGGGGTTGGACTCGATGGCCCTTGTGGTCTATTCCAACTCTATGATTCTATGATTCTATGAAGTGTAATAAAATCCCAACACGGTTTACAAAAAATTAATAGTAAAAAGAAAAGGTTTTCAAAACATTTTTTTTAAAAAAGCATTGACAAAAGCTAAAACCAGTTGAGAGTAGATGCCAACATTCTACATATCTGGATAGGCTTGCCCAAATAAAATTGTTTTATCCCTGAAAAGAGTACAGTGGCAGGGGGTTCCCAAGGCTGGCTGCTGCCACACGAAAAGATTGTTTTCTTACAAATTGAAAATGAGTAGTATGTGGCACCTCTAGCAAGTCAAAGCGATTGAATGGGCTCCTATGGGGTAAGGCAATCTTGCAAGTAAACTCATCACCTAGTGGAGGAATGTCGCTTTGAGAAATGCCAAAGATGGAAATAAATTCTTTATTGTCTGTTGACAGTCAGCTGGCCATGTTAATCCGAATAGGGATGATGGCAAGGCAGTAGATCACCCATAATACGGATAATATACCACCCGAATAGGACACATTTGTAATTAGATATTGATCACTTTTATAGTTTGGTAGCAGCAGCATGGAAGGCAAACTGTAGCGTTTTTAATAAGAATACAAAGCAGAGCAGATACAGCAAGAACCCAGGAAACTCCATGTCTGGCTAAATGGCTAGACTGCGCAGGGACAGGAAGAGTGTTCCAGTTTTATGGCTTGTAAATAAAGAAACAAAAGCCGTTTGCAGCAGCTTCCAAGAACTCGCACAGAAGTGATGTCTCCAATATAAAAGTCAGCGTGCAAGTATAGTTTACTGGCCACAGTGGAAGTGCCACTTCTCAGACTGTATGGGGGGGGGGGGGGGACTCTCAAGAAAATAGCTCAGAGCAGAAAGTCAACTTTAGAGATGTACAGATGTGTTCTTAAAATGTTCACGGGTATCAACAAGGCACATCAATATACTAGTAAAAAATACATTGCCAGTACTAAATGCTTTAGTTAATCTCTCCACATAACACCGCACTCTAAAAGGTGGGCAGTTCATTTCTGCGGTCTGAACGTTTTTTGGATCGTTTCCCCTCTGTGAAATACCTTTATTGCATTTATAGAGGTATAAAGCATGCTATATGGATGTTTCAATAGTTTGTGAGTGAACAAGTTCTGATTTGGGGGGGGGGGGAATGCACACCCAAAGAACAGAAACTGAATATTCCTGGTATTGTGTATAGTATGGAGAAAGTTGACAGAAATAAGTGTTAATATTAGGTATCCAGTACTTCTTCCCTCAGGGTTTAGCTAAACTACGCAATTTACTGCCACAACATGCAGCGCTAACCACCAGCATGGATGCCTTTGAAAGATGATTAGACAAATCAGTGGAGGATAAGCCTACCAATGGCTACCAGCCATGACATTTACCAGCATTCCTAAATGCTCTCTTTCTCCAGAACAGTCGACCTTAAGAGAGCAATCTCCACTCTAAGCAAAGGTATGTGCCCCCTTTTGCAAAGCCATCAAGAACACATCCGGCAGTGTTTCTGGTTCTCTTTATCCTCTCCTGTGCGAGCCCCTATCTTGAACAATGAAAGTTACTTGTTCGGAGGATGTCATCCAGCTTAGCTCCAATCTCATAACAATGCATTTAAACCACTCTTTTAGTGCTAAACCATGGCTATGATGAAACAGGCTTTGGCACGATGTCTAAACAGAGCCGCTGTCCAATTCTGGATAATCTGGAAATTGCAAATCTGGGTAGCACTAAAAAGAATTCCATGTAACAATAGCATTGGCAGACTCATTCTTCTTTTGGCAAATGAGTCAGACGACCTTTTTGTTATAAGACAGCGAGTGCCAAAGATCTGAAGAATGATTTGAAATAATTCCGGATTCTGCGGATGGAGAAACGAATTGGTCATTATGTGGCTTGTGCAGAGTTTGTGTCCATTGCTTCCCGCTTAATGCTTATTTATTTATTATTTCTTTGTGTTTTGCTACGAAGAAAAACTTTGTTTGGCCTTGTCACTCCCTGTATCTAAACAATATTTTTTTTTTCCTTGGAAGTCATTATGGAAAAAAAAATCATATGAAATATGAACTATGTGAAGTCAAAGCCAGATTCTTAGCTTCTCTCAGCGGAGCACAGCAAGGGGTAACTACCTGTCAAGGTCTGGAAGCCAATTACACGTTCTCAATTCTGCATCTATTCTTGTCCTGTAGTAACTGGCAAGAGTCCCCAAGGAACCGTCAGCTGCAGTAGAACTCCACAGTGTGGTTTTCTCTGATCCACCCCCCTCCTCTCTTCCTTCCTCTTTTTTTTGCATTGATAGGCTCCAGCACGAGGCGTTAAGAGGAAGAGATGCTTTAAGGCTGGAGACACCAGCTAGACGTCTGGGGTTCCCCATTAATGATGCATCTCTAACCAGATGGCATTAGAGATATTGGCCATAATCCAAAACTCCATAGGGCTTCAAGGTGCACACGGAGCTACACACACACACACACACACACAGAGAGAGAGAGAGAGAGAGAGAGAGAGAGAGAGAGAGATTGTCCAAGTCCCATTAGCCTGTGGATGCTCTGTGTGTCCAGAGAACTCCCTTCCGCACGCACAGAGTATCCCTCATTTGTAGGAGAAAATGTGGCAGCCTGTGGATGTGCAGAGATGTATGTATTCTGCAGGACCTCCCTCCTGGTCTATGATGCAGCAGAATCGTAATGATTCTGCACCTCTTATGTCTGACTGCAGCTTTGCTGCTTTGTATCCGAGCTTTTACAGTCCATGCCTGTAGGTGTCCCACCCCACCCCTGTGTTGCTTTTACGGGCTGCTTGAGCACACAATTTTCTAGGATTTCCCCCCTCCCTTTCCCTGACTGCCCTGCAATGCCAAAGCCCATCTTCTTCAGCAGGTTCCCTGTTAAGTTGTGGGTGAACATATCAGACGACACAGCGATTCTTCAAAACAGCTCTTGTTTATTCACAGGCCAGAACAGAACTGAACAGCAAACAGCTCAGTCGGCCTACTTTTATAGGCAACCGGCTGTCAACACTGTAGCAACAACAACCCAGGGTTTCCCACCTAAAGTAACTGACGTGGACCTGAGTGAAAACTATATACACGATACTCCTGGTGGCCAGGGTGAGAACTTCAATACATAACACTCCCCTTCAGAAGAGTTCCCCCCCCCCCAGCATGTTTGCATGAGGGCATGGTGAGAAAGTCAACTTCTACTGGCTCCCTTTCATGGACTTTTCTCTGGATTCAAGTCTATGTTTTGCAGTCCACCTTGGGTCTCCGTAAAGTGCTTTAGAAACGCCGCAAACCAAGTAGCATCTGAATGAACAAAACTAAACTCACTTACCACTCTCCTCTTGATAGTTCAAGACAATGGTGGCACTGGGGGGGGGGTGAATTCTGAAGGGCATCAAAGGGGCACAGTATTTTTCTAGGTGGGCAAGTTGTGTTCCATATATTAACATCTCCCTGGAAGAAACATAACAGTATATGTTAGTGACAGAGTCTGGCAATGGCAGAGACAAGTGGTAGGGGGGCGAGCTCCTTTGGGGGGGGCACTTGCACTCACGCCCCCTCTGGTTCAAGATGGCTTCTCATCTAGCCCAGTGATGTCCTTGTCACGCAGCGGTAAATTAATCAACACAGAGTCTTCCTCATAAACAGAATAAAATTTTTACTTGAGAAAATAAAGTTGTTCATGTTATGTACTGAAGTTCTCACCCTGGGCCAGCAGGGGGATACTGTAGATAGTTTTCACTCAGGTCCGCATATGCAAATAAGGAATTGAAAGTGACGTTCAGTGATTGGATAGTTACAGAAAGTTGTTACTGTTGCCATGTAGTTGAGCTCTATATAAGCAGGTTGGCTGAACCTTTCAGCCCTGTTCTGTTCTGGCCTGTGAATAAACAAGAGCTGTCTGAAGAATTGCTGTGTCATCTGATATGTTCACCCACAACTTAACAGTTCATAAACAGCATAGTTAAAGAGCATACACAGAGTGCTCATAGCAGCTATCTGACTCTTCACAGAGGCACAGTCTTAGTTACTGATTTACTAGAGTCCTGGAGCCACTCTGTCTGCAACAACACAACACACACACACTGGCTGAAACACAGACAGACACAGAGGCCCACAGAGAGGCCATCTACTTTTATAGGGAGAATGAGTCATCACTCAAGATGAATCAGGAGTCACAGTGACTTAGCAGTTTGCTGTTAACAGTTAAGTTAGCAGGCTTGAATGGTTGTGTAGGCCTTGTAGGCCTTACTGCTTCTGCTCTCAAGAACCTTTGTCTCATAACAGTCCTTGGACAAAGTGCACCAGGCAGAATAAGGTTCCTCTGTTCACTGCAGGAGTGTGTGTGTCAGCTCCGCTATGCTCCTTCCCCCTGTTTCAGGATATATGGAAAGGAAACAGGATCCCTCCAAGTATTAGCTGCTAAGACCATGAATAGCCAATGGGGTGCCTTCCAGCTGTTGCTGGACGTTAACTCGCATCATCCTTGGCCACTGGCTATTCTGACTGGGGCTGAAATCCAACCACATCTGGAAGTCACTAAGTTGGCTACCCCAATTTAGACTGTACCCTGACAGATCCAGAGTAATTTACACACCAGTAGACACTTATCCCTGGTACTGTGAGCTCTAAGCTACACATGCACATACATTCATACCTCATGTTACGTCCGCTTCATGTTACGTTCTTTCAGGTTACGTCCCGCGGCGACCCGGAGGTACCAGAAAGGGTTACTTCCGGGTTTCGCCGCATGTGCAGATGTGCAAAATGACATCGTGCGCATGCGCAGAAGCGGCAAATCGCTACCTGCACACGGTCAGACGCGCAGACGCGGGTTGTGTTCTGCTCATGTTGCGAATGAGCCTCCGGAATGGATACCGTTCGCAACCAGAGGTACCACTGTGCTGAAGAAAGATTGCCAAGCCAGTTCCACAAAAGAATGAATGCCTCTGATTCTATTTAACAAAGACACAGGAGGCCTTTCAGCCCTTCCCCTTATGGTCAGCAGGTCAGATAACCGAAGGAAGTACACCAGGGCTTTGCAGCAAGTGGAAGAAAACCTCTGGATATCTACTTCTGAATCAACTTCTATGCAATGTTTAACTAGTGCAGAGGTTAAACATTGATTTGACATTAAACTCGACTGCTGTACTTCACGAGTTGCACCCACATTGCCTATAGTCTAAATATGAACATAAATCTTCACAAGTAGAGCTGCCTGAGCACTACATGAGCGGCGCATGCCGGGCAATGAATTACAGTTAATGTCCAAGTTATATTTTGCTGGCAGGCCCAGGCCTAGTTTAAGAATTTCTTCCTTAGCAAGAAGCACTTTATCTTGATTACTAAGAACAGACCGTCCAGTACATTTGCAACTCAGATAGCATCCTGAACTCAGAAAAGACATTTGGTGGTCCAAGTTATTTGAAAGGCTGCTTTATCCCAGCCAATTTTTTCCAATATTACCACAGAGCAAGAAAGTAATAATAATAGGGAAGAACAAACAAACCGTGTTCCTTTTTCTCTTTCTGAATGTCCCTGGAATTGTTTTCCCTTATGAAAGAACTTACAGAACATTTTGGTTCCTGCTCTGTGTTTATATTCCTAACACATAGTTTTTGATATATGTTTTTCATGGCTTGATTTTGGGTTCTCCGAATCTTTATTAATAGACTCCTAGGGAGTCTTCACACTCCCTTGGATAGATGCAGTGGAACAGCTTGTCTATGAGAAGGCTCCCAGACAACTTCAATTGCCATTAATTTAGCAGTTTCTCTTCACTAAGGCTCCCACATTTTTCATCAGGTTGATTCCACCCACAACACAAATATTTATCGACTTAATAGTTTTAGATCCCACCCTTCCTTTCATCTGGAACATGGAGATGCTTTATAGAAAGACTTGCACAAGGACATTGTGATGTTTTTGCACCTAATACTTAAAGACAGGTGCCAGTTATCTTCTTTGCCACTATAAAGATTTGTTCATAATGCACAGAGCATGCATTTATCTTGTGGACCTCTGTGTTAAGCTTTTGCATTGTCAATGAGTTCTCCTATGTGTTTCCTGACCACGAGTACCTTCTTTCCATGGGGCAACGTCAGAGGGAGAAGAGATGCCTTTGCAAGATAAGTCAAGTCAGAGGCCCCCAATTTTCAGAGGACAGGTGGAATCTCCACAGCACCACAGTGGGTGACAGTCCAGTGGCGTGCAGTGAATATTTTTGTAGGGGAACAGTTAGGGTGACATTGCAACATCACAACAACATCACGTTTCCTTCTCTAGCCTGGGCAGAAGCTTCCCGGGCTTTGGGAAGGAGGTGTCAGAGGTCTGACAGAATGCTGGAGCCTTCTTGCCTCCTTCCCAAAACCGGGAGGACCTCTTGGACCTGTTGGAGCATCGTGTCTCCCTCCCTAAGCCAGGTAGAAGCTTCTTGGGCTTTGGGAAGGAGACACCAGGGAACATTTAGGGGACTAGCCTAGTCCCACTAGTCCACTGACTGTGCACCAATGGGAGACACCTCAGCTGTACTTAGGCTGCAGTCAAATACACACCTGGGAGTCAGCCCCACAGAACTCAGCAGATATGCATAGGATTACTCCTCATTTATCCTTGTTTACATGAATTCAGCACCAGGCGGCTCTAATGAACATGAAAGCTTAAAAAAAAAAGTAAAGGACCCCTGGACAGTTAAGTCCAGTCAAAGGTCACTATGGGGTTGTGGCGCTCATCTCGCTTTCAGGCCAAGGGAGCCAGCATTTGTCCACAGACAGTTTTCTGGGTCATGTGGCCAGCATCACTAAACCGCTTCTGGCGCAATGGAACACCCTGATGGAAACCAGACCTCACGGAAATGTCGTTTACTTTCCCAGTGGTACCTATTTATCTACTTGCACTGGCATGCTTTCAAACTGCTAGGTTGGCAGGAGTTGGGACAGAGCAATGGGAGCTCACCCCGTCACAGGGATTTGAACCGCTGACCTTCTGATCGGCAAGTCCAGAAGGCTCAGTGTTGTAGACCACAGCACCCCCCGCTCCTCTATGAAAGCTACCTAAACACTATATCATTAGGAGAGCCCACATCATAGTGACTGAGAAAAGCACTGTGTTTGAAAACCTGTTATTAGTTGCAGCGGTCATTGTCCACTGTGGCTGTCTGTGGAGGCTTGCGCCACAACAGCTGACAATCCATTACTGCGCAAGGGTGCGGAATCGAGTCCTGCACATGAGCCCTCTGTCAGGCTTTGAAGACTTGAGTAACCTAATGCTTAACTCTCTGAACAGCCCTAATATCTCCCTTGGCACAGAAGTGTGACTTGCAACAGATTGTGCATACCTTCTTTCCATATGGAAACCAACAGCTTCATTAGAATTATGTATCAGCAGCGATCCCTCATCTCAGTCCAAAACTCCCAGCTGCTCTCCATTACTCAGGGTGAAAATATGCTCTGCAATATGAAACCACTTAAATTGCCCAGGTATTTCAAAATAAATGCTTATCCCGCAGGAGGACCGGCAGGCTGATGCATTGTTGCAGTCCAATACATTTTTGACTTCTCTCTTTTTCCTTCTTTTTATTGTTCACCGTTAGCATGCATTCCAAAAATACGGCATCTAGTTTACTTGTTTGGTTTCCCACCAGCCATTCACTTACAGTACAATCCTATATTTACTCAGAAGTAAGTGCCACTGAGTTTTTAAAAAAGGCTTACTTTCAGGCCAGTGGCCATAGGATTGCAGCCTAACGTGGATATTTAGAAGCCATAATGACAAGCATGTATCTTAATTGCCCAGATATTCTAAATGTCTTAGATGCTTATATCATCTTTCAGATACCTCTTATCTGCTTTTATTTGGAATATGAAAAGGAAGGAACACAAAACAGCCGAGCATTTTGCAAGCCGCACATCTTATTATTTTGTCATCCACATAAAAAAAATAGGGTCTCTCTTCATGTCTCATATTTAGTCCTCTTTGTTTATATTCTTTCCTCACATATAATGTTGATTTTTAAAGTGTTGGACTTTGAAACCAAAAGCTGGGAAGGAGACTTCTCTTTAATGACAGAGGAAGAGGAGGAAGGAGAGATGAAGTAACCTAGCTTGAGAACCTTGTGTCACTTGCAGAGTTGGGGAAATAAATCTGAGTTCAATAGGACTTACTCCTAGTAAGTGTGTATGGGATTGCACCCTTAGCTAAAGATATTGGTTTCTAGTGGTCAGAACTATGGTGGTCCGGGGGAAAAAGCAGGAACTATGTTTGAGTATATTAAAAGGGTAATTACCAGACTTTTAGAAGCTTAACAAGGAAACCACTACAAATCATTATTATGTTGCAAAATTAGATTTCCAATCTATCATTAACATGCATTAACAATGCCAATTTTGGATTAATTGGGAGGAGGGGCAGGTTGCTTCAACATGCTCAATCAATGTTATTGATATGCTGTGTCATCCATAGTGTGTTGCGCTGCCCAAAGAAAGCACACAGAGAGCTGAACAAAAGAAAAATATTGCTTCGCCATCAGGATTCTCTTCATGGAATCCGTCACTTTCAAATATCAGATATTAAATGATGCCCAGCACTGATTACGGTGTGAACTCATGTTCGTTCACAAGGGTGTTTGCTTTTAGCAAAGCAGTGGGTTTGAGTCATTTATGTGGCGGTAGTGGCGCCCTCCCTGTAGAACGCCCTCTCACCAGATGTCAAAGAGAACAACAACTACCAAACTTTTAGAAGACATCTGAAGGCAGCCCTGTTTAGGGAAGCTTTTAATGTTTGATGTATCACAGTATTTTAATATTCTTTTGGAAGCCGCCCAGAGTGGCTGGCGAAGCCCAGCCAGATGGGCGGGGTATAAATAATTTATTATTATTATTATTATTATTATTATTATTATTATTAATGATGATGGTTTACGAAATGATTTACAGAGCTTCACTGCAACCCAGCAAGGAGCCATATGCTCCTGCAAGCAGACTTCCACACACATATCCCCATGCGTGTGGCATGGCTGCTTGTGTGTAATTCAGCAACTTTATCCACTAGCCTGAGGTTCACATATGTAGACTGGCTTAAAGACTCTGATTAGCGCCTATCAGCTGTTTAGATCAGAGAATGGGAAGCTGAATATAACCCTCCCATTGCTGACTCCCAGACAAGGAGCGGATCAGCATTATTCAGAATCCCAGACTAAAAATACACATGCACAGCCAAAGTTTATACACACAATTCAGCTTTGATTGGGATGCTTATCTCAGATAAGTTGGAGTGGGAAAGGGTGTCAGTTTTGGTCCTCTTGGTTTCTCATTCTTCCAATCTTTAAGTCAGTTCTCCACTCTTCAGCAGCAATTTAAGATTTATTTATTTTTTAAATCTTCATGAAAATTCATCAGCATTTTCGTGTGACTTTTCCCCAATAAACATATTTTTAATGCAATCTTGTCTCAGGCAGTTTTCCATAATGCAATGCATTTTTATGCTCCCCCTGCCCCCAAGAACACATGCACACTTTATGCCAGTGTGTACTTTACCCTAGTATATACATTTTTGTACTCATTATTTGACTGGCGAACTGCATTGCAATATTCAGAGAATTGATGGACGGCTGTGTTTCAGTTTGTGTCAGGGACAGGCTGGATGCCAAGGAGTGGTGGGGGATACCAACTGGGAAACCTTCAAGGGAACCTCCAGGAGAAGAAGACTTGGAGCCAGGGGATAGGTGGTGGAATGATGATGCACGGTCAGAGGGATAAGATGGGGCAGACTAGGAGCAGGAGGTTGCAGAGCAGGGAAGAGGCTAGAGCAGACCAGACTCAGAGGCAGGGGAGGAGGGGGGCCAGGAGACAGAGATGAGGCAGGCTGCTGAAGAATCCAGGGTTTCCCCTTCCTGCTGCTACCAGCTCCTCTCCCCTCTGGTCTGCTAGAACATGCAGTCAAAGGCTACTGGGGAAGGTACCTTAGAGAGCTGTGGGAAGGCAGGGATTTTCAGTCCTCAAAACTGCCGTGTTCGGGCAAGAGCTACTGGGCAAGATCACCAGGCCTGTTTTGGTTTCTTTGAATAAAGAGGTAACTTCATTGACAACAAGTGTTTTATTACTGACCTACTCCTAACAGTTTGTATTGCTTCAGGTTCACTTACTTGAATGCTTTCTCATCCCTAGAGGTCAGGTCAAAGGCGACTGTGGGGTTGCGGCGCTCATCTCGCTTTCAGCCGAGGGAGCCGGGGTTTGTCCACAGACAGCTTTCCGGGTCATGTGGCCAGCAAGACTAAACTGCTTTTGGTACAATGGAAAACTGTGATGGAAACCAGAGTGCACAGATATGCCGTTTACCTTCCCGCCACAGCAGTACCTATATATCTACTTGGACTGGCGTGCTTTTGAACCACTACGTTGGCAGAAGTTGGGACAGAGCAATGGGAGCTCACCCCATCACAGGGATTCAAACCACCTACCTTCTGATCAACAAACCCAAGAGGCTCAATGGTTTAGGCAACAGAGCCACCCGCGTCCCCATCCCTAGAGGTAGGGAATCCCTGCCTCTTCATAGAATACAGGGCTACAGCTCTCGCCACCCCTGACCATTGCTGGTCATGCTGGCTGGGGCTGGTGGGAGTCCAACAACATCTCAAGATCCTACACCACTGCCCAAAGAGCAGTATTTCCATTTTATGGAACATGGAGCTGTAGGACAGTTCATTGCCTAAATGCATGGCGATCTAAGGTTTGGTCTCCAAAATGAGTTTTGTTTTCCACCCACAGTGCTGTACCAGCTCACAGCACATGTGGGGAATATCCTTACATTGCCACTCCAAAATGATGCAACGATCTCAACTCTCAAGCAAGGTATCAAGATAGAAGGAGGGTCCAGCCACCCCCATCTCCCCCAGGCTGTGCTCTGACCCTCTTTCCAAAACTACAGGGACCTACCTAATTGTCTCTGAGAATTATAAATTTCACCTCCATGAACTAGTATTAAATAAAGCTGCCCTTTATGGAACAAAGGTCTTAATTAGAAGCAAAACATTGGAGACTGTCATAATTGGATTGGGCACCTTTTTTAATGCAAACACCTAATTGGCCAATATTGCATACTCAGCATCAGCAAGGATCTCAAATTGGTTTTGGGGTTGTCGTCGGGTTTTTTGTAGATGCCAAAATGGCTAGTTTGCTTCAGGGCTCTCCCACTAGGCTTAGGTAGGTCATCTCCAAGAAGATGGAAAAAAATATGGACAAGGCAAAATAAGAGTTCCTTTTCATTTGCTCGTATTCACTAAGTGTTCTTTATTGTTTTAAGCAGGAGAGGCAAATTAATCATTGGAAATGTTGGCCTGACAGTAATTAATAAGCACAGATGCAGACGGCCCAGTTGGCTGCAAGAAACACAATCGCTAAACTGGGGGGTGGATTTTGCTCTGCCTGCTTCTCCTAGGAGGCGATTCTACCAGGTGAACTTTGGAAAGATGAGGGTGGGAAAAAGCTGTTGTCTTAAAATGCAGAGCCTCACTATGCTACACCTCCAGAAGAAGAAGAAGAAGAAGAGGAAGAGGAAGAGGAAGAGGAAGAGGAGGAGGAGCAGGAGGAGGAATTTGGATTTGATATCCCGCTTTATCACTACCCTAAGGAGTCTCAAAGCGGCTAACAATCTCCTTTCCCTTCCTCCCCCACAACAAACACTCTGTGAGGTGAGTGAGGCTGAGAGACTTCACAGAAGTGTGACTGGCCCAAGGTCACCCAGCAGCTGCATGTGGAGGAACGGGGAAGCGAACCCGGTTCACCAGATTACAAGTCCACTGCTCTTAACCACTACACCACACTGGCTCTGAAAATAATTCAGCACTGCTATCATGCATTTGTGGACTCTGCTATCATTGTAAACTAGTTTATATAGCTGCTTAAGCATGACAGATTCAAGACCTTTGGGTGCTTCCACACTAGGCATTTTAAGTGGTGAATCACCCTAGTAACTTCTACAATGTACATTTAAACCATCCTAATTCCACTTGAACCAACATGACTCCTCCCTAAACAACAACAAAAAGTCCTGGAAACTGTATTTATTCAGATCACTCAGAGTTGTCAGGATATAGCCATTAATGATAAATTAACATGTGCTATTAAGGTAAGATGGGGGGAAAGCAGGAGAAATGATTTTTGAGGAGATACGGAAGGTGTCTGTAGAATTTGCACTGTTAAAACGGAAAGGGGTCAAACTATCGCAAGAGGTGTTAGAATTTTGGGAGGTTGGATAGTTACAATGGAATGGTCTCGGGGATGGGGCGCACATTTTTATTTTTATTTATTAAATATTATTACATTGTTGTTGTTTTTTAAAAAGGATACCCCCCCTACAGAACTACACTTCCCTTAACAAACGACAGTTCCCAGCATTCTTTGGGGGAAGCCATGACTGTTATAGTGGTATGAGAGAGTGAATGGTGACAGAAAGAAGATAAAGTCCCCACCAGAGAAGAATGGCAGCTCAAGTTGATGGACTACGCTGAAATGGCCAAAATGACCGGAAGAATAAAAAATCAGAAAGACCAAAATTTTAATAAGGAATGGGGAAATTCTATAACTTATCTTAAAAACCATTGTAAACAGTTAAAATGGTTAGTAGGATTGGAATATCACTTGTAGTTTAATGGTGAATTTTGGACACAATGGTGAGGTAAAAGATTTTGGACTATCATAAAAGATGCAGGAGGAAATGATTAACAAGAGGACCCACGAAGGGGTGGAGGGAAGCCTACGAGATCCCTTGGAATCTCGTTTCCATGTTGCATGTTGGACATGTGACTGTAAAATTTTAATTTGAAAAACCAAATAAATAAATAAAAGTTAAAGAGAGAGAGAGAGAGTGGTGTGGATGTGACTCCAATCTTATCCACTCACTTTTTATGGGGCATCCAGACAATAATAATTATAATAATAATTTATTATTTATACCCCACCCATCTGGCTGGGTTTCCCCAGCCACTCTGGGCGGCTTCCAACAAAATATTGAAATACAATAATCTATTAAACATTAAAAGCTTCCCTAAACAGGGCTGCCTTCAGATGTCTGGTAGTTGTTAGACAATGCCATTCAATCCTTGCCCTACCGTGTTTTTCTGCAACTTCAATCTTATTTTCCCTGAATCATATTTTCCTTCCTTCCTTTCTTCCTTCCAACATATTTTACTTCCTGGAGTCAATCCAGTACTCCTGCTGGCGTGACTGCACCACAACCACCTCATCACACCAACCCTCCCCCCTTTGTCTTAATATGTTGTAGTGACTCAGCTGGATGGAGGTCAGGTGAGGAGCACAACCTCACTCCACCACCTTCAGGGCTCCACGCGATAGAATGTCACCACATTTTAATGGTTGCATAGGGGTATTGGACCCTTACACTTCCTCATCCACAGCAGCTGTATCACACCGACAGGTTTGCATGGACCACAGTGGGATATACAACCAGGAAAACGTGCAATTGACTGCAGTGTAGTTAGTCAATTGCAGTTCTGCATGTAGCTTACAGCGGAAGAACAATGTTTAGGAGCTACTGATCTGGAAGTGGTCTTTGACCTTTGTAGATATGTAGAAAGAAGTCCTGACTTATTTCAATGTGTGCACCTCTCTACATGGAACACAGGAAATGTAGATGTGGTCTGGGAAGCTTTGGATATTTGTCTTCAACTGCAGTGGCATAGCGTGGGGGGTGCAGGGGGGGCCGGCCGCACCGGGCACAACATCTGGGGGGAGGGCGCGCTCGCACTCGCAGTGCTAAAATCCAGGGGTTAGGGGGCGCGAATTACTTGCCTTGCCCCGGGTGCTGACAACCCACGCTACGCCACTGTTCAACTGCAGCTTCCAGGTCTGTAACACAAACCAGTTTTACAAGTCGGTGGCGTTTCAAAAGCAAATTGTGATCCGGCATACAGTGATCTGGCAAAATGAAGAAGGGAACTTTTTTTAAGGGGGTGGGAGGGAAATCCTGCTGGGCAGACTCAAGCCCTTAGCACACTTGAAGGAGCTCTTATATTCCAGTTAGGAATATGTACTAGTAATGAACATACTAATGAATAGCCAACTCTAATTCCTTCTGCAAGTTACTCGTTTCATTAAGCTGGAAGACCAATTTTGTTTTTCCATTTTGAATTTGCAAAAATGCATTCTAGGATTTCAAAAGATCACAAACTCCCCTGCAACTTTAGAAACCGATTTGGATGCCGCCGTTAAACTCCTCGGATGCAATCTGCTGAAGACAAGCTATTATTTAGAGACCATTTGAAAGCACACAAAGTGGAAAGGGCATTTTTCAAAAGCTGAAAGGCTTTACAGTATATCAAATGTCTAACATACTTCATTTGCTTCATGGAGCACTGAATGTTTATACACACCTTCCTTCTGCAAAGCAGTAAATCCAGTAAAAATGCAACATAAACCAAATGTTAATGATTTCCTGGGAAAGCATGTGCAGTAAACATATGCAGCCAGATTGCTGTACCTCATCGAGGAAAGAAAAGGCCATTTTTGTATATTGCAGTGTTTGAACGTTCTGGTTTTAATGTAATTTTAACTTTGTGAAAGCTGCCTTGGAAACCTGCTGAAAGTAGATGGGTACAAACTGAATAAATACAGAAGTATGTGTGTACACACACACACTTGACCACATAACCATTGAGGGCAATGACCACAAAATCTTGTTTATGTGTTTAATGACCTTTCACTCTATCTAGCTTCAGCAACAGCAGGTTTCTGGACTGAGTAGACCTGAAAAGCAGGAAGAAAAACTGTGCCCCAGCCACAAGGGGAAATTACTGCAGTCCCCAATTCTGTTTTTTTATCTACCACTGAAGGTGTGGCTTGTTAGCTTGGGAAGTAGGTGTGCGATGCCTCAGCTGGAGTAGGCTCAGGTGTGGGTCATTGGTCTCGTAAAATCGAGAGTATATAACAGGAAGACCGCCCTGGCCAGGCCTATTCCGATATCATCCGATTCATTCCCTTGCAAATTGCCTCCTGCAATATTTTGCACTGCATATGCCAAATTTCTTTGTAGGCCAAAAAATGAGCCCTCAGTGCCCTTATTCGCGGGTCACGGTTTTCATCAAAATTCCAACGCATTCCAATGTTGTCTAAGTCACTCGAAAATGGCGCCAAACACCTGTAAATTGTGCCCTGTAACATTTGCTGATGGAAACGGTGTGTTTCCAGGTAGGCCCCAAAATGAGCCTTTGCCGCCCTTACCTGCGGGTCACAGTTTTTGCCAAAATTCACTCCAAAAAGGTGCAAATCACCAGCATATTGCTTCCTGCAATGTTTTGCACCGCTTATGCCACATTTCTAGGTAGGCCAAAAAATGTAGGTGTCCTTACGGTTTTTGTCAAAATTCTGACATCATCAAAGTCACTTGAAAATGGAAAGAAAACCATGAAGGGGAATTGGGCAACTTACAAAAAGTTACTAGAAGAAAATAATGATAAATTGAAACTAAAGGGTTTTAAAGAAATTTGTATTTATTTGACTGATTGGTTTCAATATTAAGTATAGATAAACAAAAAGGGTTTGCAGAAGTAACATCAAAATTGGAAGAGGAGTTAATTCAATCCAAAGGGAAACATATTTCAAAGATGTATAACCTTCTCCTCTGTTGGGAAGTAAAAGAGGAGGTGAAAGCGGTCAGGGAACGGTCAGATTGGCAAAAATGTATAAGAACAGTTCTAATGTTTGTTGGAGGTGTAAAAATGGTGTAAGTACATTTAAGCACATGTGGTGGGATTGTAAGAGAATAAGAGAATTTTGAGACACCATATATAATGAACTTAAAAAGATATTCAAATTCTCATTCATCAAAAAACCTGAGGCCTTCCTATTAGGAATAATGTCCATGGAAATTAAGAAAAATCATAGACCTCTATTCATGTACGTGACCACAGTGGCTAGGATTTTGATAGCAAAGAATTGGAAAAGTGCTAACATCCCCACAAAAACTGACTGGCAAGCAAAACTGATAGAATATTTACAACTCGCAAGGATGACAGGGAGATTAAGAGGAAAGTCATTACAGAAAGTTAATAAAGAGTGGATAATGTTTAAAGAATATCTTCAAAACTATTGTTTTAAACTCCTGGCAGATCTAGAATGAAATAGAATATTCTTGATAAGAAATGGGAAAACTAAAAAAAACCAAGAATGAACTGTTTACAGGGTAACAAAATGCAAAACAGTACAATGAGAAGAATCGGAAGTTAGTGTCTAAGGTGTGTTTATGTTGTAATGGGTGGAATGGGTATTGTTTGTATTGTATGTATTGTCTAAGTTTTATGTAAATTAATGTTAATTGATGTATAATAAATGTTATTTTATTAATAATAAAAAGAAAACTAACATTGTAACCTCTCTCCATAGGGGAGTCTCTCCAAACCTTCGAGCATTTTGATTGTCCCTTTCCAAATATGCTTGCATTTCCCCACATTTATGTCAGCGCAAGGCTTCTGCACGCATTTGAGCACAGGATTTTTCCTGG
Organism: Podarcis tiliguerta; assembly: GCF_965153285.1. Taxonomy (NCBI): domain Eukaryota; kingdom Metazoa; phylum Chordata; class Lepidosauria; order Squamata; family Lacertidae; genus Podarcis; species Podarcis tiliguerta. Next base: position 22,547,221 of record NC_139534.1, read on the forward strand.
ACGGGTGTCTGAGAGGCTAATTGATTTGGAATGACCTTTGTGGTAACCTGAGGTGTGTTTTACACAGGGAATTCTTGGCTGGAAATCCAAGCCAGCCATCTACCGAAAGTGATCAGGTGGGGTGATGGTGGCGATGACTTTTGCTGCTGCAGAATTTTAAAGCAGCTTTCGCACAGCCCTGAGACTGTTTTGGGGTTAGGTGTGGGAGGTTTGGGGGGGACGGGAAATGAAGGAGAAACTGTGAAGTTGATTGCTGCAGCAGTATTTGGGGAAAAGGTGATTAACACTTTCCTTTTAGGCTGTTTCTGGGGTGACAATTACACACACACATGCATGCACACACGCACACACACACGAGTTTCTCTATTCTCCCCCCCCATGAGTGGATAATGAATTAATCACTACTCCCCCCACCCCCAGCACTGTTGTGATGAACTTCACAGACTCCCTCTGTGACTGTATAACAACATTAGACTACTTTTACAACATCAGACTACTTTTCAGAGCTGACATAAGCCAAACTCAGCCATAGTCTCTCCCCATGTGCAGAATGGGGATAATAACAATGGACTTTGCACGGATAGGGTGATTTTTTAAAGAAAGTTTAAGAAGTCGCCTTTTTTTCTCATGAGTTAAGATTTCAGTTTAAAAGAACAGAAAATCCTTTCTTGCTGCTATTTTGAGTTTCTGAGGAGACACACAAGTACCAGAGCATGAAAGTCCAGGACTGCTGCCCCATGCAAATAACGACTTCAAAATGAATCTAGAAGTCCCTTTCCTAGTTCTGAATGTCAGTCATAGCTGTGATCTCCCTCATTTGCTAAGAAGAACGACAGCTGACTGCTGGCTTGTTTATGGTGAGATCAGGGGAGCTCTGCCAGTAACTCATAACTCCTTCACCCCATCCCTGTCCTGAAGAGCGTAGCACAGTGTTTTAAATTCCCCAGGCGCCAAGCACATCTTAGGCCCAATTGCGACCACATGGAGATTTCTGGGCACCAGGTTGGTGACTGACATCTCCATTGAGCCAGTTGACTCGGGCCCAGTCCGTCACCATCACATCACGGAAAGTAAGCGCAAGGCTGAGTAGCCAGGCCACCCAAAGGGAACTCACAAACAACAATTTAAATACCCCTACCTTAGTCTGTAGTTAATTCCATTTCCACTGTGTGTGTTTCTCCTTCTTGCATACTAGGACAAGTGAATTATTCTAAGAGCTATCTACAGTCAAGCAATGTAGTTGAGATCATAGAATCAAAGAATCCTAGAATTGTAGCATTAGAAGGGATCCCTGAAGGAGCGTCTCCACCCCCATCATTCAGCCCAGACACTGAGGTCCAACTCTGAGGGCCTCATCTTCCAGTGTCATAACTTTTATATGCCTGTTCTCTTTGTCCATGGAGTTTTCTTGGCAGGGATACTGGAGTGGCTTGCCGGTTCCTGCTCCAGGTGGATCATGTTTGGTCAAAACTCTCCACTATGACCTGTCCATCTTGGGTGGCCCTGCACGGCATAGCTCATGGCTTCTCTGAGTTATTCAAGCCCCTTCGCCATGGCAAGGCAGTGATCCATGAAGGAGAGGGCGCAAAATATGGTCTGAAGCTCAACATCAAAAAAACTAAGATCATGGCCACGGGTCCCATCACCTCCTGGCAAATAGAAGGGGAAGAAATGGAGGCAGTGAGAGATTTTACTTTCTTGGGCTCCATGATCACTGCAGATGGTGACAGCAGTCACGAAATTAAAAGACGCCTGCTTCTTGGGAGAAAAGCAATGACAAACCTAGACAGCATCTTAAAAAGCAGAGACATCACCTTGCCAACAAAGGTCTGTATAGTTAAAGCTATGGTTTTCCCAGTAGTGATGTATGGAAGTGAGAGCTGGACCATAAAGAAGGCTGATCACCGAAGAATTGATGCTTTTGAATTATGGTGCTGGAGGAGACTCTTGAGAGTCTCATGGTCTGCAAGAAGATCAAACCTATCCATTCTGAAGGAAATCAGCCCTGAGTGCTCACTGGAAGGACAGATCCTGAAGCTGAGGCTCCAATACTTTGGCTACCTCCTGTGAAGAGAAGACTCCCTGGAAAAGACCCTGGTGTTGGGAAAGATGGAGGGCACAAGGGGAAGGGGACGACAGAGAGCGAGATGGTTGGATAGTGTTCTCGAAGCTACCAGCATGAGCTTGACCAAACTGCGGGAGGCAGTGGAAGACAGGAGTGCCTGGCATGCTCTGGTCCATGGGATCACGAAGAGTCAGACACGACTAAACGACTAAACAACAACACTGGTGCAGCACTACTGTTTGGGAAGCCACCACCATCTCTGCCCCCGTGATCCAGTGCTGCTGGGTAAGCTAAGGGTTTGAATCTGCCGGAGGCATGCTTAGAAGATGGTCAGAATGCAGGCAGTGAGGTTCCACGGCAACCTTTGACACAAGAGGTGAGTTTAACACAGAACAGTGCATGCAACTGCCAATGGGAATTTCTGGGCCCAGTACAAAAAAGTGATCCCTCCTTCCCCATTTTTGACCAGAAACTCTGTGAACATCTCACAGATTGATTGATTGATTGATTGATTGATTGAAAGAAAGATATCTCACACAGACACATGAACTTCCTCATTGCAACCTGCAAGCATCTCCCACTAACTTTCATTAGTAGTTCCCCGTCCAAAAAAACCAAACACAAACACACCTCTTTCTGCATGTGCATCTGTCCTTTTCTCTATACAGTGTATTAGCATCTTTGTCAGAATTTCAAATGTTACTTCAAAGTTTCACAAATGATGTTCACGCACAGGTGACATTTTAAGCAGGCGGCGACACAACACACAAACCTCACGTTTCCACCCTTAGTTGTGCGCTGTTCTTTCCTAGCTTATCACACACGGTTTCTCTCGGGCTGTCAGAATTATTTCTGACTCCTTCTTTGTCCACTTTAATTGCATAACATACAAACACAGCAATTCATCTTTTCTTTAACCCCCCCCCCCCCCCAGTATTTCATTTTATTTTTATCTCCAGTTGACAGGCTACTTCCTTTCTTTTAAATTAGAGGTGAAGTACTGTAGGCAAAACAAAGAAAGTACAATTAAGAAATTTTTGGGAACAAAACAAAAAAAAGGAGGGGGAGTAATACTTGGGGAACCTTCAGCTTAATACTGATATTATGATGGAAGTTGGGAATTATGGTTATTAGAGACTTTGCAGTTTATGTTCGCTATAAATCTAATCGCCTCACGCATGATGCCCTCCTTCAGAAATGCTGCAGAGATATTTACTGCAGGCATCTATGATGACAGACAGCACCTTTGAGAAGAGCCAGATAAACAAAATATTTTACATACTCGGGCTTTGCAGTGTCTAATGGATTCATATCATGGAGAGAAAAAGGCTTCATTAGAGGAAATGCACCCGGTGCTGAAAAGCAGATTTACCACAGATATTTCTTTTTAGTTATCTGTTACAGCTTAATGGGGAAGCTTCAGCTCAGCCCTCAGATTTTGGATCACAAAATGGACGAAGGAAAACTGCATGGTCGCTCCTAAACTTCCCTCAGGAAATCTGATACTGCCCAGAGGGACAGGTTGCATAAGCTGACAGGAACCGGCTTCAGAGGCACCCGTGCCTGCCCTGTTTCTGCTGAAGATGTTCATGGATCCCTTTTTCCCCTGGTGTGGAGGGAGGCACCATTTTAGAGTCTGCCTCAGGGGCTAAAATGTCTAGACCCAGCCCTGCCAACAAGACTCATGGGACATCCTGTTTAGAAAGATAAAATGCAGCAAAATTTGCAATATGTTGGGCTCCCACTCAGTGTCTCATGCATGTATTTTTAAGAATAGTTTTTATTAAATTTTACATTTTTATCATCAAAATATCATATCACATAACAAAAAATACAGTTCCCATGTTTCCCCCTCCCCCCCCAACTTCCCTCAACTCCCTCTTCTGGTTTTTTTTACATATTAACATCTCCTGCTTGCTTTATTAAATCTTAATTTTGTAATCTTTAAAATAATTATTGTTGTTCTCTTATCATTTTAGTATCATCATTATATTTTCTGCATTTATTTTGTTAATTGTAAGTGTTTACTCAAAACCTGCTAGTGAGTCCATTTCTTTACATTGTTTCTGTAGATGTAAATGGTTCCCAATCTTTCTTAAAGTCTCTATTGTCCTTGTCTCGAAGTCTTTCAGTTGGCTTTGCCATTTCAGCGTATTCCATCAGTTTCTCTTGTCATTCTTTCGTTGGCATTTCGTCACTTTTCCATCTTTGGGCTAGAAGTATCCTAGCCGCAGTTGTTGCATACATGAAAAGTTTTTTCTTCTCATTGGCAACTCTTGACCTGAAATGCCTAGTGAAAAAGCTTTTCATCTTTTAACAAAAGTTATTTTAAACATTCTTTTCATTTCAGTATAAATCATTTCCCAATAATTTTTAATTATTTTACAATTCCACCACATATGAAAGAACGTGCCTTCTTTTTCTTTGCACTTCCAACACTTATTGGAGCCTGTTCCATACATTTCTGCCATTTTCACAGGTGTAATATACCATCTATACATCACTTTCACATACTTCTCTTTTAACAATATACAATCAGTAAATGTTAGATTCGCTTTTCCCAGTCTTCCATTTGTATGTTGCGTCCTAAATCTTGTGCCCACACATATTTTTGACCCACACTTCTACAACTATAACCAGGATTTGGGCCGGCATGTGCAGACCCTATTAATGCTTTGTCAAATTCTGCCCATCAGCTATTTGGGAAGGGTAGCAGGGGATGGATTTGTGCTCTTACCCCACCCACAGAGTCTTCTCCCTTGCCAAGCAGCTCACCTGTGACATAAAAAGCTGTTTAATAAATAATAAATAATAATATATAATATATATAATAATAATTATAATATATAAATAATAATAAATAATAAATAAATAATAAAGGGATTCTATGCACCTAGCCATGACTGTTCCACTCATGCTCCTTTGGGCAACGACGGCTATGAGCACACTGTAGCTTTAGAGCACCTTCAAAACACATTCTTTCAAAGAATTCCAGGTAGTGTAATTTCCCCCCTCACAAAGTTCCCAGCAACCCTTCACAAACAACAGTGCTCAGAATTCTTTGAGAGACAGAAATGATATTTCCAACAGGTTTTAAAATAATAGGTGAATGCAAGCAAACCTTCATTTTATTTTGTAGTTCAAAATCAGGCTTTGTTTGTTTACTTTTGAAGGGACTTTAATCCCTTCGGCTTCATGCAGTCAAATTGTGGCCATCATATGCAATATATTCTTGTGAAACATACTCAAATAAAATAGTTTCCATGCCATGTAGCACTGAATCTCAGTTCCAAATTATAACATCCTAATCATTAGATATTTTTTCCATATATTCCAAACTGTTCATGGGTTTCAGCTAATATTTAAGTCTTCTTCCAACTGAGGAATGTTTCAGAAGTATTTCTTGAACTGTAGAATTCATTTTCAATTCAGCTGAGATATATATATGTATATATATATATATATATATATATATATATATATATATATATATTGGTATTCATGCACTGGCCAAGCTTTGAAACTTGTCTGCATGATTAGGTCAGCAGAAGCATTCAACATGGATTGTGTAGTCAATCAAATCTGACACCAAATACGCGTATTTGTGTCACGCGTGACTTTGGTGACCTGCTCCAAAGCAGGGATACCAGCATCCTATATTTGTGAATATTCCATAGACTGCTGTTTTGTTTACTTGTGCCATTAGAATCCAGTGTCAGTTTGAAAAGTAACAGAATGGCTTCTGAATACTTCACAAATGCAAAATTCGCCTTTGACAAGCTATGACCTCGGGCTCATGTTCCCCTCCACTTAAGGGGGTCAAAAGGAGGGTGGAATTAAAAGGTGTACATACCAGAACGAAGCAAAACATGAAAGGCAGTCCTTTTTATTTTGTTTAAATTAATTTACAATGTGACTTATAGCTCCACTTCCTCTATATGGCAGTCAAAGGCAGCTCACGGGCAACAATGCAGGTAAAAAGAGGTAGACACACATTATTACAAATTACAGGCATAAGGGAAGAGAGGTAACAGAAATCCCAACAGTAGAAATCTGCTACTTGACATTAACAGCTGCCTGAAAGAGGTCTTCAGGTTGTGGGGGAGGGGGGGCAAATGGTGGGAAATCTCTGGCCTGTGGGTCACTCTTGGCCTGCCAAGGGTCCAATTAGACACATGAGGCCATTTCCCCAAAACCATGCTCACCTGTCCATCAGCTGACATCATTGGGTTCAGTTCAGTCTTGTTGGGTGCTGCTTTGACAGTCCATTCCTTCCAGAACCCAACAGAGAACAGTATGAAACTCTCTGATCAGCAGCTGGTAAGTGAGGGAGTTCAGTCCTGCTTCTTCTTCTGCACATTCTCTGCAAGAAATGTGCTGGTGAAGCAGATCCCTCTCTACAGGCCAACACTGATAGGTGGGAGGGACCAGAGAATTGCCTCTGCCATCTGTGCCCATTTTGGGTGAGGTCACATACATTTGGGGTGAGATCTTGCCTGAAATCATGCAAGATCTTGCACAGCACACAAGATCGAATGGTGAAATGGGACACGCCGCCCCTGTTCATTCCATAAGCAGATTTCCATTGTGCAAGCAGGTGGACATCATTGGGTGTCATATTTTGTTATTTCCTGGGGCTAGTTTTACTCTGGTTTAATTCTACAGCTATTTTTATTCTGCTTTATGTTTCATGTTCATAAACTGTCCAGCGTGCCTTGTTGAAAATCGTGGTTTGTGTCTTCATAGAAATGTTCTGGTATTCCTGAAACACACTGTGTGTGATTTAATGGTGTCTGAAATAAATTATCTTTCCCGTAATGAAGATCCATAAAACATGAGCAAATTTAAATGCACATAAGGTTAAAAGAAAACACCAACTTTGCAATAATATTTCATAATGTAATGGCATCTTTGGAAAAAGGGTTAAACGGTTCTGAATGCCTTTGTCCCTTAAAAATATGAAAAAGACTAAGGCAGCTCTTGGCTGGCTAATAATAATATTATTATTATTATTTATACCCCACCCATCTGGCTGGGTTTACCCAGCCACTCTGAGCAGCTTCCAGTACATACAAAAACATAATAAAATGTCAAACATTAAAAACCTGCCGATACAGGGCTGGCTTCACATGTCTTCTAAAATACATCTAAGTGTATTTGTGTCAGTATTAAAAGCACATTTGCTAGTCTTTGGCAATCCCATGCCTGTTTTCATATATAATTTCAGATGCATGTTGCGGATGGTTAAACGATCAGGAAGTGATCAGTTACACTACACCATGTCACTCTTTGTAGCTGATCACAGCAAAGTGGGAATCCATAACCGCTAATTCTACTTTAAATGAAATCCTCCCAGCCAGCAAAAGACAGCTGAATTCCCTCTGCTGTTCGTTAAATTAAAACCTTTATTGCAAAGTCAAATGGAAAGCCCCATGATTAAGTTCCACGCGCCTAGATGCCTGATCTGTTATTCTGGGGTCCTGCCAGAGTATGTCTTAAAAGCAGAGCGTTAGAAAATTGCGGAGTGGAAAATAAGATTTTTGACTTAAAGATGCCACAACACAGGCGCTGTGTTCTCCCCCTCCAAATTGTGTTGATAGCGGGAGAGAATAATGTTCGCCTCATCTAAATAGATAGGATGGCTGGGAAGATAAGGGCAAAGCACAAAGGCCAGGCGGCATGAATTATGCATGCTGTATCAAATTCCTACCCCTATATATACCGGTAGCTGCAGCAGGTTTTGCATGGAGAGAAAAAAAGAAAGAAAGAAATTAGGATGGGAGAGATATTGAGCAATTTTCTCCATAACTGGTTCTTACTCACCTTAAATGTAAAATTTTATTTAGCTTATTTCATAGGGAGACATCTTTATTAAGGCTGCGCATATACATGGGTCCCTTTGAAAGGATTTAATGCAAACAAGCCAGAAATAATTGAAGAAGAAACACCTTCAGACTGTTCTCAAAAGAGCTTAGCACAGAGGTGGATGGCAGGAAAGAATTACTTTATTATATTGATTTTCTTGGGAAAATCAAAGCGGGATAAGTCAAATAGACCAATTCTCTTTTGCAAAACTCGGCGGAAGCACTCGGAGCAGTGAATTTACATGTCAAAAACTGCCTGTAGTCAGCCAGCTTCACATGCAAACAAGTCCTGCTCCTGCATTATTGCTCTAATAAAGCAGCTAATGCTTCGACGTGGCCTTGGCTCATTTGTGAACCGTCTCTCTCTCTCCCCCCTCTCTCTATTTGTTTAAAGAATAAAAGCTAAATGCATGACATATATATATATAATGTAATGAATGAATGAATGAATAAATAACAGCATCTATTTAAAATACTGTCAATAACCTTTTCATTTGGGTGGAACCAAGGGCAGGAAGACACAGGCATCATAACGGTAAGTCTTAATGAAAGAAACACAGGATGCGCTAGCAATGCGCTCAGTGCTTCCTTGACCCTGCAAGAGACAGCCAAGGAATTGGAGCTGGGTGGTGGTTGGAGGTGGTGGTGGGAAACATTCAATGTTATGGCATCACAAGGCTACAGAGGCATTTGGGCAAATTGGGAGTGTACAGGAAGGGTCAAACACACACACACAATATCTTGGCTGCCTACCCTCCAGTGCAATCCATCCTGTTCCCTCTTCAGTTAAACACTTTTTCCGGGTGCTCTTTCATCACGGTGTTCTGTTGCACCAGAAGCTGTTCACTCCTGCTGGCCACATGACCCAGAAAGTTGTCTGTGGACAAACGCCAGTTCCCTTGGCCAGAAAGCGAGATGAGCGTCGCACCCCATAGTCACCTTTGACTGGACTTAACCATCCAGGAGTCCTTTACTTTTTACCTTATAGCAGTGGTGGCCAAACTTGGCCCTCCAAATGTTTTTGGACTACAACTCCCATCATCCCTAGCTTACAGGACCAGGGGTCAGGGATGATGGGAATTGTAGTCCCAAAACAGCTGGGGGGGCAACCTGTGTACAATAAAATTAAACGAGGTTCCCCCACCCACCCAAACACTCAGTCTCGTTGCATTCTGTGTGCTTATTGAGCAACACACCACCTCAAAAGTCAATTGCGCTATGTTATTTTCCGTTCAACAGCCTAACAGCCCATGGATAGAAGCTATTTTTTAGCCTGTTGGTATGGCTGATTATACTTCTATATCTCCTGCCTGAGGGTAGAAGATTAAAGATGTGATGGCCAGGGTGTGAGTCATCCCTGATAATTTTTCTTGCTCTCCTAAGGCAACGATCCCTTGCGATGTCATCTAGTGGACTCAAGGGACAGCCCATGATATCATGTGCTATATTCACCACCCTCTGTTAAGACTTTCTGTCCGTGGCTGTCAAGCCAGCATACCACACTGTAATACTATATGAAAGGACACTTTCTATTGTGGACCAGTAAAAGGAGTTCATCAATTGTTGTTTAATATTTGTTGTTGTTGTTTAGTCGTTTAGTCATGTCCGACTCTTCGTGACCCCCTGGACCAGAGCACGCCAGGCACTCCTGTCTTCCACTGCCCCCCGCAGTTTGGTCAAACTCATGCCGGTAGCTTCAAGAACACTGACCAACCATCTCGTCCTCTGTCGTCCCCTTCTCCTTGTGCCCTCCATCTTTCCCTACATCAGGATCTTTTCCAGGGAGTCTTCTCTTCTCATGAGGTGGCCAAAGTACTGGAGCCTCAGCTTCAGGATCTGTCCTTCCAGTGAGCACTCAGGGCTGATTTCCTTAAGAATGGATAGGTTTGATCTTCTTACAGTCCATGGGACTCTCAAGAGTCTCCTCCAGGACCATAATTCAAAAGCATCAATTCTTTGGCAATCAGCCTTCTTTATGGTCCAGCGCTCACTTCCATACATCACTACTGGGAAAACCATAGCTTTTACTATACGGACCTTACTATACGGACTCTTGTCACTGTAGTGGCATACAAAAACAGTCTAACATCTTTTTTGGGCAATTTCAATCCTATTTTTCCAAGTAGAAAGGCTTCTGGTTTTTTAATAAATGTATTTTTCAACATTTTTTTTCAGCTTATTATATATCTTTTCCCAGAAGTCTTTCACCTTAGGACACATCCACCACATATGATAGAAAGTACCTTCTTTTTCTTTACATTGCATCTCTCCCACTTCCTAATGCATCATCACTGAAAAGTACCCTCTGCCTTTGAGCTGTTTGCTCTCCTACGTTCAAGGCTCATCGGCTTCTGGGAGAGGGGGGATGTCTGGAATGCTTTCTAAAGACACTGTATCCGTCAGTTGTTGCCCCCCCCCCCAGTGCTGCTTCTTCTTCCTCCTCCTCCTCTCCCATTATTTCCCAGCTTTTCCCCTAATCTGCTTCTGAGCTATGATGTCCCTCAAACCCCTGTTGTAATTCTGAACTGTCTCCTTCTTCTCTGGAAGGGTCAGGCTGGGGAGGCAGTCTCCACCATTGCTCCTCTGCCCAGGCCCGGATACCACCTGAGAGGCGCTGGCTGGAAAAAAGCCCTGGTTCTTCTTCATAGGAAGTCTTCTAAATTCAAATGTGTTTAGGCCAGGGGTCAGCAAACTTTTTCAGCAGGGGGCTGGTCCACTGTCCCTCAGACCTTGAGGGGGGCCGGACTATATTTTGGGAAAAAACTATGAACGAATTCCTATGCCCCACAAATAATCCAGAGATTCGTTTTAAATAAAATCACACATTCCACACATGTAAAAACACCAGGCAGGCCCCACCAATAACCCAGAGATGCATTTTAAATAAGAGGACACATTCTATTCATGTAAAAACACGCTGATTCCTGGACCATCTGCAGACTGGATTTAGAAGGCAATTGGGCCGGATCCGGCACGCTGGGCCTTAGTTTGCCTACCCATGGTTTAGGCCTTCAGACCTTCCCACTAAGTCAGAGCATGCAGGGATGTTACTTGTAACACCCAAATAATGGCTGAAATCTGGAACTATCCTGTGGTCGAGTGTGACTTTGTCATACATATTCACCTGCATGATACAATTTGGCCATAGGAAATTGGGATAGGAGAAAAACCACCTTCTGATTTGTGTTCCAGCTCAAAACTAGCACATATACCTTATTTGATGTAAAATAGTTACAGGTTTCATATCCCATCCTCAACTCAGGTGTTGTCGTTGTGTGAATAATAGCTTATTGTTCTAAAGGAACAAGTCAGGTGTTAACTCTTTTTTTATGGTAAAAAGCCCAAAAGGGAACTTACAGTTCACATACTTTTTCTTCAAAGGCACCTTCTTCCTTCCTAGATGAACCGATTACTGACAGAACAATCAAAACCCTGGAATAAATCAAGCTAAAAAATTGTCAGACCAACAAGATGATGCATTTTTTAGAGTATTGTTCAGAAGCATCCTCGGTTTTCTAATACAAAAAAAAAATTAAGTCAAACTTTTGATTTATGGACCTTGGGTTTTTTTTTTAATTCCTTAACTTCTGACTATTTGCTGACCTATTTTTGAAATATCAAATAACCAAATAAATAGTTCTGGCCCACCAGTGAAAGGCTCTGCGTTGTGGAAACCTCAGTGAATCTTTGACGTATGCCTTCTCCTAATGAAATTGTCACAAACTTGTTCCTCTGCGAATAAATTCATATTGGCATTGGCATGCAGAAATCAATACCAAATCTAAATTCAAAAACAAGACCAACAACCGCTCCACCCAACCCTCGGATTTTCTTTTTCAAATTATTTTATTTAGCGTTCATTGATAAAAGTCTGAAAATGTTTTGGGGCCTAGATCCAGAGAACTGCCCAGCTGGTTCTGCATGCCCATGAGAGATATGGACTCATTCTTCTCAAACAGTGGCTCCAGGAATCCTTCATGGAAAACTGCTTCAGAAACAGAGGAGAATTTGTGGCCTGCCATTTGAAGGTAGAAAAACGTAAAGGTCTGCTGGGAATGCTTCTAAGCCTTCAGCACACCGAAAGAAGCTCTTCAGATTCTTGTCTGTTTTAGTTATTATTTATAAAGCGCCTGAAGATTAAAACAAAACACATTCCAGAAGGTTCCTCCCCGCAGGCTCGCAATCAAACAGACGTGACCAAAATGGGGAGAAAAGGAAGGTGAGGGGAAAGGTGTCTGTGGATTTGTGGTTAAAGACTGGAGATGGTAGATCCATTATATTAAATGTTCGCATTGATTTTTATTCATATTGATTCTATGGAATTCAAACCGTAATACAATAAAACACAATGTATAAGAAATGAAAGGAGCAATAAAAACACAATTAAAATCCTACAATATCAAGAACGGTGCACTATAATTGCTACAACTGGCATAAAAGAATATTAAATGGTCCACCAAGACTCTCAGCCATTTTCAAATGGTCGGAGGGGGAGTTGCTGGTGTAGGTGAAAGCTGGCTGCTTATAGCCTTGTCCTCTGAGGTTAATTTTCTGCTGAACTGCCCACATGGCTTGAAGGAAAACAGATGATTCTATAGAGTCCTGACAATTAATGGTTAAGAGTGTGACCCATGAGCCAGCAGGTCCCTAGCTCAGATTTTAGAAACCCCCCTCTATGGCCTTCTACCTAAAATCTTTCAGCCTTGGCCCCTAACTCAACAACATGAGCATAATACTACTGTTCAGTTTCACGGGGCCATTTCAAGGATTGACAAAATGCTTTGAACCCTGGATGAGAACAAAAAATATACCAATTACTGATGATGACAATGATCATAATAGTATATAAATTCAGTTTCTCCTACCACATTATTCTGAACAGTCTTCATACATGGGAAGCAATTGAGGGGCATTATTTTCTCTCTTTTTCATATAATGGCATACCACTCAACCACACTGATTTAAGCAGGACATCCCGGAATTCCAGACACCATCCTGACTTCTGATTGGATCCCAGAATGTCCCGTTTTTGGGTCCAGTGCTCTGGCATGAATCTGGCTCACGCCAGAGCACTGGACCAAAAGACTCCTTTTTTTTTGCTCTTGCACGAGACATCTGGACCAAAAAACCACCATCCCAATTTTGATCAGTGGGATGTTGGAGGATTTTCATGGCTCACAAACTCTTTCCTCTTTCTGCAAACCATTTTCAAAGAGAGAGTGCAGTTGCCATCTTTGTCGGGACAGAGAATGGCATAGACAATGTCTACATCCATATCTTTATTTTTTGGGCCACTACATCATGGTCTGGCAACAGTCAGGCTACAGCATCTAATCTTGCCTTGCCCAGAGTAAAGCATATTATCATTATTATTATTATTATTATTATTGCAAAATAAAACGTTCATCTTGAGTTTACCAGGTTTTTCAAAACAGATAATGGCATCCTCATTCACATTTCAGTCTCTGGTTAGGAACTTGTTACGCACCTCTTAGCGATTTGATTGGATTTTCCCAGGAAATTGAAGCAACCCTCCCCAGCAATGCATAAACAGGGTTAACAGTCGCCACACAGCAGTCAGTGGAAGTCCCCAACTGCTTCATGTTTATTGCAAAGCCTTCCTCCAGTAGGCATATATGTTCCACTGTGCTAATCTTCTCAGAATGCTGCATTTATCACCTACCAGACAAATGCTAAATGCTGCATTACAAGGCAATTATCACCTCACTTTCCCTCCTTAGCTCAGCAAGCAAGAACAGAGCTGAAGGAGTAAGGAGAAATTCCAAGCTCCTGCTGTTGCTGCAGCTGCTCCCAGAAGAGCCTGAAATCATGTGCCCTAATATCTTTTTTAAAAAAACCAACCACCACAAAGCACTGCTGTTCTTCTCAGTGAAGACAGGACAGTAAAAGGCTTTGGCACGGCCCTGGACATAACGCACAAGGCGAGAGAGTTCTGATGCAGCCCAAAGTAAGCGCACAAGATTTGGCAAAATCCAAGATTTGACCACAGGCCTCCTGCAACAATTCTGCTTACAATTAAGTGATGGAATTCCATCTCCTTCTGCTTCTCTGTTCACCGTGGTGAATGTTCTGTCAGCACAAGGAGCATTTGAATGCTCTCCTAATCTCCTCCCCCAGCATTACTCCTGTTATGGGGTTTTCCCCAACCCTCTGGAACAGATTTGGGGACAACACAGGGTGCGGAGAGAAGGGGAATCCCGTTGCTCTAGTGCTGATCCTTTTCACAAGTGCAAGAATTTCGTTGACTATGACCCATGCATTCTCAAACATCATGCTTTGCCGCCAACAGAATGCACAGCGCCCAGAATTATAGTCAGCAACATGTAGCTCTGAAATTTATCCTATCTGCTACATTTCTATACTGCCAAGTCCTCAGGATGGTTTTGCCATCCTAAATCATCTGAGTCACCCTGAGCTCTTTGTAACATTTTATTCCTCCCTCTTCCTCCAAGGATCTCAGTGTGATAAGTTTGCTTCCTTCTCCCCAATTCATTCTTCCAACAAGCCTTCGAGGTAGGCGAGGACGGGAGTCCTCTGGCTGAGTGGAGATTTGAACCTGGAGCTCTCCAGTCAAAGACCGAAACTCGCACCGCAACACCATCTCTCACACGAGCTTATAGAACGTGGCAGTATGTACATGTACAAACATGTACACGAAAGTTTCTCGGCATAATTGACAGCTGCTATCTTGGTTTTTTGTGTGACTGGGTTGATTAATAATGTTGCATATACGCTAAATATATATTAAAAATTATGCAACAAAGTTTCTAGTATTTTATCCTATTTGGATTAACAGCTGTAAATAAATTTTGTTGTTGTTTAGTCGTTTAGTCATGTCCGACTCTTCGTGACCCCCTGGACCAGAGCACGCCAGGCACTCCTGTCTTCCACTGCCTCCCGCAGTTTGGTCAAACTCCTGCTGGTAGCTGCGAGAACACTGTCCAACCATCTTGTCCTCTGTCGTCCCCTTCGCCTTGTGCCCTCCATCTTTCCCAACATCAGGGTCTTTTCCAGGGAGTCTTCTCTTCTCATGAGATTGCAAATCAATATTCAAATGCAAAAGACTACTTTATTCAATTTTATTACAGTTGCCTCTTGTGTAGCAAGGCAAACTAGCCTTGTATTCTTAAAATTTGCCCTTTCATCAGGGAAAAAATTGATGGAGCCAAAGTTTATTTATTAAAATATAAGTGTGCAGGTAGGAAGTATCTTGTTTTGATTTCGTGTAAGCTGCTCTGGGAGCCTTTTTTGCTGAAGAGCGGGGTACAAATTGACTAACTAACTAACTAACTAACTAACTAACTAACTAACTTTGATCTCCCTAAAGTCAGGCTGATTTTGGTCATAAATGAGATGGTGAGGCTCAGCTATTCAGAAAGCACATAGGTCAGACATTACATACAAAGCCAAAGTTGGCACTGATATCGTTTTTCAATAAACAAATTATGGACTTAAAAGAACTGTTAGCATTCCTGACAAGTGTTAGCCAGGAATTGGAAATCTACAAAATATATTTATATAACATACAGTTCAGGAATGGTTTAAAGGAGTACGGCCAATTGCTTTGGTAGAGAAATTAACCAAACAGATCAGGGCTTCCAGGAGCCCCAACTGTATAGATGACTTTTTAAGGCACAATGGTATTGTTTCATTACTCACGTCGATCAAAGTCAGGGCAACTCACCCCACCTTTATGGAACATTACGGGAGAAGTTGTTCAGTTAATCATAGTCAGGATCTCTTCTTGTATACATATTAAGAAAGCTTCAAAAAGAAAAATGATGTCTAAGGGGTGGGGGAGGGGAAATATAGGTTCCAAATGGAGCTGTCTGACTAAGAACAATGTACAAGCCTTTGATAATTTACAATCAATACCACAGATTAAAACGTAGATAGGATGCCAGAAACAACATTTTTGCCTGGAATTGTGATATAGAAAAGACATCAGCTCTTCTTCTCCAGCTCAGCTTGAGAGCATCAAAGCAAGGGGTGAGGTGGGTCCCTTTTCTCCTTGGTCCCAGATGTCCTCATGGAAGCTAGCACTAGGCTGAAGAGCAAAGGCCAAACAGTGTAGACCTGCTTGAGAGCATGAATGCCTGAAGGTGCTCTCCATGTCTGGTTGAAGACTCCTTCCTCCATGGTCTTCTCCACTGCCAGCATCCCACAGCACCATGAGGTCATTGATTTTGCAGGTCCCTCAGACACCCCACTATCTTGAGGGCCAAGGTAGAAAATCATTTTGACTTCCTAAGCTTTTTTGGCAGAGCTGGAAGGTCTCTGCCTTCAAAGACAGCGGTTATGCTGCTCTGGAAATGCATGAATCAACCCAAAGGTATATCATTTGTGGATGCCTTTTAAGATCTTCCAGCTGAATGTGGAAGATAATGAATTCAAAGTCTGAATGAGCCATTCGGAATTTCATGTTTTCAAAGTTAATACAGTACCTGTATACAGCAATCTGGTGATATTTTAGACAATTTCAGGACTGTTACTGTCAAAAGCAATCTGTTTACTTTGCATATTTCCACTTTTTTTTTTTTTTTTTTGTAAGCTAGTATAGATTCTATCTTTTTGCAATTGGAATGGAAATTTACCAATTCATTTTATCATGCGGTCTGTGGGCGACACAAGGACAGCGTTCGTTCAAAATTTGGGAGAATTTAGAGTGGAGGTAAGATCATATACATGGGGTTTCATTATTGCATCGATGCTAACTAATAATCAGGGATTCCACAATAGGACTGAATGAAGGACAAGAAAGATCTGGCAAAAGTCACTGACCGCAAGGAGAAGCAGGATCAGAACAGCATTCCTTTGGAAGTAAGTGGGATAAGCAATAACTTGGAAATGCAGAACTGCTGCAGCTTAAATATAAAAGATCAGAAAAAAGAAAGACTTCCTTGTGTTGATAAGATGTGAGTGAGTTTGTCTCAGATTAGACCTAATATAAATGAGATTATCTGACAAAAGCAAGCTCACTCCTCTCATTCGGTTTGCAAGCGTAAGTGGCTCGTTTCTAAATTATTATTTGGGAACGATCCATGTTCTTATGTAGCTGCATTGTTTTATACTTTCTGCATGTCCCGTGAACATATTATAAAGCAGTTGCATTCTGTGTTGTAAATCAAGCACTGCTAGAAGTTGTTTATGTTTTCCAAGGTATTTCTTATCAATACAAAATTTCAGCAATTTCTTTTCCTGAAAGTGTGGCGCAGAGGAAAAAAGTCAGAGAGTCACTGGCTTAAGCTAACTGACTGATGCACCTGTATATCTGGGTCTGCATGTTATCAACCTCCCTATTAGCATCACATCTGCCTTCTGATGAAAGCATGGCACTGATAATGCCAAGGTTGAAGGTTTGATCCCCGTAAGGGAATGAATTCCCTTTTCATGGGCTATCTGCTCCAGTGCAAAGGTCACTGGCCAGCCTTCCCCAAGCTTGTGTTCCTTGCCCTCCCTAATATTTTGATGTCTTTTTTAATGCAATAAGTAATAGAACATTAATGTAAATAAAAAAATAGAAAAGTACAATGACAGTAAGTAGAATACAGAGTCCTCTCTTTTAGCTAGTTTTTAATCCTTACCACCCACAGAAGGTAGTAGCCCATCCCAGCGGGTGGCGCTGTGGTCTAAACCACTGAGCCTCCTGGGCTTGCCAATCGGAAGGTTGGCGGTTCAAATCCACATGGCGGGGTGAGCTCCCGTTGTTCTGTCCCAGCTCCTGCCAACCTAGCAGTTCGAAAGCACGCCAGAGCAAGTAGATAAATAGGTACCACTGCTGCAGCGGGAAGGTAAACGGCATTTCCATGCGCTCTGGTTTCCATCATGGTGTTCTGTTGCACCAGAAGTGGTTTAGTCCTGCTGGCCACATGACCTGGAAAGCTGTCTGTGGACAAATGCTGGTTCCCTCGGCCTGAAAGCAAGATGACCATAGTCGCCTTTGACTGGACTTAACCATCCAGGGGTCCTTTACCTTTTTACCTTCACCTGGGATTTTTCATTTTTTCTCCCAGTCTCTCATTCTGGGACACCAACATTTCCCTGTCTCCCATCCAGGGTCCTCCATCCACCATCTACCCCCCCCCCATGAGTAAACAATCCCTGGTCCTTAATAAAGGCCCCAAGTGGAGGACGCCAAAGGAAAAGGAGAAGGAAAACCAAAAGAAGGAGACAACCAAAGGAAGAAGAGAAAGAGAAAAGGGAAAGAACTGGCTGGAACAGTTGGGTTTTGTAGTCCAAAATATCAGGGAAGGGGGAGCACCAGTTTTGGGAAGGCTGGCCGGGGGCCATCACACGTCTTGAGCTGTTTATTATTTGCGTCCTACTTAATACCAAGTCTAAACAGACACCGGCAGAAATCCTTCAGTGGTTCTATTGCCCTTCTGGTCAGCAAATTCCGTTTGATAATGCTGTTGAGCTTATCCATGTGCCAGGAACTAACCATTTGTTCATCACCACCCCATTGATATCTGCTGTTGCCCGTTTTTACAAGCAGCTTCCCTTACACAGTGCCACGCCATTTATCTTCCAAATGTTAATTGCCGTTCCATAGTCCTGGCTTCTGTTATTCACAGCAGTGAGCATGTTCTGGAGAGCCCTACAAGACGAAACAGTGCATGCAAGATCATTAGCACCTCTTACATGATTTGATCTATGCTGCCAACTAGGACAGCCCTGCTTGGGGGATCGGCTCTTCTGAAACCGCATTGGCACCAGCCAGAAATGTCACTCTTCTTTCAGACCACTACTAAACACACACACACACACACACACTGGTCATGCATTTTGATAATTATTAATTCTGAAAATCAATGTAAGTTGCCTGGTTTCTTTTTGTTTGTTGGCTGTTTGTTTGTTTGTTACTGGTTTTTAAAGGAGTTAAATGTAGTGCTTAATGATCTTTCCTTACAACCCTTTGATATCTCCCCCTTTAAAGTGTATTTTAAAACATAAAGACAAAACAATCAGGGATCAGCATTTCTCGTACTCAGCCATGTTAATATTCATTGAAAGGAATAATAGTGACATGGAGCATGTGCAGAGTGAGTTTTCCTCATGAGTAACTATTTGCAACAATTTATACACTGCTTAATTAAAATTAAGTCATCTCTAGGTGGTGTGCAGGAGGCCCAATGCAAGACCAAAAAAATTGAGTTTAAAATATAAAATGAAAAATCAGTTTAAAAGTGACTTTAGCAATAATAATAATAAAGTCTTCAGTAAGTGCTAGGAGTTCAGTAGGAGAGAGACTGTCTGACCTCAGCTGGGAAGGAATTCCCAAAAATTTGGCCCACAGTAATAAATGAATGCACAGCTGCTGTGTAGCTGCATCATGGGGGACAACTAACAGAGACTCAGATGAAGACTGCAGTGATTGAACAGGGAATGTAAGGGATCAGGTGTGTTAAAGTTATACGTTTAATGTGCATAAAATGCAACGTTTCTATGCATTGAAGTTAAAACTTACGTAAAGGTTCGCATTTGCAAGGCAGGGAAGTTTGCAACAAGTGAGAGGTTTCACTCTAGGTGAAAGCGGAAGGCTGGTGGTTCTCCATTTCAGAGGATTTTGGCTACCTGATGACTCATCATTGGAAACAGGAGACAGGAAGTTGAAATCAGAGGAACTCAGCATCTCTGTGTTGTGAAAAGCCGTCAGAGAAATCACCAGCTCAGTGTTTTGGAAGAAGGAGCTTCCAGCATAACGGAAAGAGAAGTTATTGGACTATTTTAAAAGGCCTTAAAGGACTGAACTGCATTGACTTGTAGAGTATTCCTTATCCTATGTGACTAGAATGTGGCCTTTCTGTATTCTCTTCCTGTAGGAATACTCTACATTGACTGCTACTTGAGTGCAATGTGTTATTTTGTAACTTTCCTTTATACCTAGCTTTAAGATTGTTCTGCAGTAAAGCTTTGAAACTCATTATTGGGGTGGAAAGCTCATTTATTTCTATGCATGGTCCAAATCAGACATTCCACTAAACAGAGTTGGTGATCACTTAGGTATATTGGACCAAAGTTGTTAAGTGACTTTGAAATCAATACAGGAGCCTTGAAGTTGGCCCAGTACTGTTTGAGCAGCCAGTATAAGTTTTTGTGATGGTGATACTTTGTGCCCTTAACCGTTTAGCTGCAGAGTTTTGCCTCCAGACCAGACCCAAAGGTCACTCACATATTAGAGACCAAGCAGGAGAGGTCAGAAATTATGACTTTCAGGTACCTTTCATATTAGAAATTAACAACCCAACTGTATACATGCTCATTTTTATTTATTTGCTTACAGCATTTCACCCTTAAACCAAACAGAGCTCTTGGAACAGTTTACAAAAATCAGTTCTAAGACCATCCCTACCTTTAAGACATGACACACAAGGAAAAATAAATGGGAGGGAGGAGGGGAAACCAAGCTCAAACACAAGTTCTTAAACCTGTGTGAGTGTCTGGAGGATGGATGGCGGCTAACAGATTGAGGTTGAATCCTGACAAGACAGAAGTACTGTTCTTGGGGGACAGGAGGCGGGCGAGTGTGGAGGACTCCCTGGTCCTCAATGGGGTAACTGTGCCCCTGAAGGAGCAGGTGCGCAGCCTGGGGGTCATTTTGGACTCACAGCTGTCCATGGAGGCACAGGTCAATTCTGTGTTCAGGGCAGCTCCATTTGGAACACAGGCTGAGACCCTACCTGCCCACAGACTGTCTCGCCAGAATGGTGCATGCTCTGGTTATCTCCTGCTTGGACTACTGCAATGCGCTCATTGTGGGGCTACCTTTGAAGGTGACTCAGAAACTACAACTAATCCAGAATGTGGCAACTAGACTGGTGACTGAGAGTGGCTGTCGGGACCATATAACAATGGTCCTAAATGATATTCATTGGCTCCCAATACGTTTCCGAGGACAATTCAAAGTGTTGGTGCTGACCTTTAAAGCCCTAAACGGCCTCGGTCCTGTATACCTGAAGGAGTGTCTCCACCCCCACTGTTCAGCCAGGACACTGAGGTCCAGTGCCAAGGGCCTTCTGGTGGTTCCCTCACTGTGAGAAGTGAGGTTGCAGGGAACCAGGCAGAGGGCCTTCTTGGTAGTGGCGCCTACCCTGTTGAACACTCTCTCTTCAGATGTCCAGGAGATAAAGAACTATGCAACTTTTAGAAGACATATGAAGGGAAGATTTTTATGTTTGATGTTTTACTATGTTTTATATATTCTGTAAACTGTCCAGAGTGGCTGGGGAAACCCAGCCAGATGGGCAGGGTATAAATAATAAAATTATTTATCATCATCATTATTAATGAACAATGCTGCAGGTTAGTACCACAAACAGGAAGTAGGTGAACTTAAATGATTTCATAGGTGTCGATAGCATTTTATGCTTATACTTTATGAAACCTCCTGAAAGAGGACGGGAGGGGCAACCATTCTCACATGCAAAATAGTCCCATTTTATAGGGCTTTCATGCTGTTAAAATAAATCTTCCTCACAAGAGTATAAAAAACAATAGGTTTTACCACCTGTGAAGAGAAACATGCTTTTGACAAGCATTTCACAGGCATCCACAGACCTAAGCAAATTGCAATAATAGCAGCTATATATTGAATTGGGATTTTGTTTTAGCATTTTGGTTATGTTTAATGACTCAGAATACCAGGTTTCATCCATTTTTGCAATGCCTAACTGAGTTCTGTAACTACATTTGTGACCATTAATGCTAGTGTAAATTTGACATTGTGTAGTAGATATGACTGCTTAGTAGATATGTGGCTGGCAGCTGTTGGAAGTGCAACAGCAGAGATCATTCAGCATATGATTTAAGAGCTAATTCTCTTATCAGTAAGTCAGCTAGCTGAGAATCGAGGTGAGGTTGTTGCTTAGCAACCAGGCAGAGATGTGTGATCTTTATTGAGGTGGCTGTGTTCTGATTGGCTGCATAGTTCTGAGGAATCCAACCACCCCTGGCATTTGCTCAAAAGTCTTCCTGCTACATATAAGGCTTGACCTAAGAAAGAAAGAAAACCTCTCTGTTCCTTTCTCCTCAAATTATACACTGTTTTTGTTCAGTTTTCCTAAGTAAAGTGTTATCAAGGCTCTTCTCTCTGAACTCTGCATTATGGAGTGACTTTGAAGTGTCAGAGATGAAAGTAGACAGGACTAGAACCCACATGGAGCAACTCCATGAATGGTGAAAGGACTGAGAAATTCTACAAACAGACACTCACAATAGGCCTTCTGTTGCAGATCACAGCTGAATGACTTAATTTTTCTTAAACAAACCCGTCAAGGTACACATGACAGCAGTACATGTGCTTTGGCTCTTAGGGTAAACTACATGTTACATGAAAATGCATGTAGCAGGACAACATTGGCACTTTTCTCCAAATCACCTCTTTCCAAAGCTGCTTTGTCTTTTAAACAACAACAACACTCGGAATCTGTTAAGAGCAATATATGTGTAAAATATGCAATGTCCCTACACACTTTGGCCAGTATTACTAACTGCAGGACAGAACTGCAGGCTTGGATAATTCCAAGTATTTTTTTCAGTTCAGCCTATTTTTATAAGTCAGTCATCTAAACTAAATGTGGGCAGCCTTTTCTTTTAATCTAATGAAAGTAAAATGAAAGCCAATTTGGGACATATTTTCATATATTTCAGACCGGAGATAGCTCACAATTCAAGCTAACAAAAACTGAGTCCCTGGGCAGCTAGAGAAGTGTTAGAACCTGTGTGCTTTTTATATGTTTGGCATCTACACACACACACACACACACACACACACACACAAATATGTATCAGACTTTTCTCACTCCCCAAAGGCAATTTGCTGACCTCCTGGCTGAAGACGAAGTCCTAACTTTGGTTCACGGACGAGTAATCGCAGTGGGTCCGTGGCGAAACCTCTCCTCCTACCGCAAATCTATCATTGGCAGGCGTTGTAAATCAAAGCCTCAAAGAGCATCATTTAGCCTGGAGCTAAAATTGCTTGTTTATCAGATGGTGTCTAGTTTAGCATGGAGCAGTTCCTTGTAAATCTCAGGGACCTTTTACAGCATCTACTTAAGCAGGCGATTGGCTCCTGGGAGGTTTCCTAAGAGCTTTAATGACTGCAGGCTGCTAAAGAGATCCAGGCCTTGGTTTAGTTAGAGTGGTTGCTCATATTGTTTGGCTCCGTTCTGTAAACTTGCAAAGATAAGGTGTCTGCTTTATCTAAAGAAAGAGCAAGCATTAGTTCCTTAGGAAATCTTTATATCCTAAGTGTTAATGTTCGTTGGGCTTTTGGTATTTTGACCTTTGCCTGCTCGGGTTTTTTGATTTATTGTGGGAGTGGCTCTATTTTCTGCTGTGCTCTCCAGTTCCTTTTTAAAGAGAGGCAATTAAATGCCTTTGGCAGAGTCACTAAGGCTCTGCTATTTTGTGAATCATAATGCTCGTTCGACTGGCTCTGGGACACGCTGTGTGAAGTCTATCAACACCCTTTCTCCCACATCGTCGCCAACCCCTCACCGTTTTTTACTTCCTTCAGGGTAATCTGCAACCACCACACGGGTGACCCATGATATAAGAAAATTTCAGGACTGGCTTTTACAGCCCAACATCAAGGGGCCCTGTAGCCCCCAAGTTCATTATCGCTCAGGGAAGAATGAGAGGAGGCAGGAACCCATTGAAAAATGCAAGGTTAATCCTTATTTTCTGTTGCGACACAGTTCCCTGGCCCCATGGCAAGGAGGTGAGGACCCAGAACAAAAGTGCGTAACCACTTTTAAAGACTTCAGAAATTGCCCAGCCCCTTAGCCAAAGACCACCCAAAATGCATCGTACAAGCGTCACAGGAAGAGGCGGTCGACAACATAAATTTGAGGGTATGACTTGTCTCCTGTCAAGATACCTGATAATGTTTGCTGATTGCCTGTTCCTAGTGAGCCTGGGCCATTCTTTTGAAATCGTAAATATAATTCTTGATCTTGAATCCATTGTTACTGACCTACCTCATACATGTGAATCAGCAGCATAGCTAGCCACTTGGGTGCCTGGGGTGGCGCCGTGGGGCATGGCGGGGCAGGGCAGAACCCGCCAGAATCCCAGTGCCCGAGCCACATTCTGCTCCAGCACCCTACAGGCCTGTGTTGCTTTTTTGAACAGCCCTCTGCAGGGAGTCCACCCGCCCCCACCTCCTTGCCCCATGCTGCTGTTTCGGGAAATGCGGAGTCTGCAGGCACCCGAGCCACTATGTCACTCCCAGGAGAGACATGTGTCTCGGTGTCAGGGACCGTGCTGAGAAAGGCTGCACTGAGGAGGAATGGTGGGAGCCTCTCCCTCCCCCTGTTCCTGCTCCTGAATCTTCCTAGGAGCAGGAGGACAGTATAGATTTGGAACAGTGGTTTGCAGAGGGCCACAGTTCAGAAGGCAGAAGCTGGGAAATACTGGATGGGGGACAACTAGCAGAAGAAACACTAAGAGAGAAAGAGTTAACAGATTTACAGTCTCTGGATAGCATTTAGCCCCCTTCCCCAAAGACACAGAGAGCTCAGAAAGTGTTAGTGCAGAGGATACAAGCTCAGATTACAAGACGTAGGAGTGATGTCGTTTAATAGGGACAGAGGGGGGGGGAGTGATCTTAATTAATAGCACTGCTATTCTGGGTTGACACTTTCTTTTGTTCTTCACTGTGTTTATTAAAGGAACTAACTGGTAAGAATTCATTTCGTTTGATCTGCTCATTTACAGCCACAGGGGAGGAAGCCAATTTCCCGAAGTGCTGCCCCGCCCCCCATGGTGGGGTGCCCAGTGCACCCCGGGGGGCCCTAGCTATGCCTATGATGTGAAAAATTATCTGTTCACAGAATTTGAATGATTTGTAAGTGAAAAGACTATTGGGAAAGTCCCCCTCCCCCCTGATACTTCCTTCTACTGCAGAGAATATATCTGGCGTCATTAAGAGAGTCAAGATGGCTTGGGGGTTGCGGGGAATTGCCTCATTTTTGAAGGGTAAAGGATTTATTTTCTGTTGGTGTCCGCTATGTGTGCACCCAGAGCATGGAGTGACTCCACACAATGGAGTCCCAGGCCCACCTCCCACTATGGCTGTGGACATACCATACATTCATAGCCCCAAAGAATCCTGGGAACTGTAGTTTGTTAAGGGTCCTGGGAAATCTGGCTCTGTGAAGAGTAAACTACAGTTCCCAGGATTCTTTGGGGGAGGTGCTTTAAATGTAGGGTGTGTACAAAGCCTGTGTCATCACTACATTGTTGGGCAAAAGAAAATATTTTCTGGATTCTGGTTGTAGCCTTCAGACAGTGAAGGAAACTTCTGATAGCTATTTTTTAAAATATAAAATGCCTAAGCACTGAGTTTTCCTAAAAGATCAGTAGTTTAATCTACAGTTCTAACCCCTCTTTCCTGGGAGTAATCCCCCATGAATTCAGTAGAGCTTACTGCTGAGTAGACACGCTTAGGCTTGGGCTGTGACTTTTTTCTTTTCTTTTACCAAAGATGCTTGTGGCCACTAAATTCTTCCTAATGCATGGGGAAGCCACTTATAAGACAGCTAATTACAAGAGGCTTCTCATAAGTGCTTTTATGATTTCAACTAATTAGAGTTCACCTCAGCGTATGCTGGGTTGCAATGCCTTTTATAGAAAATGTGCAGGACTAGCAGGAGCTATTTCCACGAATGCTTTCTGGGCAAAAGCAGCTCCCCTTTGTTTGTTTATTTAACAAAATTTATATACCGCTTGACGGCAAGATAACCTAATACAGTGGTACCTCAGGTTGCAGACGCTTCAGGTTACAGACTCCGCTAACTCATCTGTAGAATGGGAATAACCAAAGGACCCCTGAGAAGGTCTTCTCCTTTCTCATGAGCCCTTCTCAAGGGGGAAAGAGAGACAATGTGTCTAAATAACAGCCAAAATGATTTAAGAGCGCCTCCGATATGTCAGGCGGCAGGTAAGAGCTCGATCAAAGAGCCTAGTGGAAGAAAACGCAAGGAATTAAAAAAGCACTCCTGTTCTGAGAATGTCTTCTCCATAAAAGGATAGCGCCCAGAAAATGAATGTGCCAATAAGCACAGTAACAAGATTAAGCTTCGCTCCGGTGTCCCTTTAGATAGGTCCAAGGAGTTTCAATCTAAATTATTTTCCGGTTTCAGGCAATGTCAGTCTCATTAAGCAACATTAGTGCCACCAGGTGCAAAGACAAAAAGAGTCAGCAGTAAGGTATGGCGGAGGGATGTTTTGGGGGGTTTTGTTTGTTTGTGTCATGTGTGTGTGTGTGTTTAAATTTAGCCTGAAAATATGTGTCAGGTCATTCTCACCATCTGCTGCACATTTGTCAATTGACACAGGCAGGGTGGACACCTGGGGACGCCATTGTTTAACTGACATTTAGAAAGGAAACACCAGCTCCAATGGGGAATACCCACATCCCCCCCACCCACCCCCCAAAAGGGGGGGAAACTACCCTGGTGATGAGGCCGGATTGTCCTATTGGATGCTATTTCTAAAACCTCCCCGGTTTTCCTTTGCTTTATAGAATTTCTAATATCCAACACATTGTAACATAATCAATAGGAGAGCTCTCTTGATGCTTGAGAAGCTACTTTTGTGAAAATCGGCACTCCTCACAAGCCATTTGCACTTGGCATGACATGGTCTCTAATACTGCATTGATAATGTAAACTAACGTATTTCTAAGAAAACTATTATTACAATTAGCTTCCCGCGCATGAAGCATCCAAGGAACATTTGAAAGGAATTATTTTGCCTTCTCCAGGTAGTTAGAACGGGTAACCAATTCACCTCTCTAGAAGATATCGTTGATGAAATATTTGTCCCACTGAGTTCCATGGGGCTTACTCCCTACTAAGTCTTTTTAGGCTGGTAGCAGACCCTCCAATGACCCTCAACTTCATTGGTAAAAAACCCCAGCGTTTTGAATGCATTATAAGCATGCAACACTAGATGGCACTGGAGAGCAAAAAAAAACAAAACTTTGCTATTTTCCACAGCAGTTTCCACCCCCCCCCTTTTGTTATAACAATTTAATTTCTGACTTACCTTATTTATAGAGTTTTCCCCCTGTGTGTAGATCCACCCCAAGTGTCCCTATTTTCCAGGGACAACTCCCGGATATACAGAAGCCACGCCAGTTTCTGATTTGATGCCGGAATATCCTGCTTTTCCTTAGTACATCCCTATTTTCATCAGAGAAATATTGGAGGGTATGGAGTAGTGTGACCCCCGAGCCAGGGAGAAGAAGTAACTGTACAACTTTTAGAAGACACCTGAAGGCAGCTGTATAGGGAAGTTTTTTAAAATGTTTTATGTGTTACTATGTTTTTATATAAGCTGGAAGCTGCCCAGAGTAGCTGGGGCAACCCAGTCAGATGGGTGGGATATAATTAATAAAATTGTTGTTGTTGTTGTTGTTGTTGTTGTTGTTGTTGTTACTATTATTATTCTTGAATAGGATGTCCCTGTTTTTATTGGAGAAAGGTTGGCGAATATGATGCAGCCTGTATATGCTAAATAATAGGTAAACTAACAGGAAAGGGAGAGAGGAGCAATGGCAGGAAAAATGGCAGCTGTATATCTCAATGGAGCTATCAGTATTTTCCATTTTCCAATAGCCTCTTTATGTTACAAAACCAGAAATGTCCCCCTATTCTGGATGGAAGCAAAGCTCAGGAGAGGAATCACTTCAGCCACAATTTCCAGCATGGAATATCTCCACTGACGCCATATCAGATGCAAGCATGATTGTAAAATTTAAGATGGCTGTAATTGTGCCACGATGATAATGGTCAATAGCCTTCAGGAGACATAGATAAGACCTTTAAAGCTGTCAGCAACTGGTATGGGAAAGTACCACCTAGAAGAGCACCAGGCCTGAGCTAAATCCTAAATGATAGGCAGAAGGGAATATTTTGGCAATTAGCCAGCGCATTATGCTCAACCACATCTAGGGCTTGTGCCCTGCAGTCATCCATATATGAAGTGCTCAAGCGTAATTGCAGATTAATTAACAGTGTATACAAAGTAATAGAATCTCTGATATCACAAGGAGCAGTGCCCTTACTCCTTGAAGGCAAAAGTTTCAGTTGTGATACATGTTGTTTCCCGCCCCCCTCTTTGGCAACACCCCACATCATGTCTCAACTTCCCATGGATGCCCCCGTCAAGCCAGCCTCTTATTGCCACCTCCACCACCTTGGCTCATAACATGGTTCTCTTAGCAGAGGTTTATAAGCTTCTTTCAGGCCGGGGGTTTATCCTATTTCCTTCAACGCAGCTCTAGATAACAGAAAAGTTTGCAGAGCTGTTAAGTCTCCCTAGCTTTCTCGGGATTGTATCCAGGGCTTTTCGGATCATGGTGGACATGATCTCGAAAGGCACCTCATAAAAGATAACGGTAAATAAGCACTCAAAATGGAGTTGCTGGGAAAGGAGTCTGGTTGGTTGTATGATAATGGGGCTGACAGACGGTTCTCACTGGAGAGCATGACAGGCAGATGTGGAGAACTGGCCTGGAAAAACCCGAACCCAAAGGTTAGCGAGAGGCAGCATCTTTCCAACTGTTTATATTTATGAAAGGAAGTTTATTCGTTTCATTTCAACACTGGCTTTCTTGCTTGATCTACAGCATCCTTAAAAGCAGGAATGAAATTCTGTGTTGGAAAGGGGTGTGTGTGTGTTCTACAACGTTCAGTTTCCCAGTTTTACATGCTTAGCCTCTATGGTTTTGTTTTGTTGCTATTGCCAGTATTGCTGCCCACAGGATATTGGTACAAATGAGATGTATCTAGCATTCCAGTTTTGTAAATGGAATGAAAATAAATGCTGCTCATCGCTCTACTGTCTGCCCATTCTCCATCTTATTCTGCTGCTCCTGGGTGTAAAACACAATTAGAGAGAGCTCAATATATGTGGCTATCATGGTTACTTTTTTATTTTTTAAAAAATGCTGTGTATCTTGAAATACAGTCTGTGCGTGATAGCTGTAAATTAGGCATTTGTATCTTACTCAAGTGTACTTCTTTCAGAACTAACATCTCAGCCTCACAGATCTGTATTTGCAAGTGCAAGCAGGAAAGATGTGGAGGGGGGGGACCCCAAACCACACAACCCAATTATTGTATGGCACTGGACTTTATCATGCAATGGGGTGAAGGGAAGGAGATTTTGACTACATAATCCTATACACACTTCCCTGGGAGTAAGCCCCACTGAACACTTGCTTCTGATTAAATTGGACTTACTGATTTCAAAAATATTATGCCACCCTTCATTTAATAGATTCCAGGGGGTGAAATTATATCATAACACGTTGAAATATATAATAAAACCACAACGTTAACAAAAATGTGAGGCAGCAGCTACAAAGATACAGCAGGCTAAGGGATTGTGCAAATTAAAATGCCTGAGAAAATAGAAATATCTTAGGATGGAGTGGGGGGGGTGTAATTTAGGGAGGGTGCCACCACAGAAAAAGTCTTTGTCTTTGCTGTTCCACACTCTCTCCTTTCTTGTTACATATATAGGATTGAGCGGGGGTAGGGGGCATTTAGTATTTTATGGCATGAATTACAACGAACATAATGAAATCTCACTCTGACAACAAGGATTGCCGCATCTGCTAGTCTCGTTTTTTCGATTCAGTTACCCTTGAAAGCATTTACAAGCAAATGGCAAGCTAGCATTACAGAGACGGGTAGTTAAAGTGAGGAAGCCCATCTAAAAAGATATTTATGGTGCCAAGCAGTGGCACAAACAGGACTGGGGGCCAAAGTCTCAGGCCCCACAACCCTGGGGGCACCCAAGTGTCGTGGACTGGTTGGATGCAGAGGAATTGCGGGAGGAACCAGGTGGGGACCCCCCCCCCCCGGGAAGAAGGCTCAGAGCCACAAGATTGGTGGTGGGACAATGATGAGTGGTCAGAGGGAGAAGAGGAAGAAGGCTGGGAGGAAGAGGTATTGGAAGTTGAGGAGGTAACAGGGCTTAGTGAGCAGGTGGAGTCTGTGGCAGAGAGTGGTCTAGATGCAGAAGCAGAAGCAGGCAAGAGACAGAGATGAGTCAGGATGGTGAAGAGGCACAAGCGTCTCCCCCTCCTGCTGCAACAAGCTCCCCTCCCCTCTGGTCTCTCAGAACCAGGAGAGGCATGAAGCGGGAGGAGCCAAGACAGACATGCAGGGGCAGTCTCAGATTGCTTGGGGGAAAACCTGGGAGAGGATGGGACTTAGGCAAGGCAGGTACCTTCTGCTTCCTGGGGGCAAAACCTACTGGAGATGAGTTGCTGTGCTCAGGAGTCCTGAGACTCCTGTGCAGATCCAGTTTCTTCTAATAAGGAGTTAACTCCGCTCACTTTGTGTGGTTTACTGTTGGCTCACTCCTGACACCAAGTATGAACAAGGGGCCCAGCCGCAAAAAAGACTTGAGGTCAGCATATGAACATTCCAGGGCTGACTCTGTCTCTGAAACATCTTTTCTTTTTAATTACAAAAATAATGTTTTCAGGTTGTAAATAAATGGAGATGTTCCATGTGGCAATATATATGTTGCCTGTCTCCATGGGTCTCGTATGCCATTGCCCGTGTGTCAACATACATATATGCCGTGTTATGCCTCTGTTCCATAACTAGGAAGTCCTCAGTTCTGCTAGCTGACACCCAACTCATTACAGAACGTGACTTCTCATCCAGATGTCCACTTCTGGGCTACACAGGTTGGAGGTGCTTTTCCCTCATACAGTGGTACCTTGGTTCTCAAACGCCTTGGTACTCAAACAACTTGGAACCCAAACATTGCAAACCCAAAAGTAAGTGTTCTGGTTTGTGAACTTTTTTCAGAAGCCGGACATGCTCCGTTTTGAGTGCTACACTACCGATTTGAGTACCACACTTCCATTTTGAGTGTTACGCTGAGATCTGTCTGCTTTTGGTATTTATTTTGCATTTTGGTTTTTGCTGCTCTTTTTGTTTTGTTTTTGCGACTGTGTGGAACCCAGTTCAGCTACTGATTGACTGATTGTGTGACTGCAGTACACTGTTTATTGCTTTCATTTTATGGATCAGTGGTCTCGTTAGATAGTAAAATTCATGTTAAATTGCTGTTTTACGGGTTGTTTTTAAAAGTCTGGAATGGATTAATCCATTTCGCATTACTTTCTATGGGAAAGCGCGCCTTGCTTTTGGAACGCTTTGGTTTTGGAACGGACTTCCGGAACGGATTAAATTTGAGAACTAAGGTACCTCTGTAACTGAAACGCTTTGGTTTTCAGCATGTGCCTTTTATACAACACACACCCCAAACTTATTTCTCTGTATATATGTGTTTTTAAGACCATAACCCGAGACTACACAAAAGTATGATTTTTGTGAAGCAGCTCTGATTATGGGGAGGATGATTTTTAGCCGCAGGCAGAATTAACAATCTGCGGCTTTGCTTGACCTCTGGATGTCTTGAGAGACTATGCTAAACATACTGAAACTTTGTTGTGTTCCGCAGTGAGGGAATGGAAGGCATCGATTGCTTTGTGATTATTAGCTAGAGTGGGATAAGCCTTCTCCTTATTATGCAGATTAGTGGAGCTCTCAGCTCCAACATATTGTACAGATGCAGGAGAGCAGCTGCTCTTGCAGATGGTAAATACACAGCTCCATTAGTATGTATCTATTGTCTGCTCTTGGCTTGCTTGGAGGATACAAGGGGCTGTTTGAAGAGGAATTGTTACACAGTCAAATGTAAAGGAGAACACACACTTGGGGTGGGGGGTGGGGGGGTGCGAAATCCATGCCCAGGAGACTATTTACTCAGCAAGGTAGACAATAATCAAATTAAAGTCTACCCTATATATGTCACAGTTATGCCTTGAAGTTTTTAAACAGAAATGAATTAAGACAGCAAAGTAAAGAAAAACAGCCAATGTTGATACTTTTGCGGAAGCAAAATCAGTATGCATTTTACTACGCAATTCAGCCAAGTGGAGACTGTTTTAAGTCCCATCGATTGCAAGAACGCGCTCAAATCTTTCCTATTGAAAGCAATGGGACTTAAGAGTTTGACTTGATTCCACCTTTTACAGTTTTGCAGTATGTTGATGTGTGCACAATAACTAAATAGGAGCAATGAATTCAAAGAAGCAGCCTTGGACAGCACAACTTAACAATCCGCAGATAGACACAGTTCACCCCAATATTTGCAAGACTACAGATTTCACACCTTCATCGCTCTATTTGATCACACAGCTCAGTGTGGCTTGTCACAAAATTGCTTTGTCAGCTTTCAACTAATCAAATTTTGAATTTGCAAGCCTGGTTTGTTAACACTTGTGCCTTATGGACGTCATAACTACTTCGAAAGTGTGCCCTTGGTTTTTCAATTTGGGGATAGAATTGAATTTCAAATACGAGAAAACCTTCATTTCATCATTAATTGCCTAAAGAACTATTCACTTCCTGCACTTGGAAACAGCAGGTCCAGCTTGTGTTCTTCGTGCTGACTGCCAATGTGATCAATCAATCAATCAATCAATCAATCAGGATTTATTAGTCAACCAACCCTAATATGATTGTCAATGCAAATTCCCTTCCTTAATTGCATCTGATTCTAGTGTCTAAAGCAAGAACAGAACTCCCACAGCTCAGCATTTCCATAATGACCTCCATCATGAGGTAGACTTTATGAGTTGTAGCCAAGAAGAAGAGAAACAGAAATCGCTTGTGCTTCCTTTCATAAGCCTGCCCTATAGCTTGGTGCAAGGATAACCAATGTGCTACCTCCCAGCTATTTAAGACTACAACTCCCATCAGCCACAACAGCTGGGCACCCCTTGCATGAGCTGAAGTGCAGCAGAGAGCTGCAGTCTTGGGGGGTCAACTCTAGGGGCCAAGGTCCCTTTAGCCCCCCAGTAAAATATCTGAGGGCGCTGGCCCCCCAAAGTTGATGGGCATTGCCATTCAAATGGTGTGTGCGTGTCATGTCATGTGGTCGATTCTGCAGGGCAGAGCTTACCTGACCCCCCCCCACCTCAATATTTTATTCAAGTTGGCAACCCAGCCTCAATGGAGGGGGAGATCCCTGAAAATTAGACAGAGGCTGCTGACGAAACCAACTTCCTGACCATGCAAGTTTCCTGCACCCAGTTTTTTGACGATCTGCTTCTCATTGCAGCCCCCTATACCACACCACTGCCTAGGCCTTTCCTGAGAGGCCCCTGACCAACAGCCGAAACTGTGATGGGATGCAATGGGCTTGAACAGGCATAGGCAAACTCGGCCTTCCAGATGTTTTGGGACTACAACTCCCATCATCCCTAGCTTACAGGACCAGTGGTCAGGGATGATGGGAATTGTAGTCTCAAAACATCTGGAGGGCCGCGTTTGACTATGCCTGGGCTTGAACTTGAAGGAATAAACAGAAAGAAGTGAAAAAAACACTTCAAAAAAAGTACTTTTCTTCTTCTTAATAATTTGGTTGGACTGGGCAATATGCGGATCTTCTTATCCTAATATGACTGTCTTTTGGTTTATAAGTGGCTGCAGCTAGGACAGCCTTCAAGAACTAGATGCCCTCTAGATGTTTTGGCTGGGGCTGTGATGTCTGGAGCTGATAAGAGTTGTAGCCAGAACATCTGAAGGGCACCCAAGCTGGTGAAGGCTGGGCTAGTATATCCCAAATTTTCTTCGTGCTGTTCTAAAATCTCTAATTACCCCTGCAGGGGTAAGGGGTCAAAGTTAATATGGTATGCACTGCCTACGGCACTTGTCTGCTGTTGCTGTTTTAAAATAATTGGACTCCAAAACTGACTGCCCTTGTTTTGTGGAGGGCTCTAACATTCTTACATTAGGGGGCTCTCCTTTAAAATAAAGAAGCTATATTATTATTATTATTATTATTATTATTATTTATTATACCACCACTCTTCATCATAAGATCACATGAAAATGTAAAGGACAGGTAAAGGACCCCTGGACAGTTAAGTCCAGACAAAAGCGACTATGGGGGGGCAGCACTCGCTTTTCAGGCCGAGGGAGCCGGCGTTGGTCCACAGACAGTTTTCCGGGTCATGTGACCAGCATGACTAAACTGCTATTGGTGTACAGAGGACTATGATAAGTGCCAGAGCACATGGAAATGCCATTTACCTTCCTGCCACAGCAGTACCTATTTATCTACTTGCACTGGTGTGCTTTCAAACTGCTAGCTTGGGAAGAGCTGGGATGAAGCAACGGGAGCTCACCCCGTCGTGCAGATTCAAATTGCTGACCTTCCAATCAGCACGCCCAAGAGGCTCAGTGGTTTAGACCAGTGTTTCCCATCCTTTTTCCGACTGTGGCCCCCTTCCTACCTTGCTTCTTCTGAGTAGACACATAGTTATTTACTAGATTCAAGTCAACAGCACCAGATGACCCCGATCGGCTAGGCACTGGGGTAGATTTCAGCCCTGCAGAGCCAGGCTAACGGGCCCTATGCCCCTCTGCAACACCCAAAGGCCCTGATCCACTAGGCCAGGCATAGGCAAGCTTTGGCCCTCCAGATGTTTTGGACTGGGATGAATTGCACCCTGTTCTTTGCAGAGTCAGGCCCAGGCTACCAGTGGGCCCAGCATTGGTGGCAGCAACAAGCAGCTCTGGCTCTCCCAGCCCTACTCATTGCCACCCCACCACCTGTCAGGCTTCAGGGACCCGGCGTTCTCCCCACGCTTTGGCAGTAGATAAGCAGAACAAAGTGAAAGGAGTCTCTTACCATTTAGAGATTTTAATGATCACAGCGAGAGAACAAAGAATCAATTCCTAGAAATGAAGGTGCTCCCTATTAAAGGTTCCAACCACTTCCCCCCTAGTCTCCTCCCCCATCACTCCTGCGCCTTGCAACCTTATCTCACAACCACTGTGCTTTCTGTGCTGCCACGTTCTCTGCTCTCCTTGATCTTGGGCTGAGCGGATGGACGCTTTCCAGCAAAAGTGAGTCTGTTAACTCTCTCTCACCCACTTCTTCTCCTAGCTGTTCACCATCCAGTATTTCCCAACTTCTGCCTTCTGAACTATGCCCCTCTGCAAACCACTGTTCCAAATCTATGCTGTCCTCCTGCTCCTGGGAAGATTCAGAATCCTGATCAGGAGCAGGAGGAGGGGGGAAGCTCCCACCATTCGTCCTCAGTGCCGCCCTCCTCAGCACAGTCCCTGACACCACTGCACTTACTGGACCTGGGGGTTCTGGATCATGGGTTCTGCTAGTCAGCGATCGCCTTCTCCTGACAGAAACAAACCAGGACCACTCCAAGAAAGCGCAGTAATTTCCTTGGTGAATAAATTTGTACTTCATCACTAAGCCCAACAGTGTTGCCCACAACTGCTTAGAGAAACGTCAAAACATGGAGCATTATAGCTTGGACCTCGAATGCAAATGAGCTCCTCTCTGGACTAAGAGATTATATGGACACACTTGAAGGGTTTTGTTCTCATCCCAGATGGGAGCGGAATTAAAATTTCACCTTCAGCTATAACTTCTGTTCATCGGACGTCGGTAGCACATATACGTTACCCTGATACTATGTTGGGGAAATGATGTGTGATTTCATCCTAGCTCAGGGGTCAGCAAACCTTTTCAGGTGGGGGGCCGGTCCACTGTCCCTCAGATCTTGTGGGGGGACTGAACTATATTGGGGGGGGGGATGAATGAATTCCTATGCCCCACAAATAACCCAGAGATGCATTTTAAATAAAAGCACACATTCTACTCATGTAAAAACATGCTGATTCCCAGACGGTCCATGGGCCAGATTTAGAAGGCGATTGGGCCGGATCCGGTCCCCAGGCCTTAGTTTGCCTACTCATGCCCTAGCTCATCACATGTCTATTTTTACCCACAGCACAGCAAAATGCTGCTCTTGTGAGCTAAATGACGGTCAGTGTGTTGAGGCAGAGCTGTGAGGCTGACCTCCCAACACCAGCATCACTACAGCTTACCTGGCAAGCTTGGGGCTGCACAGATGCACTTGGTGGCTCAAATCTGGTACCCGCACCAGTGTGTTGATACAGCCCTGACCTCCCTACCCTGTGTTGAGCACCACCCAGGTAAAACTGCAGTGCCAGGAGGGTGGTTCATCAACTCTGTCCTATCACACCAGCTGCCACTAAATATTTCCAATAGGCCTTGAAAAATTAAAATTCATGGACACGTGTTAATTTAAGACTTGGTAAAAGATCTTTTGTTTGGGGGTATTTTTTTGCAAACTAATGCAGAAATATGGAGAACTGAACTGAAGGCTGTAAAAGACTGAAATCAACAGATTTGGCTATTCCTAACCCTACTCCTAGGTAAACATGCCTAGTAGGACTGCTGCCTTCAAAAGGCTGGCTTTTTAATATAATTTCTGAAACAATGACTCTGGGTGCAAAATATATACACATTTTCTTGCAGCTGGTTTACTTTTGAAGTACAAGACATTTGGTAGCACAAAGCATGGGCTTTGAACATGGAAAAAGAATTCCATTCTGCGCTCACTCCTGTTACGTGAGCCGGTATCAACTGCTGGATTAGGTAAATCTGTTAGTTATGTAGCTTTTATAAACATTTCATGGGGATATCTGTTCTTTCTGTTCCTTTTGGTAATCTTTTCTGTTGCATTTCTCAGAACAGCTTGCTTCATTTGCTACTTTAGGAGTGTATAGTTTTTTTAAGCAACAATATCCATGCTTACAGGGATATTTTTTTTCTCCTCCTCACAACCTTTGAAATCTCCTAGAATCCAATTACTAGGATTTGGGAAGGACTGAACTAATCCCGTAACTGTTCTCTCAACAGATTCTATTACCCCGAAACACCCAACTACACTTTCGGAAATGTAAAAATAATAATGCTAACAATCATAGTTATAGAGAATGCTTCTGTGGCATTACTAAACCCATTCTGACAGGGAAAACTTCGCCTTTGAGAGAGAGGAAATGACACAGTTAAAAGAACAGTGCTATTTCTTCAAGCGGGCTCCTCAGTTTCTGCATCCATTTTTGAGCAAGTTGGGGAAATGATGTAACTCAACTGTTTTGGCTCCGCATAAATTTCAGAGATCAACCTGTCAACCTGTATCAGAAAAGCTGGCGAGGTCATGGAACACAACCCAAAGTTTATGGAAATATGTTGGGAAATGTTTTCAGTTCATCTTAACATACCATACACAAAGGCAAGCAAACCAAAAGACTGGCCATCAAATCAACCAGTCACACCTTCCATTTTCCATAGGTCAAATTTGTTTCTTTGTACCTTTTCTACAGTGCCCATCACGAAAATATATAAATGTGATGCAATCCATAAAACAATAACTATACAAGTACCATAAAAGTCTTGGTATCCAGCAGCATTAAATGAATAAATAATAAAAACACAGAAGCAGCATATAACATTTCTAAAGCAAGGCATCAATGAACCAACATCAAAATTGTTTTTAAAAGGGGGGTGCTTAAAAACAGCACACACAAAAAAGCAATTTATCTTCAGATATTAATGTACTAAAAGCCAAGCTCAGTGATATTACAGAAAGCAGTAGAATTATCAGGTGAGCCAGGATCCTTACAGACCCTCCAAGTGTCCCTATTTTCCAGGGACAGTCCTGGATTTACAGAAGCCATCCTGGTTTCTGATTTGATCACGGAATGTCCTACTTTTCCTTTCACTGGAGAAATGTTGGAGGGTATGGAGTTATTTGACACCCCCCCAAGCCATCTGAAGGCAGCCCTGTATAGGGAAGTTGTTTAATGTTTTGTGTTTTATTATGTTTTTATATATGTTGGGAGCTGCCCAGAGTAGCTGGGGCAACCCAGTCAGATAGGTGGAGAATAAATGGTAAAATGTTAATGATGGTGATGGAATAGGACGTCCCTATTTTCACTGGAGAAATGTTGATGGGTATGTGTTGGGCCAAGCCATTGTTTAGGATGTGTCTCCCCACCACTTTACTTACCACAAGAAGTCCAGAGTTTCTTTTTTGGGAGAGAGGGAGTAGGTTTGTTGCACAAGAGCACCAAATGCACTGCAGTGGCAAAACGTGAATTTGCCAGTATGCAACTGAATCCCTCCTGCACAATAGCAACAGTCTAAAGCAGGCATAGGCAAACTCTGGCCCTCCAAATGTTTGGGACTACAATTCCCACCATCCCTAGCTAACAGGACCAGTGGTCAGGGATGATGGGAATTGTAGTCCTAAACATCTGGAGGGCTGGAGTTAGCCTATGCCTGGTCTAAAGCACCCTAAATATATAGTACAGATATGCACCAAGAAATGTTTATGGTTATTCTGGTCTCATTTACTAGGCCATGGTTTTGTTGCCAAATAAGACTACATTTAATCAGTTTTGCAAGGCAATCTGGAGTATTATCATTCCAGGGATGACATACACTTTATGGTTTGAGAGAGGTCAAAACATTGGTTTGTGATACACACACACACACACACACACACTTACTCACTTTTGCAATGAGAGCATTTTAGGACCTGTTTTTGGAATGTCATAAAGACTGAGAGCTGCCATTAAAAAAACAGAAAACCAGCAGCTTTTCCCACCTTCGAATATCTATTCCTGACAACGTTGGAGCCTCAAAGAGTTTATCAGAGATTATTTGTATAGAAACACAGACTGTTTGGAGGGACAGAGCCCTGATTGCAGAGATGCATTGCTTTGGCATCTGTCTAGACACAAGTACTAAAGTCCAGATACATGAAGGTGACTGAATGACTGCACAATAAAGCTTTTTAATGGTATAAATTCAATTGCCAAATCAACATTTCACAGACAGACAATGGTCTCTGGGGCTTTGTGGCGCTCATCCTAAATGGGGCTATGCATTTGTTCAGAAATAACATTGGCCTGGCAACTTATGAAGTTGGCAAAGAAGAGAAGTTCTGTGTTCTGCTACTGGTTGGAAAAGTTTAAGGGAAATGCAGGCTATGGTCCTGTAAAGAAGGCATACTTACCTGGGAGTAAGTCTCACCGAACTTACTTTTGAAAAAAGATGTTTGTTAAAAATTTAAAAAGCTTGTTTGTATTTCCAAGATCCCTGTCCATAATAAATAAAACAAGGATTATGTAACTGGCAAATGAGTATTGCTTTATTTGTGACATTTCATCTTTTTGTTATTCTGTGAAATTAAAACATTATATTGTTGATTTTATGGGATTGTTACCTGACTGGGGGTGGGGTGCAGCAAAAGGTGGCTTAGAATTTTTTTAAAATAAGCAAAACAGTAGAAATGATAGTGTTTTCCATCTTTTGTTACATTGTGTGCTTGGATGACTTTCAATCATTCTTGCTCTGCATTTCGAAACATTTGACATAACATTTTTTAAACTGTAGAAAAGCAAAGCAAAGAAAAAAAGAATGTTGCATAGTGATGTTCTGCTTGCTCTGTCTTGTCTGAAATCTAAAATTGCTGGGTCGGGTGTGAAAGTACTCTTTAGACACTAGTGACCTGATTTCTAGTTTAATTTTTTTTAAATAAATACAGTCGTACCTTGGAAGTTGAACAGAATCCATTCCGGAAGTCCGTTTGACTTCCAAAACGTTCAGAAACCAAAGTGTGGCTTCTGATTGGCTGTAGGAAACTCCTGCAGCCAATCAGAAGCTGCACCGGACATTCAGCTTCCAAAAATCATTAATAAACCAGAGCACTCACTTCCAGGTTTCAATTGTTCGGGAGCCCATTTGTTCGGGAACCAAGCCATTTGAGATCCAAAGTACGACTATAAAACAAATGTACAATTACCTAACTAGAAATCCATGATTATACTGTCAGCATGAAAAAGGAAGTCATTGATATCCTACCGCTTTTTAACCCCACGGATGCACTGAATGCCTGGACTGTCCATAATTTGCTAGGTGAAAGGTTAAGGCAGCTCTGATTCTGTTAGACAGCCTTGGTAAACCTACACAGCGTTAGGCACCTCGAGCATTATTTTCCTAGAACAAATGCTTCCTTCGCCCAAGTACCTTTTAGATTTCCACTTGCAAACTCTCTGATGGGTTAGTAAAATAAATTATGCAAAATAAATGAGAAGATGAAAAGGTCAGTCAGACCATCCGAGCTACATAAAGATTTAAATCTCTAGATACCATGAATGCTTGGAGGGTTTCTGCAACATTAAAAAACAAACAAGAGGGCTCAGAGCAAAACTCCTTACAGGCTTAGCTGATTTACAATCCGAGCAACTTATCAGACAACTGTCAAATCACAAAACTTCCGTTTCGGGCTATAGAATGTAATCTGCATCTCTAAGGTGGCGGGCGATCCTCTCCTTCAGTTCTGCCCACCAGGAGGAATAACATGACTGCTAAGGCCTTTTACAGCTATCAGAGGACAATGGCGGACCCTCCAAGTGCCCCTGTTTTCCATGGACAGTCATGGATTTATAGAAGCCGTCCTGGTTTCAGATATGATCCCAGAATGTCCCCCTTTTCCTCTAGATGTCCCTATTTTCAGCGGTGGGTTTGGAGATACAGTGGTACCTTGGGTTAAGTACTTAATTCGTTCTAGAGGTCCGTTCTTAACCTGAAACTGTTCTTAACCTGAAGCACCACTTTAGCTAATGGGGCCTCTGCTGCTGCCGCCGCGCCGCCGGAGCATGATTTCTGTTCTCATCCTGAAGCA
Organism: Podarcis tiliguerta; assembly: GCF_965153285.1. NCBI lineage: Eukaryota > Metazoa > Chordata > Lepidosauria > Squamata > Lacertidae > Podarcis > Podarcis tiliguerta. The sequence goes on from NC_139534.1 coordinate 22,587,806, forward strand.
AAGTTCTTAACCTGAAGCACTATTTCTGGGTTAGCGGAGTCTGTAACCTGAAGCGTCTGTAACCTGAAGCGTATGTAACCCGAGGTACCACTGTATGTGATTCCCGAGCCATCTGAAGGCAACCTTGTATAGGGAAGTTTTTGATGTTTTTATATGTGTTGCAAGCCGCCCAGAGTGGCTGGGGCAATCCCATCAGATGGGTGGGGTATAGATAGTGTTATTGTTATTGTTAAATGTTGGAAGGTATGCAGTGGTGGCGGTAGTGGAGGGAAATGACCCCAGTGTAGTGATAATAACCTCCCAGTGGTGGCAGACTACTTTTGGTGCAGTGATGCAGTGCTACACGGGGCTAACGAAAATAGGTGCAGCTGAGCAAGGAGAATCTTAGGTGGAATCTACACACACATTTTAAAAAATGCTGTGAAAATGCTTTTTTAAAAAAAAGTTTTGAAAAAATCATTGAATTTGACATAGCTCACTGTTGCCACCTAGTGTCACGTTTGTATATCACACTTTACAACACATTAAAAAACCCTAATATTTGCAGCTGTATAGCTGAGTCCTTAGGCTTCCAAAGAGTTTGTTCCCCTGCAGTGGGCTGGGGCAATATGAAGGGGTGCAGAAAGGTGGGAAACAGCCCTGGGACCCCACAAAACCGAGAGCCCACAGTGTGTTGGTTGATATTTCCCGAGCTGAACCTTTGACCTGAGGGCAGTGGCCTACAGTGGGCACTCCCAGACTTCCTTTTCCTTGCACATCCATGATTAGTGCTCAGGATGCTATCAGGATGGTCATACAGGATCCCGCTTTCAATAATTTTTGTGCATGCGAAAATTTGGGGGCAGTTGCATGACTTCCTTTCCAGGCAGTGCATGGCTCATAACTTCCAGCTGAAATCCCCTAACTTCTGGTTGGTTTTTGTCCCTTTTTCAGGTGCACTGCAGCCGTTCCTTCATGGAGTAAAATAAAAGTGGAACAGTGCAAATCCGATGTATGGTTGATTTTCTATGAATTTATAACAGAAGTGTAGCGTATGTAGTGTGTGAGTGTGAGTGTGTGTGAAGTTTGTACAAACTGAATGATGGGGCGGGGTGTTTCCTGCTACAGTGTGTTACAGGAAGAAGGCCCCAAGACTCGTTTGGTCTGGACCCTGTGTTATCTATCGGTGACCCTGGTAAAAAGATGCCTGCAGCAGAGATAGCGCCATCCCATTGATGTCAGGGGACAGCCCCAAACAACAACCCTCCCCTGTGCAGCCACAACGGGTATGATTCTTACCAATTGCAGCGGTCCAGCAGGTGTGCGCAAGAGCTCCGCAGCCATGTCCCTTCTTTCTTTTTCCAGGGAACTCTGAACTTATCTTCCAACATGCACAATATGTGGCTACCTCACTTTTCCTTCATGTGCAAACTTGGCAAGGGATACAACAACAACAACAACTGTGCAGCTGCCAAAGAGCCAAGGCCCATCCTGAGGTGGGAGAGGGACCTGTGGCTAATTCTTGCATTCTCAGGAACCCAACAAGTATTTCAGGACCAACACCCTTGTTCAGTGCATGGCACACCATGTCCCTTTAAAAACATCCAGAGGGCAGAACCTACCTTGGTGGTAACAAGGGCTTTTGCAGCTACATCCCAGGGAACAAAAGGAAAATCCACAGACCACCAGTCTGTGCCTGGAGGCTGAGGTCGGGAGGAGTGGCAGCAGACAGCGCATAAGCCCCTCCACTCGAGCCCCATCTGAACCCCCAGGAGGCCAACCCAACCCCCCACGCCAACCCCCTCCAGTTACTAGCCCCAAACCACTCCTGTGCTTATGTAAAACTTTCAATTTAACTCTTGATTGGGAAGGTGCTGTATCACAGGGGCTTGTCATTCACTGGGGCATTGGGTGAGCCACTCAAACCGGACAAGAACAATCACTCCAAAATCCAGAATTCAATTTGAATGACTGGCATAGCAGATGCTTGCTAGGATCCGCCATCCGGCTGCAGTTGCTTGCGCAGTTATGCTAATTTGGCCCTGTTTCCCCCCTTCGAGTTAGCTCTGAGCGATTAGAACACACAGCTAGTAGGTCCTTCTGTCTGACTAATAATTGCCTATCATTGATATTAATTAACATTTTTTGCACCTTCTTTCAGTTTTGACCTGGTATCTGTTGGTAGGCTAATCACAGTGCCCTATTAAGAAGCTTTCCTCCCCCTTTTTTCCCTTTCTTTTTTTTAAGGAAGAAAAACACAGGGTGTACCAGCAGTCGTGAGCCATTTATCAAAAACCAAACAAGGCCAATTAAACAGGCAGCCAGACAGTTGTCTTGATTTCCCACTGACTGTTTCTTGATCACCATTATAAATTGCTAATCGGGCAGAAAGTGCTAAGCAGTGCATCTGCAGGGGGCAGTTATTGCTCATTCCCCGCCTGGTGACAGGTGAGAAAGGCTAGTGATGGTCTTATTGATGTGAACTGCCCATCAGTTGGAAGTTATTGTTAAAGTTCATGATGCTACAGCTGATCTCTTCCTGCTGAGAGTCAATCAAATTAATTAGTGCTAGAAATTCTTCTGTATTATATTAAGGCAAAAGCGATTCTAAGGAACACTTTGCAATTTGGTTCCAAAGGCATGGAGTTGAGGGGCGGGGAGGGGTCTCCGCGTCTTAAAGCAAGAGAAAAGGAGGAAGAAGGGAAACAATCAAATATAGCTTCTTCCATTATTTTATAATAAGGGCTGTGGCTAAAGGTTTTTATAGCCACAGATCAAGAGATCATAATAGAAGCATATTGACAGATTTCGCCCCCCCTCCCCTGCCCACAATACTCTAAGGAACTGGCTTGTAGCAGGAAAAATATATCAAAACCTTATCAGCAGAGCTGAGATCTTCTGTGTAAAATCAATAAAGAGTTATACATGGTTTGAGTTTAAACAGTTCTCTGTAGTCATTTAAACATAGTGCATCTGTGCAGCTTTTTACCTCTAGAGACCAAGGTAGCCTAGCAACCGCGAGGCTTAAAGCGATTAACTACAAATGAAGTACTGTACGCCTATCAAAGCAATTGTTCATGGTTGCCTTTGTTGCAGAGCCGGAGCTAATTGAACATGATACAGTATGAAGATAATTAACACCCATGAGTTTGTTAATTGCCTGTTAGCATTACAGCACAATCTCTTGCTTTGCTTTTAAGAACTTGCTCCAGTTACAGCTTCTTCCACTCCCTGAGAAGAGAGAGTGTAAGGACTCATTTGGCTGGCAAGGATTTCTTGGAGTTTATTAACCCTTTTTTTAAAAAAGGAAGAGATCATTTGAGGGGGGGGGGGTGTTGTTGCGGAAGTCCTGTGGCAATGAAGCATATTTCATGCCTTTATCCAAACACACTTTCCTACTTAGCCCGCGTGATTTACAGAGAAAGAGAATTTGTTTTACACATACTGGGGAAACTCTGATTATTTTTAGAGCAGATTTATTCTTAAACAAGTTAGCCCACTGGCAAGCCTCGCTTTGTTTCTTGTGGGCCGTTTTTATGACTCAGCTGCTCTGCCTTCTAAAGTGAGCAATAAATGTCTTTTAGGGTTGGAATATTAATTGAAGGCAGCATCTGGTCAGCAGCTGACCTGGTAGACTTGCCCGCTTTGTTGACTACCCAGTTAAATCTCGAAGCTTATTTTCTCTATTTACTATCTTGGCCATTAGGAGAGTTGCCATGTGTGCCGAGGCCCCGATCCTAACTGTGCTCCTAAATAATCCTTCCCTGAAATCCATGAATATCCATGCAAATACTTAGATCCTTGGGACCAAAGTTTACTTTTTAGAAAGCTGTTTGGGTTCTCCTTGTAAAACAGCTGCTCACCTGCCTAGCTTTAGACACAGAATGTTTTGATGGGTTTCTGTTTGTTTGCCTCAAAATGGCAAGAACTCGAGGGTAAATAAAACATGACACTCCAAGTATGCAAAAGGGAATATTTTAATCTCCTAAAAGCCAGTTGTTTGAAAATGTTGCTGTGCAGAGTGCTGTTTTTAATATATATTCATTTTTTAATATATCATTTTCAACACTCTTTCAACATAGATGACATCTTATACAGGTTTTTTTTATTTCCATCAACCACATCTGAAAATTTTCCAATTTTTAAACTTGATTTACATTTCACTATTGCTTTTAATTATCTTATCTATTAACTCTCTCATCATAGCCTTCCTTACAATATTTCATATATTCCTCCTTACAAGACTTCTTGCAGTCCTACTAGCGTAATCGGTTGATTACAGTTGCTTTTCAAATAGTTCGCATATTTATTCCAGTCCTCTGAGAATCTCTGGTCCTGCAGGTTTCGAATCCTTCCTGTCATCTTATCTAATTCTACATACAGTGGTACCTCGGTTTAAGTACTTAATTCGTTCCGGAGGTCCATTCTTAACCTGAAACTGTTCTTAACCTGAAGCACCACTTTAGCTAATGGGGCCTCCCACTGCCACCGCACCACCAGAGCACAATTTCTGTTCTCATCCTGAAGCAAAGTTCTTAACCTGAGGTACTTTTTCTGGGTTGGCGGAGTCTGTAACCTGAAGCGTCTGTAACCTGAAGCATATGTAACCCAAGATATCACTGTAGTCCATTAATTTCACCTGCCATTCTTATTTCGTCGGTAAGAGTGCTAACTGTTTTTAAGCAGGGGTTGGATGGCCGTCTGTCATGGATGCTTTCGCTGAGATTGCAGAAGTTTGGACTAGATGGTCCTTTGTGTCTCTTCCAACACTACAATTCTATGATTCCACGTTCACTATTCCAGCCAGCCAGCCAGCCATACCCTCCTACGTGATGCACCATTCCATCTGTCCTCTTCACTGAGTTTTCTATTCCCCTCCTGAATAGTCAGAATTTTGTAGCCATAGAACATGTGACAGTCTGGTTGCTTCCCACCTCTTTGCACTGCTGCAAACCTGGGGTGGATGAGTCCCCAATTCTGCTAAGATCTCTTGTGCTTGGATGGTACTGTTTGGCTGCACAGGCGACGGCAGCCTTGCATGAACATCAGAAACAGAGGGATGGTGATGTCCAGCACTGCTCCACATTGCTGAATATGGAGGTACAACTGCTCCCCCCACCCCCTTCCCACTAGAAATGTGGGAGAAATCTGCTTTGATTTGGATTTCATGGTGAATGTACCTTTGAGGAAACCATATGGGACATGAAACACAACTACCCTTTGAAATTCACACTTCTCCAAAGTTTTGTGATGCAGATCTCCAAACAAAACAAAACAAAAAACCCCAAAAGTGCACAAAATGCATGCATTTGGGACAAAATCTGCATAAAAATGAATACGGTAGTAAAAACAACAAAAGCAGCTCCTTATGGAAGCCTTGGATTGGCATCGCTTTTAGGTTTGACTATGATATTCCATATGGACTAGGACAGGGGTCAGCAAAACTTTTCAGCAGGGGGCCGGTCCACTGTCCCTCAGACCCTGTTGGGGGGGGGAATGAACAAATTCCTATGCCCCACAAATAACCCAGAGATGCATTTTAAATAAAAGCACACATTCTACTCATGTAAAAACACCAAGCAGGCCCTACAAATAACCCAGAGATACATTTTAAATAAAAGAACACATTCTACTCATGTAAAAACATGCTGATTCCTGGACCATCCGTGGGCGGGATTTAGAAGGTGATTGGACCAGATCCGGCCCACGGGCCTTAGTTTGCCTACCGTGGACTAGGAGCAACGAGAATGAGGTTTGCCAACCGTTTGGTTCTGTGTTCAAATTAGAACTCTTGGACAAAGTGAAGTGAACTGAAGTTTGCTACTTACTTCCTGCAGAATGGCAGCCTCCTGTGTCATTTCGCCCATGTATATCTCTTTTTAAATCAGGTGTGATGTACAGGAAAGAATGCTGCTACCACCCCACAAAATGGGAGATGGGTGGGATGGGATCACGAAGCAGTAAGAGAGACAGAAACACAGGCACATAGAGAGCAGGGCACAGACAGTTACGTGCACTGGTTTTGCCTAGGAAAATTAGTTCATGCGTACAAGGCTGACAATGCCATCTTATACAATCGTACCTTTGAGGTCGAATGGAATCCGTTCCGGAAGTCCATTTGACTTCCAAAACGTTCGGAAACCAAGGCACAGCTTCTTGGAACCCTTGGAACCAGCATAGGACATTCAGGTTCCAAAGAACATTTGCAAACCGGAACACTCACTTTTGGGTTTGCAGCGTTCAGGAGCCAAAACGTTTGAGTCGCAAGGCGTTCGACTTCCGAGGTACGACTGTATATGTTGACTTGGAAGCAAGTTTCAATGCGTCCATTAAATGTATAGGATTGCACTCTGGAGGGTTACGGGTGAGACAATGGTTAGAAACAGAAGCAGTGCCATACCTCCTTCAAGCTTAGCTCCAGGAAACCTTAGAGTGGGTTGCAAATTGGGGACATAGGGTGCCAGGACACAGAGTTCAGGGTGTGCCTAACAATAAAATGTCTTCAAAACAAATTATCACCAGTGGGCAATATTCTAACTAACATCCCCTCTCCCTCTCTCTCATGGATCTATACGCACACATATATATCTGGGACTTGTTTCCTTCACTCTGCCACAGTTGCTTGAAGCAGAGTTTCCTAAATGGCCATGGATTTCTTAGCTGTTACTGTGTCGTAGTTAAATACTTGCAGAAATGCGGTTCCCTCGAGGGATACCACTATTGTCCAATTACAAGTGCCATCATCAATCATAAGTGTTATTTATTCAGCAAAATGAATTGCTAATTAATAACTGATGAGCATTATGGCCTTGAAGACGATTACACTATTAATTATGGCTGGCAATTGGGATTCTGCTCATGAAGGAATACCCAGCACACATATTCCTAACAATTAGTATTTGGGAGGTTACAGTGGATTTGCAGAAAGTGCAATAGCTAAGGAAGGAGAAAGGATTGCCTCCGAAGCTGTGCAGATATTAAACGAAAACCTCCCGGAGAATGAGTGAGATGAGACAAGCACCTGGCCTTCTGTGAGAAGTGCAACCCAAAACAAACTATTCTCCTGAATGTCTCTGTATAAGCTGTATGATAACAGGGTCCATAGCAAAAGGTGATAGTCTAGTATTAGAGGCAGCTCCTTGGCTGATTAGGACGCGGGAGGCGCTGTGGGTTAACCGCAGAGCCTAGGATCAACCGCAGAGCCTAGGACTTGCCGATCAGAAGGTCGGTGGTTCGAATCCCTGTGACGGGGTGAGCTCCCGTTGCTCGGTCCCTGCTCCTGCCAACCTAGCAGTTCGAGAGCACGTCAAAGTGCAAGTAGATAAATAGGTACCGCTCCGGCGGGAAGGTAAACGGCGTTTCTGTGCGCTGCTCTGGTTCACCAGAAGCGGCTTAGTCATGCTGGCCACATGACCCAGAAGCTGTACGCTGGCTCCCTCGGCCAATAAAGCGAGATGAGCGCCGCAACTCCAGAATCAGTCATGACTGGACCTAATGATCAGGGGTCCCTTTACCTTTTACCTTGGCTGATACAACTTGTGGTGATTAGTAGACCAAAGAGCAACTGTTGGCCTTTGGCAACTCCTACCTGACTTCTTGTTAGATTAGCCTTAGGGCATGTCCAGATGGCTCTCATTTAGGGGGCTGGACATATCACTTTTTCTACACATCCAGTCTTCACAGCAGATGCAGGCAGCATGTTCCAGAATGTGTTGGCCCCCTGTCAGGCCGCACAGCTCGCTTGTCATGCAAGCATCAAGGTGTCCCAATGCAAACTAAACAAATCTCCACCTTTTCCCAGGACACTTCCAGAGCTCCCACTGTGCTTATAAACATGGTGGCCGCTGTGATCTGAGTTTTCCAGAAAACTCTGCTTTGGAAATTAGAATCCTTTACACAGAAACATTTCCAGTTTGCATTGGAAAATTTTCGAGCGCCCTCGAGAGTGATCTAGCTGAGCAGCATTCTTTTGCTTGGGTTTAGTAGACAAAGCAATACCATATTTTTCGCTCCATAAGGCGCACCGGACCATAAGGCGCACCTAGTTTTTAGAGGGGGAAATCAAGAAAAAAATATATTATTCCCCCCCCCCAGCCCCAAAGAGCAGCGGACAGGCTGCGCACAGCCTGTCTGCTTCTCCCAGAGCTTCTCGGGGCTCCAGGGGGAAGCCTGGGTCCCCCCTCCCCAGCCACAAAGAGCAAAGAAGCCAAGACAGCGAGCGGGATCTGTCCTGCTGGCTGTCTTGGCTTCCTCTTTAGCTGTGCACAGCCTCTCCCGGCCGGAGAGGCTGTGTGCGGCTATGGCAATTCCCCCACCTCCCGTAAAAGCCCACAGGAACTGCACACCCTCCCCCTACGAGGAGGGAGAAGGGCCTGACTGGCCGCGTCAGTCCCTTCTCCCTCCTGGCGAAAAGCCCACAAGAGCCGCGCGGAGCTTGTGTGTGGCTCTTGGGAGATTTTCCTGCCTGCCTCCCCCTGCATTCGCTCCATAAGACGCACACACATTTCCCCTTTGAGAACCAAGGTTTGACTGTACCAGCACTTCTTGTCTTGCTGTGAAGAACCAAAAGGATGTTCCCTGACCGCACGATTGTTTAAATAGCCCTAGCCACACACCCCAGCCAACCAGACTGGTTGCTTGGGACCGTGACGCGGCCAGGGCCTTCCCGATGACACAGGGGGCATGATCCAGTCCCCTTTGTGAGCGGGAGGCCCCGTGGCCTGCTCACAACACCGCCCCACCCAGAAGTGAAGCGGCCTTGCTGCCCACGGCAGCCATTTTGTGTCAGCAACCCTTTCCTCCAGATATGAGTACCAACACCTCATATTTTTATATGATAGATCTTGGTTCTTTTTTGCAATGCCTGTACTTACTGTGATTTCAGCTCTGATTCCATGTTCCTCCAAAAACCTCCCACTCCAGAGCATTCTCTTTGCCGCTTGTTGACGTGATGCTCATCAAAGAGGGATGATGAATCTACTGTTCATAACTGTTTGTGTACTAACGCTCTATGGTGGCATAGATATGCCTGATTTTTCTCAGAAATACCAAAGGCAGCTCCAAGAACGGACACAGGTTTTGAATACTCCTGTGAGCCTTCAGCAACTCGTAGCTACAGTGTTGACCTTTATGACATGCTATTTATTATCATGGGACACAGGGTGAGTAATGGTCATCCATTTGCTCAAAATTTGCTAGTCACACAAAGTATAGCTCTAAATTCATGCACCGTGTTGTGTTTGGATGGCAGTTTTTGGAGGAAAAGGAATAACAGAAAGCTGTGCTAGAATGCAAGCCTCTGAGTTGTTTAAAAAAATAAAAAGATTTTACAAGCAATCTGGGGCTTAAGTCTCACCAGAGTTCACCAGAAATTAGGCCCAGAATCTATTTAACTAAAAAGAGAGAGAGAGCATTCTGACAATATTATTGCAGGCTGCAGGTGATAATCTTGTCCCAAGCATAGCAGTCAACTTTTCCCTTTTCTTGCAAGGAATCCTATTCAGAATAGGGGAATTTCCTTTTTAAAAAGGGGAAAGTTGACAGCTATGGTCCCAAGTCATCAAAATATTTTAAACTGTGACTAACATCAGCAGTTAGTCTAGAAAGAAAACCCCTAGAAAGAAAGAAAAATGCATGAAAAAATACTCAATTAATAGATCTCCAGATTCTGAGAAGGTTTTTCTGATATGTGATAAAAAAATCATGTTTGGTAATAAGGGGAATATGTTAGGCAAACATAGCACACCTCAAGTGGGCAGTCAGGGATGGTCCTATCATTAGGCAGAGAGGGTAATAATGATAGCAGATTCTGGGCTGCCATGAAGAAAAGAAAATAGTTAATTATTTGTTTTATATCTACCATAAGGGCTGGAGGGTAGGCTTTTCTTTCTTCCCCTCCAGCAGCTAAATGCCTCCTGCCCTCTCTGTGATCAGCGGAATTAGTTGCAGATAATGCATCCAAAGTAGAATTATTTGGGGAGGGGGGGATTTCTTGGAAAAGTTTTTTTTAAAAAAACCAAGCAAAGAATGTATGAGAACATCTAACTGAAGCGTATGGGGGTCAGAAATCTCATGGAGGAATACAAAATCCTGAAGGGAATGCAAGTGAGATTCTACAAGACTATTTGAGGTAATGTCAAGTAGAAGAACAAAGGAGCATAAACTAAAGCTAAGAAAGGGTCAGGCCCTCAAGGAATTTAGGCAGAATTTCTTTAGATGGGCAGAAAGGTGAACATATAGAATGAAAGGCAAAGGGCAGCATTTGTGGGGTTGGGGGAGGGGAGAACTGCTGTAAACTAGACATAAAGAGACAAGTATTAAAACACGGAGGCCTTCATGCTGCAGTTGCTAACCTTACAGAAGGGGCAGTAGGTTATTTCCCCATATTCTGACCAGATTTCCCTCCCCTCTTGAATTTCTCTATTTCTAAAAGTAGGATATATAATCATAAGTGTCAAAAATCAAAGCCAAAGTGGATTGTCCAATCTATTTCCTCACTCTCACCCCCCCCCAGCACACAATTTCTCTTTATTTTATATTACAATATTTAGCTAGATAGTCTTTAAATTTCTTCCAATCCTCTTGTGTCTCCTCTTCTTTCTGGTCGTGGATTCTTCCAGTCATGTCGGCCAGCTCCAAAAAGTCCATCATCTTCATCTGCCATTCTTCTATTGCTGGTATCTCTTGCGATTTCCAATTTTTGGCTAATAAAAGTCTTGTCACTGTGTTGTTGTTGTTTAGTCGTTTAGTTGTGTCCGACTCTTCGTGACCCCATGGACCAGAGCACACCAGGCACTTCTGTCTTCCACTGCCTCCTGCAGTTTGGTCAGACTCATGCTAGTAGCTTCGAGAACACTGTCCAACCATCTCGTCCTCTGTCATCCCCTTCTCCTTGTGCCCTCCATCTTTCCCAACATCAGGGTCTTTTCCAGGAAGTATTCTCTTCTCATGAGGTGGCCAAAGTATTGGAGCCTCAGCTTCAGGATCTGTCCTTCCTGTGAGCACTCAGGGCTGATTTCCTTCAGAATGGAGAGGTTGGATCTTCTTGCAGTCCATGGGACTCTCAAGAGCCTCCTCCAGCACCGTAATTCAAATCATCAATTCTTCAGCGATCAGCCTTCTTTATGGTCCAGCTCTCACTTCCATACATCACTACTGGGAAAACCATAGCTTTAACTATATGGACCTTTGTCGGCAAGGTGATGTCTCTGCTTTTTAAGATGTTGTCTAGGTTTGTCATTCCTTTCTCCCAAGAAGCAGGTGTCTTTTAACTTTGTGGCTGCTGTCACCATCTGCAGTGATCATGGAGCCCAAGAAAGTAAAATGAACTCATGCCTAGCTCTGATCTTAAGGCTGGGGGGCTCCAGTGCCTGTCGCTGATAGTTTTGACTCAGAACCTTCAAGAACAGCATGAGCCATGATCTTCTCCCTTTGCCTTTCCCCTTTCTTTCCTTCTGTGATTGCAAGATTAGTGGAAGGCACTCTCTGAGCCGCTTACTGGACCTTGTTAAGGAGGCTCAGCTGTGTTTTGCTATGCAGGACTCGCCCGTCTTCCCTGGTGACCTGGGACAGAACATGGTTGGAGGAAGAGAAGTGGAACCTTTTGCAAAGGCAGAAGTGTGTGACCTTTCCTTCCCGGATCTCCCTCTGCTCAATGCCTACCAGCTCGACAGCGATGCCTTGTCACACGGAGGCAAGAAAGCAGGACTAGGCATTTGCAGAGGCCTGACTGCTGATACAAAAGCAGTCTTTGGGCTCCAATTGAGTGGAAATAATAATAATAATAATAATAATAATAATAATAATAATAATAATAATAATATCATTATTATTATTCTAGTATTACTGTATCATCAGCATTCTCTGAAACTGCTGCAAAATTAAAACATTCTCTTAAATGTTTAGCAAACTGCCAGACAGAACAGTCAAGGAATTCAGACATTACACACACAAAATTCTCTTTAAATCCACAGCATGTCCATTTCAGCGCTCTCATTTTTCCTCCCCTAGACTTATATTCAGTTTTCTGCATATATATATATGCAGGGGGCGTCCTTTAGCATTGTAGTGCAAATTTCTCCTAATAAACTACACTTTTGTAAGCAGCTTTGAATAATGTACAATACTTTGAAAGGTCTGTCCCCTAATATAATGCATTCTATATGCTATTTTCACTTATATAGCCATTTTGTGCGCACTCGTCCCCCACAGCATGTGTTTTTGTAAATGTTCTTCGGTTGGAGAACTGCGTCGCAAAATTCAGAGGATCGCTGCCTCTCTTTTCATATTGTTTCAGAAAGTGTGGATGCAATAGGTTTGTTATACACTGGCTGTGTGTGTGGTTGTAAGAGCATTAAGTCCAGCATCTAAAATTACCCAGCCACATGACTGACAGCCTGCAGACCAGCATTTTTAATGCTCTGAATTCAAAATCTATTGACTCTGCCCATAAACTCATTCTCATAAGATGTATTCCAGATGGATTGCTATCCTCATTTTTAGGATCTCCATTAGGCATGTGAAAATTGAGCATTTTGGGAAGAGTTGTTTTATTAAAAAACAAATCTTATAGCTGCATACTTACATTCTGGGATTCATCTGAGTGGTTTGTGTTTTGGTTCATCGGTTTCGTCGGTTCATTTCTCTCTCCCCCACCCCACCCTCCGCCATGCCTTCACTATATTATTGACATATATCTTTAGGAAAACTCAGTCATGGATAAAAATCTGTGTTTGTTTCCTGCAGAATCTCATTTGTTCTCATTTAAGACAAATAAAGGTTTCGAGCTGAAAGTAGTTTTTTCAGCACACCAACGAACTAACTTTTGATGGCAACACTTGGCACACCTGTGCTGGTTCATGTAACCTGTTTCCCTTCATCATTCCTTTGTCCCAGAGACACACTTGGTTGACTTACTGCTCTATATTCATGAATATCCCAGTTTCACAGATGGGGCAACTGAGTCTGTGCACACATTACCATTCACTCGGACTCCAGTGTGCTCCCATTGATCACTTTTGAATCTGTGTACACACAATGTTAGGGACGCGGGTGGCGCTGTGGGTTAAACCACAGAGCCTAGGGCGTGCCGATAAGAAGGCCAGCGGTTCAAATCCCTGTGACAGGGTGAGCTCCCGTTGCTCGGTCCCTGCTCCTGCCAACCTAGCAGTTCGAAAGCACGTCAAAGTGCAAGTAGATAAATAGGTACCAGTCCGGCAGGAAGGTAAACGGCATTTCCGTGGGCTGCTCTGGTTCGCCAGAAGCGGCTTAGTCATGCTGGCCACAGGACCCGGAAGCTGTACGCTGGCTCCCTCGGCCAATAAAGCGAGATGAGTGCCACAACCCCAGAGTCGGTCACGACAGGACCTAATGGTCAGGGGTCCCTTTACCTTTACTTTACACACAATGTTATCTGCAATCCAGAGCCTTCTGGTAGTCCAGCTTGGTCACAGCATCCTTATTCATGTTGTAGTGAATCCCAGCTGTGCGTCATGTGCCTTGGCGGGGCTGGACAGAAAGGGAGGAGGAAGAAGATGGTGGCCCTGGGGATTAATGGCCTTAGGGTAAGCAGGGGGTGCTGATCAGGACACTGTGTTGGAGATGGTTAGAGGAAAGTCCCATCTCAGTAGTCAGACATCCCATGAGTTGAGGAACTGCCTGATGTCAGGGCCTGGCTGGACGAAGAGGAGTGCTGGGAGGCACCAGCCAGGGAACCCCAAGGGAGACCCCAGAGGAGGAAGGCTCAGAGCCAGGGTATTGGTGGTGGGACACCGAGGAGAGGTCAGAGGAAGAAGAGTGGCAGGAGGTACCCGATGCTGAAGGGGAAGCAGGGTTTAGTGAGCAGGAAGTACCTGTGACAGGGAGCAGTTCAGATTCCAAGGCTGAAGCAGAGGAGGAGGGTCAAGGGAGTGTTGATGAATCCAGGGAGTCTCCCCTTCCTGCTGTAACAAGCTCCTCTCCCCCCCCCCCCCCCCGTCTCCAAGAACTCACAGAGTAATGAGAAGAGCAGAACAGAGGTCAGAGGTGATTGCCTCTAACTTCTAAAGTGTATCAGGTGAGCATGTGCCTTGGTTTTGCACATTTAGCTGTTGCCAAGTGTGTGTATCATTCTTATTTACGCCATTCAAACGTACTTCTAACCTTGTGGGTTTTATATTTGGGGCAGGTGATAAGGAGGGTGATATATCTACATGAACATGAGAGCCAGCATGGTGTAGTGGTTAAGAGCAGTGGACTCGTAATCTGGTGAACCGGGTTCGCGTCCCCGCTCCTCCACATGCAGCTGCTGGGTGACCTTGGGCTAGTCACACTTCTCTGAAGTCTCTCAGCCTCACTCACCTCACAGAGTGTTTGTTGTGGGGGAGGAAGGGAAAGAAGATTGTTAGCCGCTTTGAGACTCCTTAAGGGGAGTGAAAGGTGGGATATCAAGTCCAAACTCTTCTTCTTCTTCATGAACACACACACACTTCCGAAAGAGAAGCAGTGTTGGAGCTATATGTGACCAATAATTTCTTTCTCTAGCTTACAAATATATATATTTATTTATTCTTCCCCTTCACTTCCTTTGCAACCCCACATACTTTATAATATTAAGTAAAATATAGCTGATGTCCAGGAAGGGTCAGACAGGATTCATACTGATAAGTTTCATGTATCTGAGGTAAAAAAACGTAACCAGGGACTCAAAATAGTGAATCTGGATCAGATAATGCAATGAAGTAACAAGAATCTCTCGTCCTGTCAAACCATTGTTGATTTGAAACATGAACCTGTGTAGACTAAAAACTACTGAAACTGAAATAATAAGTTTTAGAAACACACCTACCATATTTTACTATATCAAGCTGAAGAATGTGTGACTGAAATAATCACATAGAGTTTGATCCAAAGTATCACTGAGTAACACATCCCATCATCGCAAGGATTTCCACTTGTGCAATGGAATTCTCCCCCCTTCCCTTCCCATGTACCCCCTAAATCTGTTCTAGGAGTTTCCCCAAACTTCTGGAACAGATGTGGGGATGGTGTGGGGCATGGAGGGTAGAGGAAGAATAAGACAGGGAAAGTCTCGTTACACATGCATAAATCATTGTGCTGACAGTCACATTAGTTGGACACAGCCCATATTATTTCCAGTATGGGTAATAATATATTGCAGAGAGTGTATCAAATAGTACTGATGGTATATATTACATTTGCTGAAATGTCCGGGAAAATCCGGATATATGGTAACCCTGGTTGGAAGTGTATATTTTAGCAAATTTCCTTAAAAACAGCTGGGAAACGCTCAACAATTTTGCAAAAAAAACCATCCAACTTTTGTGTCTGTATTTTCACTGTTTGAAATATGGCTGTCAGGGGTTCAGGAGCAGAGTCACAGGAGAGGGAGGAAACGGAGAGCGAGGGGGAGGAGTCTGAAGGAAATGTCAGCGACGACAGTAGTCCGAGGTCTCTGAGTCTCTCCAGTGACTCGGAGGATTCACAGAAAGGGGCCCCCATGGTCAGGGCAAGGGGAGTGCCCAGGGGGACACCTCGGGAAGAAGGGGCCGGAGGGGACTCAGAGAGTAGCAGCTGGAGATCCGGACCAGCGTCCCCCCCAGAGTGCAGTAGGGGAGAGGAGTCCAAGGCATCGGGATCAGGGAGCGCGCAGGCAGAGGGAGAACGTGAGGCAGGAGTGACCACGCCCTCGTCAGGGAGCGAGGAAACGGTCATCCGGAAAGTTAAACGCGCGCGCGCGCCAAGTTCAAATGTGCAGGAGGGCGGCAAGGTGGGCAGCCCGGGTAAGGAGCCAGGTCCTAAAGCCCGCCGAAGAGAGGGGGAGGAGTCAGAGGGGTCAAGCTCTGCGTCAGAAGAGTCCAGGAGGAATGAGACCCCGGGGGGTAGTAAGACCCAGAGGAAGAGAGAGAGAAGGAAGAGGTGGAGTAAGATTAGAGTCTTGAGCTGGTGCACAGGGGGCGGAGACCCAGACAGAGCTTCGCCGGTCTAAAGTCCAGACGTAGAGCTGGGACGCTGAGACTTGTAAATGGAGACTATTCTTCAATAAAGACTTTGATACTGTACTATCGGCTAGCGTTGGTCCTTGGTGAGCTGGGACCCGGAGCCAGCTCTGACAATGGCTACCTTTAGCTAATATTGCCAGACAAATACGAACCATTGTTTGTTATCCATTATCAGAAGGCAAGTGACACCCATAGTCAACGATCTAGTGTTCAGGATTATATTTT
>NC_139534.1:22609007-22649007 GCF_965153285.1 Podarcis tiliguerta
CCATAAGGCGCACCTAGTTTTTTGGGGGGGAAATAAAGGGAAAAAATTATTTCCCCCCCAGGCGCGGGGTTGGGGAAGCCCGAGCTTCCCCCGACCCCAGCCCCCAAACAGGCAGCTCTCTGCAAGCCGTGGGAGCCCAGTGCTGGCTCCCGCTACTTGCTGAGAGGTCCCCGCTGCTGGCGGAGAGGTCCGCGAAGCCTGGACGCGCTGAGCTCAGCGCGCGCAGGCTTCAGCATGCAGGCAACTCTCCGCCAGCAGCGGGAGCGCTCCTGCTGCTAGCGGAGAGGTCCGCGAAGCCTGGACGCGCTGAGCTCAGCGCGCAGGCTTCAGCATGCAGGCAACTCTCCACCAGCAGCGGGAGCGCTCCCGCTGCTAGCGGAGAGGTCCGCGAAGCCTGGACGCGCTGAGCTCAGCGCGCGCAGGCTTCAGCATGCAGGCAACTCTCCGCCAGCAGCGAGAGCGCTCCCGCTGCTAGCGGAGAGGTCCGCGAAGTCTGCATTCGCCCCATAGGACGCACACACATTTCCCCTTCATTTTTGGAGGGGAAAAAGTGCGTCCTATAGGGCGAAAAATACGGTAAGTCCCATTGACTTTTGCACAGGTTAATTGGGTATAGAATTCCAGCCTTAATTATTATTGGCCTGACCAAAGAGCCCCATGTTTAGATTCTGGCAAGACTGACTCTAAGTCAAACACCAGTGTTTCTTTTTGAATTGAATTAAAAGACATTGTGCCCTTCAAAAGCGCAAGTTAAGTGTAGCCATTTGCTTACATGACCATTTCTGCAGACTACTAAAGCCATTTTTGAATCCTCAAAGTGACAAGCAAAATCAACTGGATCCACAATAAAATACAGCTTTTCGGATTTTAAGAAACGGGCATTTCAGTCTGAAATACCAAAACCTGGAACCAAGCACCTCCCATTGTGTGCAACACAGTCCGTGCCAAGGGACAAAATAGGGCAATAGATTTTCAAGGCAAAAATGGCACTTAACTGTCTATTTCTCATTGCAAAATCAATGGATGATAGGCACTTAAGTGCCATTATTTTCTTTGAAGATCTACCCCAGAGTGCACACATTGCTTGATACTTTTAAAACTAGACTGGTCAAACCACTGGAAAGTGTACTGTGGGGAGCAGTACTGGTATAGAATAAATCTTTTAGTCTCCATTTGTGGACTTCTTGAGACAGAAACCCCATCATGACCTTTCTTTTCAATCTGTTTTTCTTTTAAAGACACAACCAATGGCTGTTTACATGGGTAAAACTGTATCAGGCCATCATACCAAAGAAAATTCTGGTTGGGTGTGTTATAAAAGAGGCCATTGCATGTTGTGCTGGATGCAAGATTTTGGGCGTAGGGCTTGGGCAAGATACCCTCATTGCCATCCTGCCACCCATTACCAGAGTGGGTTCCATTTCCTTCTCACCACTGTCAATTCATTTGCCCTGTCTCTTCATTGGCCCAATCCAGACAATCGCCCAGAGGGAGAAAGAAAGGCAACTGGAAGGAGTAAGACTGTATTTCCTCGCTCTGCTCTTGCAGGGGACGTGAGCTGGCAGTGAGACCAAGCAAGAGCAGCAGCGTCAGGAGATTCCAGGGGGTGGCAGTGGCTTGGGTCCCGTGATGCCAAGCCTAGACATTGAGCCTCTACTCCCATGCAGGCTACTTAAGAGGGGAATAGGTGAGGGCTGTAGCTCACGGAAAAATTATATGCTTAGATTCTAGGTTCAAATCCCCGACATCTCCATGTTTGGGTTTGAAAAAAGGGATGACAACCTTGAGCTAGATGAGCCAATATTCTGACTCCTTGGAAGTCAGGTTTATTTTTATTGATTGATTTATTGCATTTGAACCACAGAGCCTAGGACTTGCCGATCAGAAGGTCGGCGGTTCGAATCCCCATGACGGGGTGAGCTCCCGTTGCTTGGTCCCTGCTTCTGCCAACCTAGCAGTTCAAAAGCACGTCAAAGTGCAAGTAGATAAATAGGTACCGCTCTGGCGGGAAGGTAAACGGCATTTCCGTGCGCTGCTCTGGTTCGCCAGAAGCAGCTTAGTCATGCTGGCCACATGACCCGGAAGCTGTACGCCGGCTCCCTTGGCCAATAAAGCGAGATGAGCGCCACAACCCCAGAGTCAGTCACGACTGGACATAATGGTCAGGGGTCCCCTTTACCTTTTTTACCCCACCTCTGCACAGCTAAAGAAGTCATACATATCCCCCCCCCCTCGCCATTTTTATCCGCACAGCAATCCTGTGAGGTAGGTTCGGCTGAGAGGCGAGAGTGGCTGGCCCAAGGTCACCAACTGAGTTTTGTTGCTGAGCAGTTGATTTTAAACCCTGCCCTCCCAGGTCCAACAATGTAACCAGGGACTCACCAGATCACCACTGATCATTCTCCAAGCTGCCATTACAAGCTGCACTAGCTCTCTCCTGCCTGATCCCCCCCGCAACGAGCCTTCATTACTTTTGTCTCCGATAAGCCTGGAGAGCTTCCAGCTGTATTCTCCTCCAGTTAGGAAGACTTATGAGGAGCTTTGAGAATCTCTTGCTTCGGTCTGAACGAAGCTGTGCTCCTGATGCATCGCTTCAAAATCATTTTGCCCAGGGTGAAAACTGAATCACTTTAAGAAGTGGAGGGCACAATCAATGGAACTGGTGGCAAATGGCTCTGCGATGCCTGGCGTTTCTTTGTTTTATTTATTTTTTGGTAATGTAATCAGCTGCCTGTGCCTGTTATATAAATGGAATGTGCCGCACTGGTTTAAAGGCAGCAGTTCTGTGCGGTGGGCAGAGGGGAATGGTAGCATCCTTGCATCAGAGATTAGACTGGCCTGGCCGGGGTCTGTCATAATGCCGTTCCTCTTTGGCACGCAGCCCATGTTTCCACGCCAAAGCACACAACGGAAAGCAAGCACTGCCAGATGCCCGCTAGGAGCAGCAATCTACAGGGAAATCTTCGTTAAGGGTTTTGAGGACCACCGTCTCCTGGGAGTAGCCCATCACCACATGTCATTAAGCTTCATCCAGGATACTGATTAACCAGCCACAGAGATTTCATTTGAACAGCCAGAAGATAACTTTGTGTAGAAGAGGCTCTAAGGAGCCTCCAGCAATAGAATGAAGAGGAAAGTAAACATTCATTCATTCATTCATTCGATTTTTATACCGCCCTTTATCAAAGGATCCCAGGGCGGTATACAACATTAAAAACACATTTTACAGAGCATCAATAACAAAAACTTAATAAAAAGCATAATAACAGACAGCATAATAATAAAATGACTGTAATAATAATCCTGTCCACCCCAGTTTTAATAGGCCATAGATTATATGGACAAAAGCCAGGGTAAAGAGCGATTTTTTTGACTGGCACCTGAGGCCCTGTGCCGAGGGCCTTCTGGCAGTTCCCTCACTGCGAGAAGTGAGGTTACAGGGAAGCAGGCAGAGGGCCTTCTCGGTAGTACCGCCCTCCCTGTAGAACGCCCTCCCACCAGATGTCAAGGAAATAAACAACTATCTGACTTTTAAAAGACATCTGAAGGCAGCCCTGTTTAGGGAAGTTTCTAATGTTTGATGTTTTATTGTGTTTTTAATATCCTGTTGGCAGCCACCCAGAGTGACTGGGGAGGCCCAGCCAGATGGGCGGGGCATAAGTAATAAATTATCATTATTTATTTATTTATTTATTTAATTATGGCACCAGGTGAGCCTTTCTGGGGAGAGCATTCCACAGTTGGGGAGCCACCATGGAAAAGGCCTGTTCTCAGGTTGCCGCCCTCCAAACCTCTCAGGTAGGGGGGACCTAGAGAAGGACCTCAGATGACAAGCACAGGTTCTGGGATGGTTCATATGGAGAGAGGTGGTCTTTAAGGTACTGAAGTCCTGAGCCATGTAAGGCTTTTCGGTCAACACCAGCGCTTTGAAGTGGGCCATAAACTGAATGGCAGCCAGTGAAGTTGGGCCAGGATTGGTGTGATGTGCTCAAAACATCTTGTTCCGGTGAGCTGTCTGGCTACTGAATTTTGCACCAGCTGAAGTTTCCTCACGATCATCAGAGGCAGCCCCACATATACAACACATTGCTTAATCCAGCCTAGAGACTACCAAATCGTAGGCCACAGAAGTTAGGCTCTCCCTGTCCAAATAGGAGTGTAGCTGGGCCAACAGCCAAAGCTGACAGAAGGCACACCGCATCACCGAGGTCACCTGGGCCTCAAGCAACAGTAATGGATCCAGGAGTACCCCCAAGCTAGGTACCTGCTCCTCAAGAGGGAATGTAGCTCCCTCAAGATCAAGCAACCTCCCGTCCACCCAGTCAGTGGGAAGGTAAATGGCGTTTCCGTGTGCTCTGGTTTCCATCAGTTTTCCCATTGCGCCAGAAGCGGTTTAGTCCTGCTGGCCACATGACCTGGAAAGCTGTCTGTGGACAAACGCCAGCTCCCTTAGCCTGAAAGCAAGATGAGCGTCGCAACCCCATAGTCACCTTTGACTGGACTTAACGGTCCAAGGGTTTACCTTTACCTTTTTACCTGTGCCATGTCAAATCTAACATCTGCCTCTTTTTCCTGCTCTTTGTGGTCTCATCCATACTCACTTCTCTGCCTTCTTTTCCCATTATGTCCCCTGCCTCAGCCTTCACTTCTCATCTTTCATAATGGACAGGCTAAATGGGAATGACTTGAACATGGAAACTGAGGTGCAGATGGAAAGGAGTTCCAAATGTAAGACACAGCCTAAGAGAAGAGGCCATGAAGATTTAAATAATCTCAGTACCCCTGAAGTCTCGTGTGTGGCGTGTAACAATATCATGCACTTAGACCCTTACTCTACACACCATACATTTCAGGCACATGACTCCTCCCCCCCCCCCAAGAATCCTGGGATCTGTAGTTTGTTTAGCATGTAGAGAACTGTAGGTCTGTGGGGATTAAACTACAGTTCCCAAGATTCTTTGGAGGGAGTCATGTGCTTGAAATGTATGGTATGTACTCAGCCTTAGTGAACACTTTTGGTCTAGGACCTGTTCTAAAAACTGCAGCTTGGATCGTGAGCTGGATCGCCACTCAGGGGAATCTGCTGCCAGGGTAGGGACCCTATGGAAATATGCGGGCAGTCACATAGAAGGAAGGGTGAATTGGTGAAAACAACTTTCTTCCCCTTCCTATGAGAGCCTGCATAGGATCAGAAGGTCACTTGTAAATGGGAAAGGCCCTTCCATTTACAGAAGGAGTGCTTGGGGAGCGAAACCAGAGTTTTTGCAATACTAGGCAATTGTTACCTGGCACCCCAGCTAGGAAATGAGCTCCCCCGCAAAATCAGGCAAGCTGAGACATTCTATGAGTTTTCATTGACTGCTAGAATCATTTTTATTTCATCGAGCCTTCGAGTAGTTGCAGGAGAAGGAAATTGCCTTTATCAAATCAGAAATGTACATGTCTGTTTCATATATTGAATGTTTATACTTCTTCCCTTTGCTTATAATCTGTTTTGATCCTACATGCTGCAACCCACCCTGTGACCTTAGGGTGAAGGTAATATAGGTGTTTGGTATTAAGAAACTGATAAGCCCAGGAGTTCTGTAAGATTGCCTGTCACAGGTCTAGGGAGGAACACAAGGAGCTGAGTCAGATCTTTGGTTCATCCAGCTCAGTACTGCTGATGCAAGTTGTTCCCAACCTTTTTAACACACACACACACACCACAATTTCATAGACTTACAAAGGCTTTAAGAAAGCCTCCGCACCATTTGAGCCACCAATGGCACAAACAGAAGCAGGGGCTGTCTTAAAGTCCTTTGCAAAAGTTTGAAGGAGGGTGACATGGACTTCGTGGATCACTTCTGCAAAGGGCCCTTCGAAGCAACCACCTCCCTCTCTCCTTTAAGAAGAGTTTGGATTTAATATCCCGCTTTATCACTACCCGAAGGAGTCTCAAAGCGGCTAACATTCTCCTTTCCCTTCCTCCCCCACAACAAACACTCTGTGAGGTGAGTGAGGCTGAGAGACTTCAGAGAAGTGTGACTGGCCCAAGGTCACCCAGCAGCTGCATGTGGAGGAGCGGGGAAGCGAACCCAGTTCACCAGATTACTAGTCCACCGCTCTTAACCACTACACCACACTGGCGTAATTTAAACAGTGGCGTGAGCAGACAGGCCGCAGGCAAACCCTTAAAATCAATCCGTTGCCTAGGATGGAATGGATGCAGACTCCACACCATGCTTAGAGCAGACCTACTGAGGCACTAAGTAATTTAAGTCCCAATAGCTCAGCTGGTTAGAGCATGGTGCTGATAATGCCAAGGTTGAAGGTTTGATCCCCATATGGGACAACTGCATATTTCTGCATTGCAGGGGGTTGGATTAGAGGATTCTCAGGGTCCCTTCCAACTCTACAATTCTATGATTCTATGCCTGACTTCAATGTGTTTACTCTAAGCATGGCTAAGTCTAGAGCCAGTAGCAGAGGAAGCCACTCAGGCACCTGGGATGGCATGCCCAGGGGCGGGGTGAGCCGGCCATAGGGGCGGGGCAAGGGCGGGGCGAGCTGCCCATAGGGGCAGAGCACCCCGCGGGACCTCCGGAGTCTGCCTGCCTCCTTCCACTCAGCATCCTACAGCTAGGGGAGAGGCAAGGGGCAGACCATTTGGGCAGCATGGAGCCTGTGTGCGCCCAAGCTACCGTGTCTCTCTCAGGAGAGATGTGTGGCTCAGGTGCGCTGAAGCCCTGCGTTGAGTGCCACCCAGCATTTTGTCACCCGCCTCAGTGGTGACACCCAAGGCAGACCGCATCCACTGCATCCCCCCTTCTTCCGCCCCTGTCTAGAGCCAACCCATTGTGCTTTCTAATATACAGTGGTACCTTGGAAATGTTCGGAAACCAAGGCACGACTTCCGATTGGCTGCAGGAAGCTCCTGCAGCCAATCAGAAGCTGCAGAAGTCGCATTGGACGTTCGGATTCCAAAGAACGTTCACCAACCAGAAAACTCACTTCCGGGTTTGCGGCATTTGGGAGCCAAAACATTTGACTCACAAGGCATTCAGGATCCAAGGTAAAACTGTACTGTGTTTGATACTTTCAGTGTATTTGCTCTCCAGTGATTCTGAAAAGAGTGTTTGGGAGTTCTAGGTTTGTTTTTAACTGTAAGTCAGTTTTATTCTTGGTTTTAGTACTGTTAATCTTTCATACTTGTAGTTTTTTTTTATTTCCTGTGAGCTGCTTTGGATTTGTTTTACCCAGAAAAGGACCATATGGGTATTTAATAAAACAAATATTTCATGAATATTTGGTTGCATTTGAGATGAGTGTTTAATGCAACATGCATTGACAATGTGTTGATTGGTGTATTGCTTTTTTCTAACTGAAAAACTGTCAGACAAAGAAATTTTGTGTTTTTTTAAGGTGGGATAAAATGAATATCAAATTGTTCTGCGCATTTTGGGGAGTGTTCTACAGGTTGAGTTTTGTGAGGCAATTTCCCAGCCTTTCTAAAAGAACAAAAGCCAAAGCCAAATCTAATTTGTCCAAAAAAGAAAACCCCGACTTCAGCAGAGTTCACTTGCAGATGTTATTTGCACCATTTATTTATCAAAAATAACTAGAAAATGTTTTTAAAGCATCATCCCAAATGGTACAAATAGAAATGTGACATGCTTGGCAAGGCTGTCTATTTTACTTATACTGCTTCACTGTTTCATATTCTGAGCAAACTGAGAGGCGATTTTCCCTCAAGAGTTCAGGAGGGCATATGGTTTCATTTCTTCAGAAAATTGTTTCTCGGGATTTCAATCTTTTTAGCTAGATATGACAAAACATAATATCAGGAACACTTATGCTTCTTATCAGTTCTGTTTTCGAACATAAATCATCGATCAGTATACATTTAAGTCAGGTGGCTAAGACGCCTCGAAGAAAACAGATAAATGGACCCAAATATTTTAACAAAACTGCACCACCTCACACCCCTAGCATTAAGTGGCTGAACGAGCCTAATGTATGAAATCTGAGCTAAGCTGAATATATCTCCCCAATGTTGTTGTACTTTACTCAGATGGCACAGAGGTTTTTTTATACATTTCTATGGCTGGTTTATGCATTGATCCACTTCATAAACTCTGTACGCATAAGGGTGCAAGGGGTATGGGCCAAACTAAATGTGGCATTAATTGCGCATAAGCAATCACACACACACATATTCCATATACAGTGGTACCTCAGGTTACATACGCTTCAGGTTACATACGCTTCAGGTTACATACGCTTCAGGTTACAGACTCCGCTAACCCAGAAATAGTGCTTCAGGTTAAGAACTTTGCTTCAGGATGAGAACAGAAATCGTGCTCCGGCGGCGCGGCGGCAGCAGGAGGCCCCATTAGCTAAAGTGGTGCTTCAGGTTAAGAACAGTTTCAGGTTAAGAATGGACCTCTGGAACGAATTAAGTACTTAACCTGAGGTACCACTGTAGAACCTGCTATGTAGTCAAGCACTTGTTCTCTCCTTGAGCAGTATAGACAGTCTTCATTGCAGCAGACAGATTGCAAGGCAAACTATATTTGTGCACCAATGTAATCTCAAAGCCCCTTTTTTCTTAGACTGGCAGCAGTCAGCACAGAGATCAACATAGTGGGGTAGGAGAGCTGAAAATAATGCCAATATATTTCATATCTGGCAACCAATGCGTCCCTTTGGTTTCAGATAGTACATGGGTAGAAGAGTGCAAAAAGCCTGGGAGACATGTTTTCACAGACCTCTGGTAGCTATGGTGGCTCATTTCCCAGCAGTAATGTATTTAGTGTTAACTCTGGAAGGGTGCACTGGATTCTGACAAAATGTAGATTGTGCTCTCGGAGGCTTAATTTGCTCAGAATCAAGTCTAGACTTCCAGAGTTAATGCTAAATACAATAGCACTGGTAAATGAGCTACCATAACTGCTGCAAGTGGGCAGTGAAAATTTATGTCCCGGGCTTTTTAGACTCGTCTACCCATGTACCATCTGAAACCAAAGGGGCACACTGGTTGCCAGATGTGATTTTTCCCCACCACAGCGGGAAGGTAAACAGCATTTCCTTGCGCTGCTCTGGTTCGCCAGAAGCTGCTTAGTCATGCTGGCCACATGACCTGGAAGCCAATAAAGCGAGATGAGCATTGCAACCCCACAGTCGGCCACGACTGGACCTAATGGTCAGGGGTCCCTTTACCTTTACCTTTTTACAGTGTTATTTAGACAACTGCAGCAGCCATTTAAAATTGTAAAAAGGTAAAGGTAAAGGGACCCCTGACCATTAGGTCCAGTCATGACCGACTCTGGGGTTGCGGCACTCATCTCGTTTTATTGGCCGAGGGAGCCGGCGTACAGCTTCCGGGTCATGTGGCCAGCATGACTAAGCCACTTCTGGCGAACCAGAGCAGCGCACAGAAGCACCGTTTACCTTCCCACCAGAGCAGTACCTATTTATCTACTAGCACTTTGACGTGCTTTCGAACTGCTAGGTTGGCAGGAGCAGGGACCGAGCAACGGGAGTCACCCCGTCGCGGGGATTCGAACCGCTGACCTTCTGATCAGCAAGTCCTAGGCTCTGTGGTCTAACCCACAGCGCCACCAACGTCCCATTTAAAATTGTACCATGTCTCAAAATTATTTCCTTTCTCTCTATGGTAGTGGCAGTCTCCACAGAACAGAATTTCGTTGGGGAACTACAATGCAAGAAATGTCAAAACTGCAAAGGAGAACGTTCCTCTTCAACCAGGCCTTTGGCTGATTAACATCCTATACCCTTTCAAAGGTGTTTGTGGGAGGGGTGAGGGTGGGGTTATTGTTTTGTTTCGGTTCTAGTTTTTATTATGTACTTTTAGTGTTGCCATATTTCCAGAGGTAAAAATGCAGACAAACAAAGTTTTGCCCCCCTCCCAGCCGGCCACTACCGCCAAGCCCGAAACAGACCCAGAGCCTGAAACCCAAGTTGCCTGCACACACAAACGCTTTTTTTTAACCCCCCCCCCCCAAAAAAACCCCAGACATTTGCTTGCAATTGTAAAAATCCCACTGGGTGGGCATGTACGCCCCCCCCCCCAAAGAGGACGTGTCCAGGATTTCCCAGACGTATGGCAACCCTATTTTTATGTCATGAATAGTCCTGAGATCCACAGATGAAGGGTGGCATGCAAATAATAATAATAATAATAATAATTGGAGTAGGAGTAGAAAGAACGCTTGTCTTTTTACTGAACTGTTGGGGATAAAGATGCCTGCATATGTTTCAAATAAGTGTGTAAATATGCAGAAAGAATATTCACGTCTGCATTTTCATTATTTACATGCACAAAAACCCAAGACACATCCTTGTCTGTCTCTCTCTTATGTCTGTGTCTGTATATTACACACAGACACACACACACACACACACACACACACACACACTTCTTTTCTTCTCCCTCTTTTTGGAAATAATTGCTTGCAAGATGGGAGCTAACACACAATCTCAACTTGTAGTAGAGGTAATTGCAGCACTTACTGCTCCTGTCATCTTGATGTATTACTATGTATCAAAGGTCACTGTTTTGTAGTCATACATTATCAAATTTGAAAGAGCAATATTTGATTCTGATCAGCCTTTAAACTGCCCGCAATGTACATGAAACGGATAGAGGAGTTTCTTAGCTTTAAGCATCACGCGGCTGCAGATGGTGGTAGCGTTGACGCTGGCGGCACCGGGAGATAAACCGATGTTTCGGAGGCTGAGGGGTCAATGAGCCGGCTTGACAGGGTTAGATGTCAGCACTATGAATCTAATGCAATGCATTGCAGTGATCACAAGCTAAAGTGGCTATACTAATGAAAATAAAACCACCTGAAAAATGACATGGGGCAGTACCAGGCGGGCAATAATGTAGAAATAAGGACATAAATCACCATTTAGAGACAATCAGCCTATAACAGCTCCCCTGAAATGTTTACATCTTCTACTGATAAGCTATCCCAGGACAAAAAGTCCACAGTTTCCCCATTTGGTGCACTTTTGTGAAGATGCAATTCTCAACATAAAACGAAGTAATCAAAATAGGATCCAACTACTGCCTGGACTTGCCAGGCACCCTCCCCAGTACGACTTAATAGTCTTGTTCCTTCTTGACCCTAGAGGACAGCTAGCTGCTGATACCATGATTCGACCAGTTATGCAATTGGTTGCTCTATAGATAGGCTCTTATGTGCAGAGGAGCTACAGACTGGATTCGTCTAATATGGGAGGTCGTCACATTAGTTCAGGGATGCGGGTGGTGCTGTGGGTAAAACCTCAGCGCCTAGGACTTGCCGATCGTATGGTCGGCGGTTCGAATCCCCGCGGCGGGGTGAGCTCCCGTCGTTCGGTCCCAGCTCCTGCCCACCTAGCAGTTCGAAAGCACCCCTAAGTGCGAGTAGATAAATAGGTACCGTTTTATAGCAGGAAGGTAAACGGCGTTTCAGTGTGCTGCGCTGGTAATGGCTCGCCAGATGCCGCTTAGTCACGCTGGCCATGTGACCCGGAAGTGTCTCCGGACAGCGCTGGCCCCCGGCCTCTTAAGTGAGATGGGTGCACAACCCTAGACTCGGACACAACTGGCCCGTACGGGCAGGGGTACCTTTACCTTTACCACATTAGTTCAGTGATGGCTTCCACACCACCAGTATAACCTAGGTAAAGGTTCCTAGATGCTATATGACTCAATTCAAGGCAACTGGGGAAGAATGCTTACCAGGGAACGAACTCACAAGATATTCATCGTTTCCAAAGGCCATAAAATGTTGTATGCCGGTACAACACATGAAATCGAGCATGATTAAGTGGGCACAAGATGTGGGTCACAATATTGATTACGAATTATGGGGAAAGTTGTGGAAAACAAAATATGAATTTTACGGCATTTTATGCGATAAAAGAAAATATGGCGAAAATGGCCCACAGATGGCATTTAACACCCGCCAAATTGGCAAAAATGTCTAAAAAAGAAAAAGGTACATGTTGGAAGTGTAATGAAATTGAGGGATATTTTATTCGCGTGTGGTGGTCCTGTAAAATAATTAAAGAATATTGGGAAAGCATATATAATGATTTTTTTTTTTTAAAAAAATACTTTTTAAAACTTTCCCTAAAACACCTGAGATTTTCCTCTTGGGGATGGTAAAAACGGAGGTCCCCAAAAAGCAAAAGAGTTTACTACTATGCGCCACTGCTGCAGCTAGAACCTTATTGGCACAATGGTGGAGAATAAGGATAGTGATGAATGGCTGTGTAAAATGTTTGAATATGCTGAACTGGCTGGTCTGACGAACAGAATAAGAGAAAACGAAGATAAGGAATATAAGGAGGAATGGATAACGTTTATTGACTACTTCAAGAACCATTACAGACAAATACATAGCTTAGCAGGTCTCAAGGAAATCCAGCAGAGTTGAAATACCGTATTGGCCCGAATATAAGCTGCACCTTTAAAATTCATTGGGGGGGGGGGGACACAATACCCAAATATAAGCCGCTCCCTTAAAATTCCGTAGGCACTCCAACCCGTTCCGTTTTACCGTATGTCTGTTTCAGCAGCGATATCGTAAAAGTCGGTTTTTGTAAGGTCACGAATTTAAGCCGCACTTCAACTTTTCACGGTTGGAATTTGGAAAAAAAAGTGAGGCTTATATTCAGGCCAATACAGTAGATAGGAGTATTTAATAGATAACAAATTGGATGATTAAAAAGATGTAGGTTACATGAAGTAGTAGAAAAGCAAAGGAACCAGGAAAAGGGTGGAAGGGAAGTCATATGGTATATGTATACATGCTGCAGTTGGTACAAAATTGTATGTGGGAGGGGGTTAAATATGCTCTCTGTGCCTGTTTTTGAAAATGCAACTTTTAAAAAAAAAAAGTTGTATGCCAGCCCTGATGAGCAATTTGGAAAGAGTTCTCACACAATACCCCCAAGCTTTCTCTTTCCCATTCTCTTTTAACAGTGGGGTTCAGTACATAGAGGCCTACGTGGAACCTGGAGGTTCAGTTCCACATTTAGACAGACGGCAAGGTTTTCCCCAGGTTTAACTTTATCAGAATTGTACACATTGCTATTTTTCTAGAAATAGAGGTGCCAGTACTCTTAATTCTCTTATAATGGCAATGGTGCCCATCTGAGAGGTGCCGGAACTGAGCTCTGGGTGGAAAAAAAAGCCTTGATTGTACATTGTTTCTGACTAAGAAAGTCCTGAAGCAACTCATGATTGAAGTTAATAATAATAATAATAATAATAATAATAATAATGCAATACAGTGGTACCTCAGGTTAAGAACTTAATTCGTTCTGGAGGTCTCTTCTTAACCTGAAACTGTTCTTAACCTGAAGTACCACTTTAGCTAATGGGGCCTCCTGCTGCCACTGCACCGCCGGAGCATGATTTCTGTTCTCATCCTGAAGCAAAGTTTTTAACCCGAGGTAATATTTCTGGGTTAGCGGAGTCTGTAACCTGAAGCGTATGTAACCTGAAGCATATGTAACCCGAGGTACCACATAAGCAATTATTAAAAACAGATTTAACAATACAATCATGTCTACATCGAATAAAGCCACACAATATTCAGTAGGTAAGTGTGTATGTATAAGATTGCAGCCTTAGTGTCATTGTCCCAGCTTCTGGGGAGCAAAAGAAAACAGACTGAGGCAGCTGGCAGGCAGGCTAAGTGTTCTCTTCTCAGAGCAACTGTGCAGCGGCAGATCTTAGGGTCTTAAATTTCAGCGGCACCCTGTGCAATGCCAAAATTCACACCCCCGCCTCCCGTGCTCCATTCTAAATCATAGTTGCGGCATCCCCTGGATCACCCCCAAGGCTCCACGTCAGGGTGGCTGAACCAGTCGTGCTCCTCTATCTCTGCCTCTTCTGTGCCTCACAAGGTGAAGTGGGAGAGCCAGTGTGCTGTAAGTGGTTAGCGTTGGTCTAGGACCCGGGAGACCAGAATTCGAATCCTCATTCATTCAAGAAGTTCACTTGGGCCGGTCACTGCCTCTCAGACTATCCTAAGTTGTAAGGATAACATGGGAAAGGGGAGCAGAGTGTACACCACTTTGAGCTGCTTGGAGGAAAGGTGGACTGTATAAATGGACTGTACCACTTAATCCTGCAGGAATTTTTTACTGTTGGAGGGAGTGCTTTTGTGCAGGATAAGTAGAAAATGTGTGTATCATGGGGGTGGGGCAGGTCCAACCTAGCCTTCTCTCTTCTGTGCTAATTTTCTATCTGCAGGACAGTATTTTGTTTGGTGCATTTCAAAAGCAAACATACCTAAACATACCTTTTTTTCTTTAAAAAGAAATGTTATGGGGTACTCTCATTTTCCTAATCATATTGAAATACTGCCCCTCAATGAGGCCAAACTTAGATTCTCAAAACATTTGGGGGGTGTACCCCTGCGTCCCCCCAGGAAAAAAGCACTGTCTAAAAGAGAATTTTAAAATGTAGTTAGAACTGATACTAATGCTTTGGGGGGGGGGGAACTCACCACAAAAGTTGTTTCTTGTTTATTGATTACAAATATGGGTGGATTTTTGGCTCAGGCATTGGGTGTATATCTGTTCCAGCCCCGTCCCCCATCCCCCCACTCACACAAAAATAATTATTTAATTTTAAAAGGTAAGGGAACTCAGTTCCCCTGAGTTCCAGCTTTAAAATTCCCTGGCTGACACTGCCCATTTCTTGTGTTACCTTTGCAGCACAGGGGCAATTGCAGCCAGTTCTGCTCCTTCCCACATGGCTCAGTCAGGTAGCACTGAGGAACCTTGGACCACACACAGTAAGTGTGACTCTAACCCAGGCCAGCATTGTTGCGTTTTCAAGCAGGGATGATTTCAGCGTTGCGGGAAGAGCTACCTTGCATTTCTTCCAACAGCCTAGAGCCTGACATTACCTTTGCAGTGTGGGAGCAGCTGTGCTGTGGCAGCTGCCCGCCCAACGCTGTAAAGGTAATACACTCTAGCATTCGATGAACTTGTCACAGATTGTAAATCCCACTGAAAAAAAACGGGGACAGGAGAAAAGCAGGAGGGGAAAGAAACAAAACCGGCAGACAACTGTTTATATAGGAGAGAGAGAAATATGCAGCTCTGTAGCACAACCTGCGCGCCACAATAAATGTTGCAGGTACACAACCGTGTGTTTCTAGAGGGGCAGCCATGTTAGATGTTGCAGCAAACACAGCAGTCTTGTGGTACCTTAAAGACTGCCATAAGCTTAAAGAGTAACAAATTTTCTCTTATTTATTGAAGTGGGGATGTGTGTCCGGTTTTGAGGGAGGGAGGCCTCCGCTCTTCCTCTTTTCCAAGACTCGCTTTTTATTCCGAGACGCAGCCAAAGAAATTGGCCTCCGTAGGTCAAACACCTGTTAATTGACCTGCATGAAATGTGTGGACTTCAGCCAGCTGCTGTTGGGCAGACCTCTGTCACCTCATCCATTTTGGTGAAGTCCAAATCTGACAGACCCTAGAAATAGAACCATCATAATCTTTCGTGAATGTTATATCTCTATATCTACACACGTAGAGAAAAGAGAAAAATAAAATTATTGGGCTGTACCTAAATGGGGTTCCCCTCCACTGATGAAAAAAATGATTTGATTCAACAGGTGCTTTTGTCAGCATAATGGAGAGGGAGGCAATTTTGGAAAAACACGTCCTCCCTGCTGTCCTCTGTGTCCCAGGATTAGAATCACAGAATAGGTGGAAGGGAATACAAGGATCGTCTACTCCAACCTCCTGCAATGTAGGAATATTTCGGCCCACATGGAACCCTTGAAAGTCTGCTTTGGGACGTGGGGTTGTGGGGCTGAAGGGGGAGAAGGAATATTCAAAAATCACCTCCTTCCACTAGTTCAAAAGGCATTCTGTCAGCTGAGGGACACCCAAAGCATACAAGCCATGGTTTTTATTTGTTGCAAAATGCCCAATTTTATTTATGTTCAGTATTTTTAAATGCCTGCCTTTCAGACCAAAAGGCCTGTCAATGTGGCTCTCAGTCACAACCATGAAACATGAATTACGCAGCAGGTAAGATGCACCCCAGTGCAGATAAACCAGATTAGGCAATTTAGCGTGCTTTAAAACACAGAAACAACAACAATTTGCAGTCCAGTCTGGCACCTTTAGCAAAAAAAAGCGGATTGCAATGATGAAGGTCCTTAAGGCCCATTTGAAAGCCGATGAGGAAGGAACCAAACATACATCCTTTGAGAGATAATTCCACAAATATGGGGCCACCAACAAAAAGTTCACATCTCTTACGCCTGCCAGTATAATTTACCTTGGTGGCTGGCCCACAAAAGAAGCTTCTGCAACCAAGCAAGGGCTTATGAGTTCCGGTGGCCCTTCAGATAACCTGGCCCCAAACTGCTTAAGGCAAGGATCCGGAACTGGATCTGGCCAATCGGTTGGATCCTTAACTCCGCCTTGCCCCCACAGGACAAGTTCTACAGGTTGGGTAAGGTTTAGTAGGAGTAACTGGAGGGTTTCAGAGGCGAATAGAAAGAGGATGAATGAATTCAACACTGTGCTATTGTAGACATTCTGCCTGTGCAAGAATGTTCTCCAGATCCAGGCTCTCCAGAGCCAATTTTTGGGGGGGTGAAGGCAGAGGAGAGGAGGGAGAAGCCCTGTATCAGAAGCGCCTGAAAGCAAGGCCTCTACTGCTGCAATTTGTTAGGTGAATCTCGGCTGTTGTCTGGATGCCAAGTCTAACTGCGGGTGGTGAGCAAGTCTAACCATTGATAAACAATGGAGGGTATGACCTTGGATACAAGTTTCCCAGAGGCCGGGTCTACTCAGGCCTCACAACTGATCAGTCACTAGATCTACCAGAAATAATAGCTTTGCTTTCCAACCTAGTGGAACCTCGGGTTACGTACCGTCCTCCTTACGAATGCTTCGGGTAATGAGCTCCTCTAACCCAGAAGTAATACCTCAGGTTAAGAACTTTACCTCAGGATGAGAACAGAAATTGTTCGGTGGTGGCACAGTGGCAGCGGGAGGCCCCATTAGCTAAAGTGGTACCTCAGGTTAAGAACGGTTTTGGCTTAAGAACGGACCTCCAAAACAAATTAAGTTCATAACCGAAGGTACCACTGTACTAGCTATTTGTTATTTAGCAACTTTTAAAAAAAGGAGTACTTACACTACTACTCCCCTGTAAAAATTACTGCGGATGCCTGTGAGCCCAAATGCTTTTCTCTCAACTCAAGTACACACCAGTACGCTTCCGGCGCCTTGATGCAGTAGACCTTGCCCACAAAATCTTATGCCATAATAAATCTTAGTCTTTAAGGTGCCACAAGACTCTTCATTGCTTTGTTGCAAGAGATAAATGTGACTGCCACTCTGGAGGTTGTCATCATTTGGTTGTTATTCATATGGGCTGCAATCCTACACACGCAATGGATTTAATGGGATTTATGTCTTAATTGCTAGGCACAGCTCTGAACTTTAGAAAACCACTGGGAATAAAGGGAAATATGTCATCGGAGCAGATTTCCTCTCATGCAATAGGACTTCCCCTCCCAATCCTCCCCTTAGCCCTCCTTTCACAGTAGATCTGCTCCAGAAGTTTTCCCAACTCTCCAAAGCAGATTTCAGAATCTCCATTGTGCCAGTGGTGTCTATCATGCTGGCTGATGAACACCGCTGGATTTCAGCCAATGAGATCATGGCTCTCAGTTAAAACAACACTGGAATAGAGTTGCCGCCTTCTAATCTGGGAAAGTATGGACAACCTAGCAACTATTCATATCATCTATGAGCGCCTTGTGACCACAGAATAATCATGGATATCCAGTTGCCACCATTTAATGATTTGAATTATTAAATACGTAGTTGGAAAACAGGAACACTAATGGTCATTATAGCCCCTAATTAGCCCGCACGGCAATTGGACGTTTCCCGAGTGAGGTTGGTAAACAAAATGACTATTCTGCGGATTAGATTTCTACAAAATGGTTACCCTTACAGTTTTTCAAACATACTTTTCAGTGCTTTCGTTGCCTCCATGAATCCCACCCCCGAACATAAAGTGGACAATCCAGTGCCTTTCCTGTATGCGGCAATGAAGGGATAAACTCTGCACACTATTCTGGAAAAAGCTGGAGAGCTCAGAGACTCACAATTGGGCTACGCTGGAGAAAGCCGATTACTCCAGTGCTGGTTCAACTGTACGGGCTGCCAGTTAATCTGGGCTCAGTCCAAGGTGCTGGTTATTACTGATTATGAATTCAGCCTAGGTCTAGCATTCCTTAAGTAGAAGGTGCCTCCATCCATTCTCACACACAGGCTTTCCAAACTCTCTAACTGGGAAATGGTACCTTGTTATCAGTCGCTGAATACTTAAAGCAAGATCTAACTTTTGTGTCCATCTTCTGACAACTGACAACCCCCAATATTATATTCATTCCAGAAAGCAACATTAAAAAAACCCTAAGCAGCTGAATATGCCCTAAGCTCCACAAAATTAAGACCCTGACACACAAATTTAAATACAAATTTATATATACAAATTTAAAGAATACTAAAGAACACTAATACACTCCACAGTACAGCGTCCATTTGGATTTGTAGTCCTTTCAAGACCTTTAAAGCCCTAAATGGCCTCGGTCCAGTATACCTGAAGGAGCGTCTCCAGCCCCATCGTTCAGCCTAAGGTCCAGCGCCGAGGGCCTTCTGCCGGTTCCCTCGCTGCGAGAAGCCAAGTTGCAGGGAACCAGGCAGAGGGCCTTCTCAGTAGTGGCACCCACCCTGTGGAACCTCCTCCCACCAGATGTCAAAGAGAAAAACAACTACCAGACTTTTAGAATATATCTGAAGGCAGCCCTGTTTAGGGAAGCTTTTAATGTTTAACAGATTATTTTATTTTAATATTTTGTTGGAAGCTACCCAGTGTGGTTGGGGAAACCCAGCCAGATGGGTGGGGTATAAATTATTATTATTATTATTATTATTATTATTATTATTATTATTATTATAAAGGACATTGCCATTGAGGAGAGTGGTTTAGGGATGGGCTAGGGTTATGGCTGAATCAAGTCCAAGAGGATTAAGGGAGTGGAGTGGGATAGGATAGGATGGGAGAGGTCTTAATAGGCAACTTAACCTTATTAATCTCCAGAGCAGTGTTTCCCAAAGTTGGGTCTCCAGCTGTTTTTGGACTACAACTCCCATCATCCCTAGCTAGCAGGACCCGTGGTCAGGGACGATGGGAACTGTAATCCAAAAGCAGCTGGAGACTCAAGTTTGGGCAACACTGTTCCCACAGTTCATTTTTGATTCAGGCTAAGACAAGCCCAGCTACATCACCATTTCTCAGAAAGATTGAATTCTGTCAATCTCTATGTGCAATATAAGCAAGTTTTGCGACATCATGTTACTCTTTTTCTCCTCCATCACCCCTTTATTTATCGACAGTATTTATAGTTCACTCTGTAAGTAGAATTCAGGTCACAAAGAGAGACAGACCTGCTAAGGGCGTACATAGAGACAATCGGAGTAACAGAAATAAGGCTCAGAACAATGGGTAGTTAATTGTATTCCCCCAGGTAGCTGCAAAGAGGCAGAGGTACGGCCACAATCAGCCCAGGTTGTGAAGGCCTTTGCCTGGCTACAGGCCAACGCAGAGAGAGAAGCAGTAGCCTTAACCCTGTGTTATAACATATAGAGGAGAGAGGACATCTATAAAATAAAGAATGGCAATAATTAGTTAAACTAGTGATGGCTGCTGTATTAAACACTGCAGATGAGCACTGATCAATTCTGCATTTGCATGCTTTTTGACATTTAAATTGCTTTTAATGTTCTGCTGCACTTAAATGTAGGTTTGTTTGCTTTTAACCAGTATAAAATAATCCAGAAACAAGGGCTCTGTAGTGTACAACTGCCCCCATTGCTTGCTACGAATTGAGAGCGCAACATCTGGAAAGCCATAGGTTTCTCTGTCCCCAGTGTAGACTGCCAGCAACAATGAGCTGCTACCACAAACAGCTTCATATACAGGGGGAAATCTGGTGTTGTTGTACTGCCAAGTGACTCCTACACCTTGAGAGTCAGATCTTGCTCCAAGCTGTGTTGCTGTTTTTTTTAACTCAGTGGTTTGTTTGGGTTTGTTTAATCGGTTTTATTAAAAGATTTTCATGGGTTACAAAAGTACGTGCATTGTCTTTATTTTCAGGTCGTTTTGAGCCAGCAGGTGAAGAAAGGAGGCAATAATGAGATATTTGAGATGCTGCTGTCTCATAGCACTATTGATGTTGTGTTTATTAGGGTGGCACTGTGGCATAAACCACTGAGCCTGGGGCTTGCAAATCAGAAGGTCAGTGGTTCGAAACCCCGCGATGGGTTGAGCTCCATAGCTTGGTCCCTGCACCTGCCAACCTAGCAGTTCGAAAGCACGTCAGAGTGCAAGTAGATAAACAGGTACCGCTCCAGCAGGAAGGTAAACGGCGTTTCCGTGCGCTGCTCTGGTTTCGCCAGAAGCAGCTTAGTCATGCTGGCCACATGACCTGGAAGTTGTATGCCGGCTCCCTCGGTCAGTAAAACAAGATGAGTGCCGCAACCCCCGAGTCGGCCACGACTGGACCTAACGGTCAGGGGTCCCTTTACCTTTACCTTTTACGGATGGAAGGATCTGTCCATTTTGGTTTTCCAATCTTAAATTCAGTTACATTGGTACCTCAGGTTAAGTTCTTTATTCATTTTGGAGGTCTGTTCTTAACCTGAAACTGTTCTTAACCTGAAACCTGAAGCTAATGGGGCCTCCCACTGCTGCCGTGCCGCGGCTGCACGATTTCTGTTCTCATCCTGAAGCAAAGTTCTTAACCCGAGGTACTATTTCTGGGTTAGCGAAGTCTGTGACCTGAAGCGTATGTAACCCGAGGTACCACTATATCCACATTTCTGCAGAAATTTGTAATTTTAAAGAAATCCACTGAAAATTCTTCAGCATTTTCGCACACATTTCTCATTTTTATATGCAGTTTTGATTAACGTATACATTTTGGCAAGCTACTGTATGCACTTTTGTGCATTGTTTTCATTCATTGTTATGCATATTTGCTCCTAATATATTCATTTTTGTAAACACTGATTGGAGAACTGCATCGCTGGAATCACTGAGGTGCTTTTGTAGGCACTGCAGTTTAGGCCCTCCCTTGGTGCCCAACATCTGTAGACCACATGAATAATAGTGGAGGATTTGATTCCAAGCTCTCTCTTTTTACTGAGCCAGAACAGTGCTCACCAACAAACCATCAATTCTACCCCTCTAGAACTTTTTGTGGAAATAAGAACAGAAATTGACAAAGAAGAGGGCAAAGGAATATTTCAAGAGGGACTGATGCTAGTGTATGGGGAGCAAAGAAGGGGAGCTGGAAGAAAAACAATGAGGAAGAGAGAGATAGGAAGAAAAATAAATGGAAGACTTTGGAGTGAGGGGAAAGTAAGGGGAGACTCTTCTGCCTCCCCACCAGTGCCGGATTTACATACAGTGGTACCTCAGGTTAAGTACTTAATTCGTTCCGGAGGTCCGTTCTTAACCTGAAACTGTTCTTGACCTGAAGCACCACTTTAGCTAATGGGGCCTCCTGCTGCCGCCGCACCGCCGGACCACGATTTCTGTTCTCATCCTGAAGCAAAGTTCTTATCCTGAAGCACTATTTCTGGGTTAGCGGAGTCTGTAACCTGAAGCATATGTAACCTGAGGTACCACTGTAGAAGCTAAACAAGCTACAGCTTAGGACCCCGCTCTCTTGGGGGCCCCAAAAATTCACTATTAATATACTTCTTCTTAATTGTATTTCAGTTCAACAATTACTTTGATAAAATACATATTTTGTTATGTGCAAAAGGCTTTAGATACCTATTAGGTCCATAAATTACCATATAGCATTTATTCAACACAAAAAACAGCGACAATTTGTTGTTGACAAAGGACAGCTGGGCATAGAAAGGGCCCCATTACCTTCAGTAGCTCAGGGCCTCATCAAACCTAAATCCGGCCCTGCTCCCCACATTTTATTAAATATACTATTTGTATAGGTTTTGAAGAATTGAAATGAAGTTCTTTCTTTCCTCAACCTTTTTTTTAAAAGAAAAGTTAACTCCTTTTCTAAACCCCCAGCTTCACAAAAACTTAAGTTTCCACTGCACTGCAGCTGCATGTTAGATCAGCTTTGTTTTGTGGGATCCTGGCTTTATCTACTGCTCTGAGAGGCAAGAACATGCCAGAAGCATCCAGAAGTGATTTATGCATAGCTAAAGAACTAGTTAGAATGACAGCAACACAGGCACGAGGGTATCATGTAGCATTAGGACTTTTAGCAGGAGATCTCATCTCGGGGCTCCTCTGCAGCTTAGCCAAAAATAAACCAGCATAGAACAAATACCAACCTTTGCATGGTATAGGGATCTTATAATGACTCCGGCAGCCCCACTGAACTTCAGCTACAAATCCTTCGGAAATAAAAATACCGACTTTCAAACACAAAGATGATCCAGCTCAATATAAGCCCTTTCAAGAATAATTGACTTTAATGGGAGAAGTAATGAATTCTCTCATTACAAAAACAATGGAACTTCTAGTTTCCTTTGCCTGGAGGAGGGGTGGCTAAACAGTGACCCGCCAGATGATATTAAGGCTCCGATTTCTTCCCTCCCCTCCCTTTTTATTACAAAATTTTAAAACAATTACCAAGCATGAAGTGTTGTCTTCCAGGACAAATACATATACAGATGTTAAGTCTTGTATGCAGCCATCCACTTGGCATCAAGACAGACTTGGAAAATATTTTATATTACAGATTAAGCTGTATTAAGCTGTATCCACAGGGTATATTTCAATCCAGAGCGTTGAAACAATTTCTCCATAGTGGCTTCTGTGACTTCAAAGCAAATAGTGAGTCTATTCTTTTATTTATTTATTTATTGCATTTATTTCCCACCTGTGTCCAAGGAGCAACAGCCCCTAAGAGGCAGTGACTGGCCCAACGTCACCTATGAGCTTCATGGCAGGCTTATGAAATGCTTGACTGCCGTAGTTGATTTGTTCCGCCTGGCCTTTGGCTTGGAATCAACTTGATCCCCTTCCCCTCTTTCCTTTTTCCTTCTGTGATGGAACTCCTATCTGGGGACTTCCCTGGCTTTTTTCTGGCCCACGTAGGACCAATCTGGATAGCTGGCCTTGGTGAAGATTTGACGTTTTCATCCCCCAAAATTTTTTGATTTGAGTTTCTACTGAAATGAGGCTGCATTTTAATGCTGTATTTTAATCTTGTTTTAAGTTGTATTTTAATCAATTGGTTTTGTACCTGGTGTTAGCTGCCCTGAGCCCAGGCTTGGCTGGGGAAGGCGGGGTATAAATAAAAATTATTATTATTATTATTATTATTATTATTATTATTATTATTATTATTTATTATGGCATTTGCAACAGGACTTGAACTATTCACTGACACATCTCAACATGAGAACCAGCCTTTAGGAAGAAATTTGCACCCATCTTTTTCACCCGTCTGTGCCTTCCCCAAATGTATTGTACATCTATGTACCGTCTTCTCTTATCTAGTCTCCCTAGGTGTTTTGACCAGGTTGAAGAATGTTTGATCTAGACTGTAAACATAACCACGCATACCAAAGCTTTGGTAAAAATACCTCCTCAGTAAGTGGAAAGTTTCCAGTTCCTTTTAGAGGATATAAAGAGGGGTCTCAGCCTAAGCAAGATATGAAACTTCTGCTTGTCAATCTCTCTTGAACCAAGCAAAGTGAGATGGCACTAAGTTGCGCCCAACACTAGCATTTTTCACTGGATTTGCCATCTGTTGTTTGCATACTCGCTTTGGAGGAAAATCTGGACAATGTTGCTAAATTACTGCAGTTCAGCGTTGCCTATGCTCTTCGTGCTGAACAAAAAAAGCGCTGCTGAGTTGTTGTTTTTTCAGTTTCTGTGTCATTAACTAAAAGTTTCCTGTTTATGGGTCCTTCTCATTTTATTGCTTCCTCTTAATGATGAAGGGCTTCTATTGCCCCTTGAATAGCCTCTTTTAATTGCCCCATGTTAGCTTCTGTTCAATTAGGCCTATGGTAGGGGGAAAGCTTCAATTAGATTTCTTATTTTTCTTTTTCAAAAAAAGTATGGCAAAACAGCAGTGTAACAATAGAAAGGAAAAACAATGTACAGAAGTAATTATTTAACACACAGTGTTTTTCACATTTCTATACACATCCTTGAAATTTTCACCCAAAAATTGAAACTGGCAAATATTTAAAAAGGTAAAGGTACCCCTGCCCGTACGGGCCAGTCTTGACAGACTCTAGGGTTGTGCGCTCATCTCACTCTATAGGCCGGGAGCCAGCGCTGTCCACAGACACTTCCGGTCAAGCTGCACCTGGCGAGCCAGCGCAGCACACGGAACGCCGTTTACCTTCCCGCTGGTAAGCGGTTCCTGTTTATCTACTTGCACTTAAGGGTGCTTTCAAACTGCTAGATTGGCAGGCGCCGGGACCGAACGACGGGAGCGCACCCCGCCGCAGGGATTCGAACCGCCGACCATGCGATCGGCAAGTCCTAGGCGCTGAGGTTTTACCCATAGCGCCAGCATCCCTAAATAGTTGTCCTTTAGTAATATTATAAATTGGAGTCTAACCACTAGAATAATTTACTACTTTGGTGTTTCTGCTACTATGCACTCTGTAAAGATGGAAAAACAGGGGTTTGTAGTTCAGATAATTGCATGAATCTTACAGGGATTCCTTGCTACTTATACTATTATGACGATTTCTGTTACTATTTCGTATTTTGCTTGAACAGATGCACATAAAATATGTGACATAGTTCTTGTTTAGAGACTTTCCAGTCCAAGAATCAGTTTTCTTCCCCTATTTTATGTGGCTGTTATTGTTATTATTACCATTTTCAGCAAATCATCACTTCTCGGCCTTTTGGCTAAGATCAAATGACCATTTTCATAAAACCAATTAGGCAGCTGTCTTCAGCTGTGCTCCACTTTCTCAAGGATGCGCAACCACAATTGATTTAGTGGACTTTGTTTTTTGTTTTAGTAAATACATAACACCTTTAAAACATGTGATACTTTCCTTGGATGGCTTATGCTGAGAAGCATCAGTCAGAGTTTGTTCCAAACGAACGGGATACTGCACAGGGCAGAATTTTTTAAGGTTTAACCTGCTCGCTGTGGGTTAAACCACAGAGCCTAGGACTTGCTGATCAGAAGGTCGGTGGTTCGAATCCCCGCAACGGGGTGAGCTCTCGTTGCTCGG
This sequence comes from Podarcis tiliguerta, assembly GCF_965153285.1. Taxonomy (NCBI): domain Eukaryota; kingdom Metazoa; phylum Chordata; class Lepidosauria; order Squamata; family Lacertidae; genus Podarcis; species Podarcis tiliguerta. The sequence continues at coordinate 22,634,322 of NC_139534.1, forward strand.
TCCCTGCTCCTGCCAACCCAGCAGTTCGAAAGCACGTCAAAGTGCAAGTAGATAAATAGGTACCGCTCCGGCAAGTTTGCCAGAAGCAGCTTAGTCATGCTGGCCACATAACCCGGAAGCTGTACGCCGGCTCCCTCGGCCAGTAAAGCAAGATGAGCGCCGCAACCCCAGAGTCGGTCACGACTGGACCTAATGGTCAGGGGTCCCTTTACCTTTACCTATCCCTCTCGCTGCAGGACCTCCAATGGGGCAAAGCAGTAAGAGGCAACAGCCCAGACCAGAGCCCCAAGCACAGGGGTGAGGAACGTGGGACCCTCCAGATGTTGCTGGAACTACAACTCCCATAATCCCCGACTATTTGGCAATGCTGGCTGGAGCCGATTGTGTCCCTGGGAACTCGTGAAAAGGACTCGTATACAGGGGCATTGGCAGGATCTTGGTGAAAGAGACTGAAAAGAGTGAGCTTGTGTCTTTTGGATTAAGGCTGCTTGCCTGTCTGGGCTATGTGGAAACTTGATTGTGAGTTTGTTTGTGGGTGTGGCCATGTTGTCTGCTAGAGCACATGGTCTGAAGCGGAGGAGCTACTGCTGGAAGGAAGCCAAGCTGACTGAAACACACATATTGCTAGGCAGAAGTCTTCCAATGAGTTATTAGTCCAGTAGAACTCACGCTTTAGTGAGAAAAGAAAAAAGGAGATAGCATCTTTGATGTTGCTCAATGACAGGAACTGGTTTGCATATCATTTGAAGGTGGGACACCAAGCAAACTAGCATGCCTGGATACCTGCTCTAGTCTGAAATTGCCCCTGGCAATTCTGTCTACAGTCTTCAGCACAGGTGTCAGATGAAATCTGAAGGAGCAAGTTTTCCTTCATATTTTGAGAGTCAAGCACACTACTTATTCATTATACTTATATTCTGTTCTTCTCATTAAGAAACTTAGATTTACATAACACCATTATGTGCTGTTGGCCTATTCTCCAGGCATGTGTTCATAATGAAGTCTGCTGATGCACTGACCAGTTCTCAGGCGTTATGGAAACCACCAAGCTTGAAAGGTTCACCGAGCCTGAAAAGGTCTGGTTAAGTGCCAAAGAAATAATCCAGTACTAAGAAAGAGAAATCAAAGTAAATGCTTATATGAAAATAGTAACGCGTACATGAATCTGGACTGTCTAAAGCTTAAAAGAACATACGAAACAAGTACATAATGCTACAGTCTTTATTTTCCTTTAACAAAATACACAAAATTCACTTTTATAGTCATTATTGTACAGGTATAAATAATGCGCAGTATTCAAGTACAGTCAAGTGCGGATATTCCTACGCTTTATGTAAACACAAACTAGCTTTCTATTTCACATGCTGTTAGCTCATCTGCTGTGCATATAGCCCCTAAAGGATATATCATACTTTGGACAACCCTTTAACAACTTGCCTTCTCTCAAAGGAAAATAAAAAAGGGTTAGGAGTGACTAAGTTTTAGTTGTATTGACACTTTCGTACTGCTTATGATAAATACCTAAGCACCATTTCTCCTGTAAACATCTAGATATTCAAAATTCATTCAATACCTAAATATTAACACCCCCCCAAAAAAACCCCTAAGTTTACTAAACCAAGAATTACACATCCTTTTAGTTATTTACAGCACTCTTTGTTCAATAACCAAATAATACTATATTTTAAATCACTTGTATGTAAAATACTCCATTTAGGCATTTTTAGGTTGTCTTTTTAGAAAGTATGCAAAACAAAAAAAGGAAGCTGTGCTTGGGTTTGACTTCAGCTAACTGGCACATTCTGAAGTGCTTTAACTTGCCCACACTCTTGCAACAAAATACCTCGTAGTACTCTTAGCTTCAACATATAGTGGCAGTCTGAGCTCATGAGTGGCGACATTGCAGCTTTTGAAAGCAACCCACCTGGAAAAAAAAAGTAACAGCTGAAAGAGCGTAGCTAAAAATAATTAGGCACTTTATTCTTCTGCTAGTGGTTCTTGTCGTTGGAAAGCTGGAACAGCAAACTCGGAGTCCGTGGTGGCAGTTTTGGCTTCGCTTCCTGGTTGCTCTTCAGCCGCTGCCCCAACTACGTCACGGCTTTGGTCTTCAACAGTCAAAGCTTGGTCATCTTCCTGGTTTGTCTCAGTATGTTGGGTGGCTTCTTCTAAAGGGTCTGCGTGAGACACGAAGTTTGATTACACTGATTGTGGGATTATTTTCTGAGGAAAATAGCAGCTTGTGGAATGTCAAAATCACACAACCGATCCCTCCTTTCCCTCCTCCCCTCTGTAGGCCTTGAAAAGCCTCTCTGAAGACATCTCTGAGGCCTCTCTGAAGACATCAGGACGGTGTGCAATAAATGGTGGGCTGTGTCATACAGGGCTGAGGTGGGAAGAGAGATATCACCCCAAATGAGACAATGGAATTTTGATTCCCCCCCCCTTCCCCACATCCTTTTGTGCCCCTTAAAAATCTACTTTGGGGGTCTGGAGGATTCTCTGGAAGAGGGTGGGATGAGGTGTTGCAGGGGGAGGGGGGGAATTTGGCAAACATCAGCCTCCTCCCCGCTTCTCCTAGTCAGATCCCTCTATTAAGATTGCTCTTTTGTTCATGGTAGGTAAAATCCGGATACATTGTGCTTTATTTTGCTTTCTTTTATTATGGGTAGCCTTGGAGACCTGTTACCAGGCAGAAAGGGTTATAAAAATAAAAGGAAAATTGATAACAGTTTGCATCAAATTGTAGAAGGTTACAAAGGTTTTCCACCATAAACCTTGTCATACATGGGCATTACATGCCATATTTGTTCATCTAAGAGCACTTGGTGGTGTGATCATTTCTGGATATGCTCTCAAGAAACTTCTCTGTTTAGAGCCACCTACAAAAAGATACTTTTACATATAACAAAATACCTTTAAGGAAATAAATACAGAGTGATAGTCTAAGCTACGTTCTTAGAATGTGGCATGCTCTTGTTAGCTGAACACAAGATGCTTACTGTATTTTCAAGCCAATAAACCATCTCCAAAGGAACTTTCTTAAATTAAAGTTGACAATTTGTCTTTGAACTACCCATTATTTTATTTTATTTTTTTAAAAAAGCCAAGTCAGTTTTACTAGATTTTCCTGCCCTGGGGAAAACAGCAAAACCAGCTTAACGAACAAAGGCAGGAACTTAAACCCCACCTCAACCCAATGACCTGGGGAAAACAATGAAATCTAACCATTCTGTGATCCAAATCCTTTAATTACACAGTGTAAATGCTAATATTGATACTAAAAAAAAACCCCAAAAGTAGAAGAACAAGGGCTTTGTAAACAAAGAAAATTTAAGAGACTGATAGTCTTGCTAGATAGGATGGAAAGAATCTATTTTACAAAAAGAAACTGAATTAAGTTTGGATTCTACTAAAGCTGGGGGGGGGGGGGGGGACTGGCTAAAAACATCCTTGGCAGCCAACTCTGAAAAACCAACAAGGCAAAATATACCACAGGATGACCCAAGATCACCCTATTCTTAGGAAATCAAGATGAAAAAAGATTTTCTGCACGTGAGATATAGTATCGTGGTTGCTTTTGACTATGAGCAACACTCTTTCTGTCATATATAGCGAACATCCACTGGCAAGATTGAATAAACAGCACTGCAAGGAAAAGCAAAATGCTTCAAATCCAATTGCTCTAATTACATTTTCTGGCAAATGTAGAGGACTCAATGCACACCTTCAGCCATCTGACTCTCTTCTAACTTTTCTTCCTCCGACTGCAGCGGTTCAGTCGTGCTCTGTACCTCTGTAGGCTGCTTCTTTTCAGCACTGAAATCTGGAAGCCGTGGAGCTTGAGGTCTTGTTTTTCTTGCAGGATTCAGGAAGAAGCAGTAGGCACACCTAAATGCTGCACAAAAGTTTAATACAAGTGTATCCAGTTAGCTCACTGGACCTTAATGTGCTAACACTGCAATGGCTGCAAGACTCTGAAACATTAACTTGGAAAGGAAGAACAGCAAACTAATTTTTGTAGAAGCGGCACTGCACGCTCTCACCTTCTCCCATTATCAATGACAACAACAAACAAAGAAGAGTTGCTTTCTTACAGTAGGGCAAGTCTTTTCTCGGATTTGAAATTTCTGGTGCAGTTTTTCAAAAATCAAAGAAACATAAGAGTTGGAAGGAACCCCAAGGGTCATCTAGTCCAATCCTCTGCAATGCAGGAATCTCAACGCACAGTCCCCCATCCAATTTGAAACCATCCGGGAGCCTGCTTAGCTTTGCAAAAGTGTTAGACATTCCATTGCTACCACTAGGGGGGTTATAATTTGGGTCTTCTGTTCAAAATTCTATGTGCATGTTCTTTTCTTTCACATTAAATTAATGCATAGGAGATAAAAAAAGACTGGAGAAGCTCTACGTTTAAGGCAACATTTCTCCTTTTTATTATTGCAACTTCTGCAGCCTTCCTTTCCTACAAGGAGCTCAAGGCAGTGTACATGGTTAATCTCCTCCCTATTTTATCCTCTCATTTTTATCAGTAGTACTCCTCACTTCTGCCTCCCACTGGCTCCAGCCTTGGTGAAAGAAAGGTACAGGGGGAAAAACATACAGGCTGCTGCAGCTGTAATTTATTTCACCATGTGGAAGTTGTGTAATAGGGAGTGCTGGTGAGGGTGGATATGCTTTGGGACCCAACAACAACACTGAAGAGGGAGAGAGGGCAGAGGGATAGGCCCAAACACCTGGTGCTTCGTTCGTGGCTCCTTTGGCAACAGCAACTATCACCTGTTCCTTGCAGGTCAACCCCACTGCTTGCTTAACTCGATCCACAAATTTGGGAAGAATGCAGTGCTAAAAATCCATATTGGGGGGGAAAGAGATGGATAGCAACCCTGCATGACGGGGTGTTCCCCTGAGTTTGGGAGCCAGTGAAAGCTTCACAGGACAAGTGCATCAATCCAGCTTTAACTATATTTCAACTATGGGCAGAAGTGCAAAAAGTGAAAGGCGTAACCTCTCTAACTTGCATTTCATGGGTTGTATCCAATGTTGTATGAGCATAATTCTGCTTGTGCAACAGAACTTTCCCTTCCTCTCCCCATGCTGCTACCCCACCCCCCACAAATGCTCCAGGAGTCCTCCAACTCTCTGGGGCATTTTGAAGACATGTTGGGGTTTGCAGAAGAGGAGAGGTTCCACTGAGCAGGACAGCAGTGTTGGATACGACCATTGACTTTTAAGTGAACATTCAAAAACAGGAGTGAGATATTGGTTCTTACTCAAATGTTTTGCATCACTCTTTGTAACCGACTCAAGTCAGTTAAGAGTTTGTATTCTGAAAGAGAAAATATTCAGAAAAACTGCTTTCTTCCTTGTCAACCCTATGCCGTTGGCTGAAGAACCACCACTTCAACGGAGCGCACATGATCCCATTCTGTTTTCTTTGCAGGTCGTTTAGTGTGTGTATGAATGGGGGAAAGGGGCAAACTATGCATGCGGATTTTGAACAGGCAAATTTAAGGATCGAAGTCACTGGTGTTACAAAAATTGCAATCCGTTTCCAAGAATGGCTATTGCACGTTGTGGGTTTCTATAGGCAGATGTAACAGTTTACATAGCAACCGGAGAGGGAAGGGAGAGAGAAAGAGGCATCCCACTGTATACTTCTGGAAAAGAGCTCAAAAGCTCTCACCCTCATGCAGACACAAATCAAAGTGTCACAACACTCAGGCAAACAACAGCCTATAAAATTTAGGCTACGTACTTTCTGCTATTTATATGCAATACTGGCTACTGCCTCATGAATCGAGATCAATTTAGCTGGGGGCGGTGGGGAGGGGAGAGCCGTTCAGGAGAGATTAAACCAAACTTTGACCACACATGCGTAATACAGGGCTTGAACAGTAAATGTATTAGCCCTCCGATAATACAAGATCACATGAAATGAATGGGTTAAGCTGCCTCTCAGAGCCAAGAGCAAATGGGAAGACACGCCCAAATGTCTTGAGATAATTTCTCTCACATTACTTGCAGATTGATTTTTGTTTGCCGAGAGGCGGCAAAATAAACATCTGTGTTCAATGAAGAGCTGTGCCTGTCTTAAGTTATTGTCAGCCGTAAAACTCAAGAATAGCCCCCGGAGTTTGTTCCCACTTCATCTCCAATGTCTCCCACAGGTTTCTCTGTTACGATAAATTTTGTTGAAGTTCTGGTAAAGTGAGGACCCAGATTTAAAAACAAAAACAAAAACCTATTAGGGTGCAGTTTCCTAGCCAAGTACAATCTTGAAAGCATGCAGAGAAAGCAGCTTATTTCTACAGCTCACTTTTGCACACATGTTCCTTGACCTGCATATTACAGAACTTTTTTTTTAAGGATAATGGATTCTAAAAGGTATACACAAATGAATACCATAACATATTATAAGTACACAAAACTGAATACAAAAAAAGAGTTATGAGTACTTAAGCTTATAGATTTTAATGGCTCTAGCACTTTTAGGACGCACTCCAATACAGAGTTAAGCAAGAACCAGTATATTACATTCTGTAAATGCCTGAACGGACAATGGTGGCCAGGGAGACAGGAGGCTTTTTCAAGAAGCAGAATATATGCATTTGTTCTTACCGATATATTCAAATTCCTCCTTCAAAGCCATTCCATTATGCGAGCAACACTGTTGGCATATAAGTGCATATCTAAAGAAGATGAGATCAGAGGTTAAAAACATTTGTTTAGCCACTTAATTTTAGTCATTAATATAATTTAGTCGTACTATACTGGATCACTTCAACAGGACTTGCACACCAGAAAGGGGGCATTGAAACTCAGAATTAAAATGGCACAAGCCCTTTTACACATATTCACCTCCCACACGCAGTTTAAATGCATGGAGCAGGGAAGTGGACTGCTAATGCCCCTTTGGGACATGACGTCATGCAGCCTCGCCCACATGCCCAGTGCAACATCAGAAAAGGGGAGCCCAGGCTTCCTCTCTGCACCCCCACAATGTGTTTAGCCTGCAGGCAGGCACCTGAGAGCGTAACCCTATTATAAATTTATTTTCACAAACATAGCACATTACTGCAAATTTAAAAGCTGCCAGCTGAGTATTTTTAACCACACTGTGACTCGGCCACTTCAGACTCAAAAGATTTTGACTATTTGGTTTAAAGCACCATTAATTTGAATTCAAATTACAGCTAGATGAAGTTGGTAAGATTCAAAACTAGGCAAAGAAGAAGAAAAATAGGAGGCAGAATATCTGAAAAGCTCTAAACAACTTAGGACTCAAATATCTGAAAGATCACCTCCTTCCCCACAGACTGTCTCAGGTGCTGTGATCAGCAGTGAGGACCCTCCTGATAGTTCCTTCACACTTAGAGAAGGGTGGTTGTGGCACAGGAAAGGCATTCTCAGTGGTGGCCCCTAAGCTGTAAAATTCCCTCCCTACAAAGCTACATCTGGTACCTTCATGGTACAGCTTCTGGAGAATGCTGAAGACATTGACCTGGCTTTTGACACCTGAGGTGCATATTTTTAGGATCCGCCTTATTTTTGTCTTTTGTTTTAAGCAGTTTTTAATATTGTTTTTTAAATGCTCTAACCAACCCAGGGACCTGAGGGTAAAGGTTGGGTGAATGATAATAATGACAACAGCAGCTACAAGTAACTCCTCTAATAAAACAATGCTTTTATATAACTGATTTTATTCCAAGAACTGACAGAAAGGCGCTTTAATTGACAGCCAATTAAAAGTGTGGCGATTAAGATTCTCTGAGCAACGACTGCTCCAGCACAAGAGTTCACGTAAGTTATTAGAAAGTTACAGTATGGCTACAATCCTATACTTGCTCACATGGAAGTAAGTTCCACTGAACCTGGTTGGGCTTAATTCTAAGTAGACATGTATAGGATTGAATTGTAAGGGCTCCTTTTTGCGTCACATTTATTACATGCCCCTCTTTCTGGAAGGAGCAATGCTACCAAGAGGAAAAGCCATAGTGTGGGCTCCTCCCATCTGGGTTTGGTTTTCCGCAATTAACAGAGTGATGCAAAGAAGAAACCGCAGGAAACCTGAGAAGCAACTCAGAGTTAGAACTTCAGAATTGAACATAATAAGTAACGTTTAACCTGTTCTGTGGACCATCTCCAACTAAGTATTCAACAACTCTATCCAATGCTCCCCTTTCTCGAGGAAGAATAGGCCTTGCCAATGGAGGTCCTGGAGGATGAAGACCTGGAAGACCAAAATGGGATTGATAGCAACCTACTGATTAACCAGGAATAAGGACATCTGCTTCCAGTCTGTATGTTACAAAATGGAATAAAGCACCTTAACATGTATTAGAAATTAGCATTATATTCCTCTGCATTTCAATCCCATTATCATATTTAATTCCGTATGTCAGTTCCTCAGGGTTATTTTTCTTGCGAACGAAAATACCACATGTAACAGGGAAATTGTCACCTTCTGTGAAGACAGATTTGGAAGGTTTTTTGCCTCCCTTGATAGCTGTTTACAGCAATGATATTGCCCTGAAGCTTCTTTCCCCTGAATGAAGTATGCCTCACTCTCTCAGTTCTGCCTGATATACATATTCCCTGAAACATACTGGATTTGTCACTTAGCAATCTATAACCTGTGCTTTGGTTCCCTCCAACCCAACCACGGGGCAGGCAAAACCTACTTTTTAGCCTCTATTTAGGACCTTAGTCAAATTTTAGATTTGTTATTTGAGACAAAACCAGGTGTCTATCTACACTGAGCACAGTTCACAGCACAAGCCTATACACATCTACTCACAAGTAAGTCCCACAGAATTCAATGTGACTTACTCCTAGGTAAGTTTGTATAGGATTGCAACCGACACTTTTTCTAGGGGCATGAACACTGTTGAGACTATTGTATTACTGTTTGATGTTCTTAATGCAACAGAGAACTAGCATGGGGCAGTGGTTGGAATGTTAACTAGAACAAGGGAAACCAAGGTTCAAATCCATACTCATCATGAAGCTCAATGGGTGGCCTTAAGACTAGCCACTCTCTCAGCCTAAACTACCTGGCATGGAGGGCACATAATGGTTGTATGGATGTGAAAGGTTATTAGTAAAAAGTTTAAAGATCAAAAAAGACCCAATATTTCAAGATATAAGGAAATATAGTTATATTAAGATAGTAAAATTATGACAAAATTAAATTAAGACAGAGGGAAGGAATCTGCTGATAGAATATAAGATCTGGAATACAGGGAAGGAAGGTTTGGGGAGGTCGATGAAATAAGTTAATGTCAAGAATATAATGAGGATAAAAATTGTTTTTGTTTTTATTTTTCTTATTTGTATTTTTTGCTGTTTTGTGTTTGTGTGTTGTTCTTTTTTGTTTTGTTTTTGTAGTGCTGTGGTTTATTTTTTCTTGTTTTTGTCGCTTTATACTTATTGTAAAACTTAATAAAAATGATTTAAAAAACAAAACAAAAACATAATGGTTGTATGGGGAGGTCCCTGAAACACACAGGGAGGAGAGAAGGCTCTCTGCCTTCAATCATTATGGCCTGATTCACATAAACCACCATTTTGCAATGTGTGAACCCTGCTGCACAGCATCTTAACTATAGTTTGCTTACTGCCAACAAATTACAGCATGAAGCCATGGTTTGTTGTTCGCTTACAAACCCTTAAATGATGTGGCATTATGTGAGAGCACCTTTGCTTAACCATGGTTCATTGGACCACCTCATCCGCATTGCTCACCAAAGGCGCAAAGCAAGAGCAGCCAGAAAACAAACCAAGCTTTGAAGAAACGAGCTAAGGTTTGCTTGATCACCTGTGGGACAACTTGCAGTTAACCTGTTCGTTTGTTAAATCAACCATGGTCTAGCATTAAGGGCAAACCAGACCTACGACAGACATTCCAGCAGTTCCTATCTATATCATCATATTGTATAGGAAGTTTAGAACACGTGGACATTATATATGTGTGTGTGTGTGTGTGTGTATGTGTTCCTTCTCCCCCCCCCCCGCAAAAAATATCATTCTGTGTGCTCAAATTCTCTCAGTACCATAGGACATATGATGCTCCAGCTATTGGTGGACACCATCAACACCAGCCAGCATAGAAGACTGGAGTAGCCACAGATTGCTCACCCTACTTTTAAAAGTGTGCCGAATTGTGAGTTGGAGACTACAACATTCATTAAGCTTTCAGTTCTATCCTAATTATCAGACATTTCAGATCTTATTATTATTAATTGAATTTATATACAGTCGTACCTTGGAAGACGAACACAATTCATTCTGGAAGCCCGTTCAACTTCCAAAACATTCAGAAACCAAAGCACGGCTTCTGATTGGCTGCAGGAAGCTCTGCAGCCAACCGGAAGACGTTTGGGTTCCAAAGAACATTCGCAAACCGGAACACTCACTTCCAGGTTTGCGGCATTCGGGAGCCAAAACGTTGGAGTACCAAGGCGTTCTGGATCCAAGGTACAACTGTACTGCCCTATACCCAGAAGTTTTGGATGCGAACATATATGCATTTTGCACAACTAAATACATGACCTAAACAATTAGTTTAAACCAATTACATTTAAAGGGAACACCATTACAAATAAGAGAGGCTTGGACTGGAATAAAACTGATTTAAAACAATCCAATGTCACATATAAATATTTTCAGTATTATTAAGCATGCACACTTTGGAGGCAATCTCAGTTCAAAACAACCATAGGGCCCATGGTAAAAGGGCTGCCTCACTAATCTTAAAGAAGCCTGAAACCTAAGACCATGTGCCCCAAGAACCTCTCCAATTACTTGGCACACTAACAATTCTCAAACCACGCATCTTATTCCTCATGCTGATATGGACAAGAGTAATTAATATGAACATCAAAAGCAATCATTGTGGGCAGACTGGCCATTTCTGCAAAGCTTGGCAAACTCTCAACTACCTGCTGGTTATTAATTTTTAGACATATGGAAGCTCTGTGGTAATACATGTTAAATTGATTCTCTTCCACAAAGTATAATGTAATGAAAAAATGAATTATCTTTTCCAGTTTAAAGATAATTAAGTGCAGTCATATGCACTTCGGCTGATGTTTCTCACAAGACAGGAAGAAATCTGCATAGCAAGAAACTTGACTTTTATATTCTATCATGTTGCTTGGAACTTCTGAGTAAGTTGCACTTGAAAGACTACACTGAGAGACACTGAAATTCCTGCACCAACAATAAACCTCCAAGTTTGTCATGACTTTTAACAGTATGCTACAGAACTGAATTAACAGAGGGCACTGTTAAAAATTACGGTTAAAAATTGCCATATTTGCCAACAACTCTTAATTAAAATAAGTAACCACCATTAATTACAGTTTTAAAAATGAATAATGAACCAAACATCTAGCCCTTGCGTCAAAGTGTGCAATACTATTTTTTCCCTCCCAAAAGCTATATAGCCTTCATATTTGCCTGAGACTGGTAAAAACCTGCACTGCAGGATCAAAATTTTAATACAAAACTGTAGTCCTAATCCACGCCTTTCTGAACTTTGGGAGACAGGTGTGAAGAGATTCTACACAGAAATGCATCAGCCATCCTGTTGCCTGAGAGTCCTACATGCAGCTGCTGCACTGAGCACTCTAAATTGCATATGGTCATTCAGGGTGAAGTAAGGCCCTCTCATGCATCATAGTCGTACCTAGTCTTTTGAATGGAATCCATTCCAGAAGTCCGTTTGACTTCCGAAAATGTTCAAAAACCAAGACGCAGCTTCCGATTGGGTGCAAGAGCTTCCTGCACTCATTGGAAGCCATTTCGGACATTTGGCTTCCAAAACGTTCGAGAACTAAGCTGTTCAAAAACCAAGGTACAGTGGTACCTCTAGTTACAAACTTAATTCATTCCGGAGGTCCATTCTTAACCTGAAAGTGTTCTTAACTAGAGGCGGGCTTTCACTAATGGGGCCTCTTGCTGCTGCTGCGTCGCCGGCACATGATTTGCGTTCTCATCCTGGGGCAAAGTTCTCAACTCGAGGTAACTCTTCCAGGTTAGCGGAGTTTGTAACCTGAAGTGTTTGTAACTTGAGGTACACTTTATCACTGTATCTAGTAGACTGCTCCTCCCTTGGAACCCAAGACTCCAACTCCATCTCAACCTAAGCCAGCATGGCAATGGTCAGGATTGATCAGGCTGCTGCAAGGTCATAAGTCCCTTGTTTTCTCCATCCCTAACACAACACCAGGGTTTGCGGTTGCACAGGGAATTCCAAATAGGTAATCATTTTAATGCAAGGAAAAGCAGCAAATTAGGCACAAGCTGAGTAAAAATTGCAGCTCCGACCTTCTCTCAGAATCTGACCCTCCTATCTGTAATTTCAACCCTGGGAGATTTGGAATCATAGAATCATAGAATCATAGAGTTGGAAGAGACCACAAGGGTCATCGAGTCCAACCCCCTGCCAAGCAGGAAACACCATCAGAGCACTCCTGACATATGGTTGTCAAGCCTCTGCTTAAAGACCTCCAAAGAAGGAGACTCCACCACACTCCTTGGCAGCAAATTCCACTGTCGGACAGCTCTTACTGTCAGGAAGTTCTTCCTAATGTTTAGGTGGAATCTTCTTTCTTGTAGTTTGTATCCATTGCTCCGTGTCCGCTTCTCTGGAGCAGCAGAAAACAACCTTTCTCCCTCCTCTATGTGACATCCTTTTATATATTTGAACATGGCTATCATATCACCCCTTAACCTCCTCTTCTCCAGGCTAAACATGCCCAGCTCCCTTAGCCGATCCTCATAAGGCATTGTTTCCAGGCCTTTGACCATTTTGGTTGCCCTCCTCTGTACACGTTCTAGTTTGTCAGTGTCCTTCTTGAACTGTGGTGCCCAGAACTGGACACAGTACTCCAGGTGAGGTCTGACCAGAGCAGAATACAGTGGCACTATAACTTCCCTTGATCTAGATGCTATACTCCTATTGATGCAGCCCAGAATTGCATTGGCTTTTTTAGCTGCCGCGTCACACTGTTGGCTCATGTTAAGTTTGTGGTCAACCAAGACTCCTAGATCCTTTTCACATGTACTGCTCTCAAGCCAGGTGTCACCCATCTTGTATTTGTGCCTCTCATTTTTTTTGCCCAAGTGCAATACTTTACATTTCTCCCTGTTAAAACTCATCTTGTTTGTTTTGGCCCAGTTCTCTAATCTGTCAAGGTCGTTTTGAAGTGTGATCCTGTCTTCTGGGGTGTTAGCCACCCCTCCCAGTTTGGTGTCATCTGCAAATTTGATCAGGATGCAAAGGAAAGCAAAGGAAAGTGGGCAGGAAGCACACAATGACACACTGGGCACACATGAATAACTTTTTCATTAAGAGTTTGCTCACTACAGACTTTTACCACCCCATACACAACTGAACTGAAAAGTACATCTGTAAAACAGAAAATCAATCCAGCAATGAAAAAGGTTTAAAGTGCTTCAGAGTTTAGCTAGTAGTTTCAGCAGACACAAATTAGAAGTAAAATGTTTCAAAAAGGTAACTGATGTTAACTCTCCCCCGTCCCCCGTTCATCAGCTTTCTACTTCAGAAAGCTCTGCTACCTAATACGAAACCTCTTTAGTTATTAAATATTTTATGTTTTAATCTTTGCAGCGTGAACTTTTTGGGGGAGGGCTTAGAATAAGCATTTGAATAAATGTCACAATGAAAGTTAAAAAATATGTCCAGGGCTTTGTAAGAAGCATGAATGAATTCCAAAAGTGTTTTCTTATATACCTGATTTATCTAAGTCTGGAGGCTTGACTAAACCAAGAACATAAAAAGGTATGCTATATTGTTGACTACAGAATACTGCAAAGTTTTATTACCATTTAAACAAAGAAGCCATAACAGTTAAATGAGCTCAGGCAATAGGTTTCAGTATCATAAGGTGCCAGCTGTAAAGAGTTATGGCTAATTGAATATGGAACTCCTGCTTAATCAGATAACGGCTCCTCTACTTCCAAACAAAATGCCATTTCCATACTGTCTGAAAATGGCCTGTTTTATTGGTAACCAGAGAAAATAATATAAACTGTAAACAACATTAAGTGCTCTGTTTACCCATTCCAGGCACTGAAGTGGCACGGGACCCGGGATGTCTTGGTAACACATTTGGCTGCAAGGGTGATGTAAGAGATCTCTCAGGAGGTCCGCCCGGTGCCGAAATCTCTCTCTGCAAGCCAGGAGTTGGAGGCGCTGGGCTTGGTCCTTTTGGAGATCCCTGTTTTGGTGAAGCAGGGGGCGGGGGAGACACGTTGCCTCGCACTGGGGTCCGATGACGAAGTTCTGACAGAAGAGCCACACGTTAATGCTTATTGTACCAAAATGACTCAAGACCTGGCATTACTGCAAGTTAACCAAGGTAAGGGAAACATTTGTAAAGGTTACCCCCACCCGTCCGCACGCAAACCAGCTGAAGTGCAACAATACATAGATCCGAGTTCTCAAATAGACCCTTTCTTGTAATTTGAGCCTACCATCTGGTTTCTAAACTCCCTCAGAAGTGGCTCTCACTTGAATGGCATTAATAAAACAGTTTAATTGCGTCTCTCAGCATTCTCTAACTAGCATAAAGGACCAGTTAATCTAGATTAGAATGTAAACAAATTAAATTATATTAGAACGTAAACAAAATGACCTCGAGGCCACTTATTAATTTTT
>NC_139534.1:22654007-22734007 GCF_965153285.1 Podarcis tiliguerta
AAGGTCGGCAGTTTGAATCCCCGCGACGGGGTGAGCTCCCGTTGCTTGGTCCCTGCTCCTGCCAACCTAGCAGTTTGAAAGCACGTCAAAGTGCAAGTAGATAAATAGGTACCGCTCCAGCGGGAAGGTAAACGGCATTTCCGTGCACTGCTCTGGTTCGCCAGAAGCGGCTTAGTTATGCTGGCCACATAACCTGGAAGCTGTACACCGGCTCCCTCAGCCAATAAAGCGCGATGAGCGCCGCAGCCCCAGAGTCGGTCACGACTGGACCTAATGGTCAGAGGTCCCTTTACCTTTTAAGGACAAATTGAGGTTGGTGGTACAGAGCCCCATTTGTCCTAACGGACCAGTCTCCACTGCCTTGCTCTCATAGAATCATGGAGCAAATGTTGTCCGCAGGGACCTCATCTGTTCTCCAGTAATTCTCCAGATTATAGACAGAGGCTCCGAGATTACATTTGCAAGCTTCTTTAGTACCCTTGGGTGCAGCTCAATGAGATTTGAATTCATTTAAAGTAGCAGCTTAGAGCAACACACAAGATAATCTAAACAGGCCTTCAAGAATGATCTACCTGATGGTAAGTTATCTGCTTGCTCAGCCACGAATACTAGATGATATCCGACTAAGTAATACTCTAAGTACTAGAGAGTGAAAGATTGATTCAGAATAGATCACTCAGATTCCTAGGCCTGAAATAAGTTTCAAATATTCTAGGCAGCAATATTTAACTACCATATTTTTTGCTCTATAAGACTCACTTTTCCCCTCCTAAAAAGTAAGGGGAAATGTGTGTGCGTCTTATGGAGCGAATGCAGGCTGCGCAGCTATCCCAGAAGCCAGAACAGCAAGAGGGATCTCTGGTTTTGCTGCGCAGCGATCCCTCTTGCTGTTCTGGCTTCTGGGATTCAGAATATTTTTTTCTTGTTTTCCTCCTCCAAAAACTAGGTGCATCTTGTGGTCTGGTGCGTCTTATAGAGCGAAAAATACGGTACTTAGGAAACCAAGTGAGTAGCATTTTTTAACACACACCTAGAATCACATTATTCTGTACTTGTGAGCCGGTTAGCAGATTAAGAAGCAGATTTCCTATGGTTTGGGCTCTTGTGTCCTCCCTATTCATTCCTCCCCTTGCCCCACATCCACCTCCCAACCCAGTTCATTCTTCAGCATGCTCTCCTCACCTCCCCAACCCTGATATTTACATCCCTACCACACCTGTGCTTCTCTCTTCTCCTGCTACCTTTCGACACTCCCAAACCTAGATTCAAATTTGTAGTCCATTTTCTAACTGCCCAAACGAACAAAAGGCAAAGCCTAAAGCATTCCAAGCAAAAATACATCTCACATTGCCCTAAACTGAAATCAGCATCTCCACTGACAAAGGGATTAGAGAAATTAAGGATCTGTTCCAATCCCTACAACTGTACTGATGGCAACAGCAGCTACAGGAGACTTCTTCTTTGGCGATCACTCCTAGCGTAGTGGTGTCCTCTCACATTACCAAGCACATTCCACTCGGTAGCTAAACTGCCTTGCCAAGTAGAGCAGTCGGGGATGGGAGAAGGATATTTTCCGCTGCCTCCACCCGCACCTCCAACGCTTGCCCCAAACAGCATCATCAACACTGTAGGTGGCATCACTGCTCCAGGATAGTAACACAGGAAGCTGCCTGATACACTGTCAGACCAATGGTCCATCTAGCTCTGGAGTGTCTGCAATGATTGGCAGTGGCTCTCCAAGGTTTAGAGAGAGGGCACCTTCCCCAGTCCCAGCTGAAAACATTGGGGATTGAACCTGGGACCTCCTAAATGTAAAGCAGATGCTCTACCATTGAGCTACAGATACAGCTACAGCTACACTTGAGCTACAGCTACACTACACCAATCACTACTGCTACTACTACTACTACTACTACTAATAATAATAATAATAATAATAAATGACTTATACCCTGCCCATCTAGATAGGTTTCTCCAGCCGCTCTGGGCAGCTCCCAACAGAATATTAAAAATGCGCTAAAACATCAAACATTAAAAACTTCCCTAAAGAGGGCTGCCTTCACATGTCTTCTAAAAGTCAGATAGTTGTTTGTTTCCTTGACATCTGATGGGAGGGCGTTCCACAGGGCGGGTGGCCACTACAGAGAAGGCCTCTGTCTGGTTCCCTGTAGCTTCACTTCTTGCAGTGAGGGAACGGCCAGAAGGCCCTAGGGGCTGGAGTTCAGTGTCTGAGCTGAACGATGGAGTGGAGATACTCCATTAGGTATACAGGGCTGAAGCCGTTTAGGGCTTTAAAGGTCAGTACCAAAGCTTTTAATCGTGCTTGGAAATGTACTGGGAGCCAATGTAGATCTTTTAGGACCTGTGCAGAAGTGCATTGCCCGAATGGGCTTCTATTTCTTTGTCATGTCAGTAGGGCAGAGAATGAAGCCGCTAGCTAAATGATACACAACTTACATAAATCCAGAGACCCATTACAGTAACAGCTGCCAATGTGGCAGCATTTGAAGTCTTCCCCTGGCATCCATGAAGGCTACCTACTCGGTGTCCCCCTTAGTTATGACGTGGTGAGAATGGTTACCTTTTTCACTCTTTAAAAGTACATAAAGCTGGAGGAGGGAGTTAGAAGAGTAACACTTTACTCACTTTCCTTTTTCAGCACTTATTTAGCTTAAATTGCTTCTTTAAGTAGATTTTTTATTTCCCGAAATGCACACATTTAAAAATCCACATCTGATCATGTACTTGTAAGCTGCTTAAGAGTTGTTGTTTTCAATAAACTAGTTGTTTTAAAATTTTGTTAAATAAATAAATGTGCTCGGTGCCCTTGCCTTGGCCATATATGTTACCAAACAGATGGCTGTCACAATTTGCTTGAACAGTACCAAAGAAAGGATTTGTTGGGGGAGCAACAGTGTAAAATAATTCTAAGGGTGTACACAATTCCATCCCCACAAAATGAGCAATGGACATTCATTCATGGCACACTACCTGCTGCTGCCCGCAACGATCTCAGGGCAAAATTTGTATAATATTTATTGGCAGAGGAAAATATTTGGCACAAGTAACTAACTAGCATGTGGAAGACGCAAGTGCTACTTGCAAGCTAAACTTACATAAGAAAGGTCATAGAAAATTCATTGGCTCACAAACCGTATTTCCCTTGACCTTTTTACATAGGTTCTTATTCTTATAAGCTACGGAGAACATTTCCACAAAACATTTTTGCCCTTTCAAAACCCTTTATCGAAGACTAAACTAGCTGCTTTTTTCTAATCCCTTTTAAAGGCCACACAATCAGAAGTCACAACTGTAAGGAAAGCCTGTATTTACCTACCCAACTCATTCCATTAAGATTCCCTCAATCAATTTGACATGTGCCATGGAAGCATCTCACCTGAACAAGTTGACCCAGCAGGGTTTTGCGTGTTCCACGAAATTTATTTCTCAGGGACAAGCCACGAAAGGTTCTGTTACAACAGCCTTGCCCGACCTGGCTGTTTAGGACTCAGATGCCCATCAGCCCCAGCCAGCATAGTCAATGGGAGTTGTATTCCAACAGCTACTGGAATGCACCAACAGTGGCACTCAGCCATGCTGCACCCATTTGGGAGCCATCATGTGGAGAAGTGTATCTCTGGCAAGGCCTTGCACTCCTCCAGCCAATCTCTCTGGGTGCAGGGTGTTCCCAACCTTGCATATACAGCGGTACCTCATGTTAAGTACTTAATTCATTCCGGAGGTCCATTCTTAACCTGAAACTGTTCTTAACCTGAAGCACCACTCTAGCTAATGGGGCCTCCCACTACTGCCGTGCCGCTGGAGCACGATTTCTGTTCTCATCCTGAAGCAAAGTTCTTAACCCAAGGTACTATTTCTGGGTTAGCGGAGTCTGTAACCTGAAGCGTCTGTAACCGAGGTACCACTGTAGTTTG
This sequence comes from Podarcis tiliguerta, assembly GCF_965153285.1. Taxonomy (NCBI): domain Eukaryota; kingdom Metazoa; phylum Chordata; class Lepidosauria; order Squamata; family Lacertidae; genus Podarcis; species Podarcis tiliguerta. The sequence goes on from NC_139534.1 coordinate 22,657,943, forward strand.
TTAAGGGTGCTGAGAGTGGTTGAGATCCGTATTCCCATCGGAGAGCTGCAATGCCCAGACTTCCTGGGGAAAATGAATGACTGTTGAACAACTCTGAAAATTGTAGCTCTCTGAGGGAAATAAGGGTCTCCTAACATTCAGCACCCTTAACAAACGACAGCCTCTAAGATTAAGTGGTGTGCCCTTAACAAATATGTACATATTTGGCTCTAACAAGCGAGCAGATGTGCAAATATGTGTTCTCCAGGCATTCCTTCCTGAAGCTGACAGCACCACCTCACATTTACTAATACGTTTTCAGATTTCTGCCCTGATCTACCTAGGGGCATATTATCTTTAAGCAGCATCAGATTTGCAGAAAGGCAGGGTCTAAGTCCTATGTAAATCAAGATTAAAACTTATTTTAAAGTCCCTGATTAAACATTAATTCTGGCATCCAACAGCCTACATGCATTCCACCTACTACTAGTAAGAATTAATAAGTCTGTGAATGATCAACCAAATAAAAATACAGTCAAAGGATCCATGCACTGTTTAGGATTTTTTCTATTATTAAGTGCTCTAGAAATTCTCTGCAAATACATAAAAAATAACTTTTGCTATTGGAACAGCTTATTAATGGTGTCCAAGACTTACAAAGATTAATGGACTGGGAGTGAGAAGTGTTTGGCCACGCCCTACTCTCCAGACTCTTAACGCAAATCTCCAGTAGAATGAATTGCAAACTCCAACTAATTTGCTTCTTCCAATAGTTTGAAGCAAGAGCCACCAACATGGTGCCTCCAGATGTTGCTAGTATACAACTCCCATCATCCCAGATCATTGCCCATGATGGCTAAGGCTAACGTTGTTGGGAGCCAAACAACATTTGGAGGGCATGTTGACTTAACCCTGATATACACTAAAAGAGAAACATTTGTTAACAGGTTGGATATGACTGAGATGACCAAACAGTTCAACCAAAAAGATCTGATTAAAATTTACAGGTTCGCTAGTACCTGACCTGAAGTTCAAGGTGCATTTCTAATGCTGAAGTTCGATGATATTTTGCATCAGGACAGTTCAATTCATAAGGAATAGGTGCCCTTCCATTGCCGTTCATATACTGAAAAGTTTTCTGGGTAGTGGATAGCTGATTGGATGTAGTGATTTTAAAACTGCATATATGACTGAATAATAAAAGAGGTGATTGCTGCATTACTTGAAGCCACTGTGACAATCTTTACCTGGATCCATTTTTAAGAGGACCAAGACTTAGGGTTGCTGGCTAGCTTGTATTCTTAGCTCTAATTCTACATACAGCTTTGTGTGGGTCTGTGAATCAATTCCGCTATTGTTATTTTTCTCCTTTTCTACATCAAAAAAGTGGTGTAGCAAAAAGCAAAGTTTCTGATTGAACACAAAGCATTTCTACTTTGTTAGTATTCAGTTCAGGACCTGCACAATACAATTCTAGCCATGTTCATATTATTTTACCTTTTAAAAACAGTTATCTGTATAATTGCATGATAAACACTGCAAAACAGAAAGTGGCTATCTGCCATATTTTGAGCCCAACTATTGCACGCCCAGCAAAGCGGGTGGGGTAGGGTATCTGTGCACTTGACTTCTGTTCACAGAGCATAACCCACCCGCTTCTTATCCTACCCTTTCCAGCCTCCATGCCCCCCAAATCTGCTCTGGAGATTTGAAGGAAATCTCATTGTGAGGGGAGAGGAGGCACTCACACAAAATTGGATTTCATCCATTCAGCCCAATCAAATCCTGTTAACCTATACAGTTTATTTGACGAGATATTACAGGTAAGATTTTGCCAAGCCGTCTTTATAAATATACACACTTACTATTTTTTTCTTCTCGGCTTTTAGAACTTCTAAAGCGTCATCTAAAGAAGAAGATTTAAATCAATATTTAATACCAAGGTGACATGTCAAATATGCATGCATATGCAATAAATAAAAACATTCATACTCTGAATTTGAATACAATATGTTGACCAGCATTCGAGTATAACATTAGCAAACCCCCTGTCTCTTGGTTAATTAATGGAAGAGTTTTTTAAGATGCATCATCATTCACAAGCAGTTTACCATTTTTACTGCAACTGAATGTGGTGAATTATGAACCTTTTAATGTAACACTTTATCAATCAAGCTGCTATTAGAACTAAAATTGTTTTGACCCATCATAAGAACTTCAATAAAAAAGGCAAAAATATTGATGTGAAACTGTGGATGAAGGCATGCCACTTAATAAAGATGTGAATTTGGCTGAAGGTTAAGTAAGAGTATTGCAGTGAGTTATACATATTAAACATGGGGCTACCTCTGAAGATGGTTTGGAAATTTCAGTTGGTGCAGAATTCAGTGGCAAGGCTGCTCACCAGGGCAGGATGGTTTGAGAATATAACACCAACCCTGGCCCGAATGCACTGGCTGTCAACTAGTTTCCAGGCCCAATTCAAAGTGTTGGTTTTGATCTATAAAATCTTAAACGGCTCAGGACTGCAATACCTCAAGAACCACCTCTCTCCATATGAACTGACCCAGACCCTGAAATCATCATCCAAGGCCCTTCTTCCTCCATGAGACATCCAGAGAGTGTCAACATGAGAATGGGCCTTTTCTATTGCGGCTTCGCATTCATGAATGCTCTTCCCAGGTAGACTCACCTGGTGCCTTCACTACATAGCTTTAGCTACCAGGCAAAAACATTCCTCTTCTCACAGGCCTTTAGCAAATGAATCTATGGCCTTTTAGACTGGGGTGTGTGTGTTGTTTTGTCTGTTATTATGTTATATATTTTTGTGTTTTTATACTGCACAAAACCATGATCATTTGATGGAAGGCAGTATATAAATTTCGTAAATAAAATACAAAAATAAAAATAAGCTTCTCAATATCAATTGTTAAATGTCACCCCCAGAATTAGTGTGTGTTATCAGAAATTCACAATTAATAAAATCTCTTTTTGCCTAAACAAATTATTGATAGTCGAAAAGCCATTCTACTGAGATATAAGAAAAGAAACACCATAAAAATGCAGTTTTAACACTTTGCTAAACTTCTTTGGGGGCTGGGATGGAAATGCATGTGGGATTTTTCATTAAGTTAACACTATTCCATTTTCAAACTCAATAAACTCAATGTAGGAAGCCACTATCAAAGTAGCAGTAAAACATATCTGTTGCAAGCCCTCTAGTGAGGGCCTATATTAATTCTGTAAAGGGCCTAGCACACCTACAGGGTTTGTGGAGCAGTAGGCTTTTAAGGGTTTAAGCAGAAAGGAACGTGTCAAGATGCAGTAATGAACAGAGAAACGACTCGCAAAGGGCATCAAACTGTGAAATGTAACAGGTTTGTTATAAACCAGCCTTTGCGAACTTGGCATCCTCCAAATGTTCTGGACTACATGTGGTGGTGGCTGATGGGACTTACTGTCCAAAACATCTGGAGAGTACCAGGCAGGCAAAGGCTATTGTTATTCAAACAAGGTTCTGGGCTGTTTGGAAATAGAGAGAGCTAATGCAACAAAGGGACTGGATGTTGAATGAAACTGGAAAAACCAGGTTGGCATCTTCACCGTGAAGCTTGCTAACTGGCCTTGGGTAAAATCACTCTCACTGGGTTGTTGCAGTTTTAAGATCCAAGGAAGAAAGGCATAAGTGAACAAGTGACTTTTACAGCCACTTATGTTGCAAACAATGCTCACACCTATGTGACTGTGAATATGGCAAAAGAACAACAGATTTCAGCCACAAGCCACTAGCATGAGAAAGGCTGCATAAGAAATAACTCTCAAGCCTGGGGTTCCTCTCATTTCCCTAGGAAGCCCATGTGCACATTACCTCCAAGTACATTACCTCCAGTCCACATTACCTCCAGGTAGATTTGCCTTAGCTAAGTAAAGATTTCTTCTGCCATTTTCCTTTTTTAAAAAAAATCATTTAAATGAGAAAGGAAGAAGCAACATCTGTCATGAAAAGCCACTGCTCCAATCACAACTGTCCATGCAGAAGCAACAGCAAGTTCTTTGGTGCCATGGTAACCCTAAGTTTTGGGCAAAATTCATTAACAAGCAGAACTTAAAAGTAGCAAAATAAAGAGAGGAAGCTGCAATTAATTTTGTAACCTGCATTGCTGTCATGACATCAATACAGCCTTTGAGAGTCAATTCCACCACCTGAGTTCTAACTCACCTTTTAAAAGAATTTATCAGTCATAGACCAACAAAAAATAAGTATAAGACTCTTATCAGGTTCTCGGGAAACTGAATCATGTTTAACAGTAGCACATGGGATTCTAAACCAGACCCTTTCTGTGGGCACAAATGTCATGCAAGTGAGGACAACAAAACCAGGCACTCTTTAATAACCAAGGGAAGAAAAGGGTCTTCAGTAGGTTAACCTAGGACAGTCCTGCTAAGGCTGCATCCAACTTCAGATTAAATCCATATTGTTGTTGCTATTGCCATTATTATACATCTCAACTTCCTTCCAAAATGAAGTTGATTCCCATTCCTCTCACCATTTTAGCTTCACAACAATCCTGAGGTAGGTTAGACTCAGAAATAGTGTCTGAGCATATATTTCTCCAGTTCTCCAGTCCAACGTTCTAATAACCATTAGACCACAAAGGCTGCTTCATAACTTAGAACAAACACATACTTCCTTGATTCCAGTGATGCTTTGATGTATATTGGGTACAATACACAAGTATCTAAAATACTGTGAATTTACCAAAAGATAAATTACTCATAATTACTTTCTATTAATATAGCAAGATAAGTGTATTTAAATATCCTTTGCTATTCAGCTTTCAGACACATTTAAGTACCTAACAATTAATCCATTCATCTTCAAAACATTTTATATTCATTTTCCATTTTATAGCTGACTATAAGGTTGAGTAGATTTCCTGAAGTCTTAAAAGAAACTCACTCATAAATCTCACCTACAAAACCATCCACAAGGTATTTTAACACGAGACAACTATAGGTTATGTAATTGTATCTATACAGTCCCAATCTGGGGGTGGGGGGGTGGATAAGGAAAAATACACTTACTGTTTCTTTCTGTTCTTTTAGAAAAGAAGAAAATGAGGAGTGTTCTTATACACCAAATTCTGTGGGGAAAGAAAGAATTTCCACTATTAAAATCTAGGCAAAAGGAAACTGAATGTGCCATTCTTCACTATGGATGGAATTAACTTCCTCAGCAGACTTCAACATAACTTAATCTAAAACTTCACAATTAATGCTAGTCTCAAAAAGCAACTAGGGACAAATCAGCTTGCTTCACAGAAACCTCGTTTAATATTAGCAGAATGGGTTCCTTACATGGATTGTTTTAAAAGTGTTTAAAAGAAAGAGCGTTTAGATTGCAAAATAGAATCCCTTGAGTGCAAAGTATGTGAATGATAACAGTGATCCAAACAAGCCCATGCCCCAACTTGGACATTTATACTGTCTAGACTTTCAGATCACTTTCAGAAAACCCTAATTTCTTCCCAGTTGTGAAAACAAGGTCCAGAGTGTGGCCTGTCACATGCTTTAGGCTGATGACATGTTGAGACATCCCCATGGTTGTCATGGCCACCATAACGTCCTGAGCCATCCCAAAGCCAACCGCATTGGCATGAATGCTGAAGTCCCCCCAAAACCAGCAGTCTGAGAATCCTTAGAGAGGAGGACTGCTGGGCAGTGAGGTGGGTGGTAAACCAGCAGAAACCCTAACCTGTCCTGCTTACCCAGCATCAGGATCAAACAACCTATTCTCTTACATTATATCAATTCTTTACTGCATTCATAGATCGCCTTTCCCAATTGTCAAAACCACTCTGAACACTGTACTCCATAGGAGACCCGATCAATGCTGAATAGAGCAGCAGTTGTAACATTCTAAGTCCGGGGGGGGGGGGTGATCCTGCTGAAGCAACTCCCTAGTTGTTAGACAGCATAAAGACCTAAGCACTTGAACTCCTGGCTTTTACCCCCTCCCCTTACCGAAGTACTACAAAACTACTGTGTGAAAGACAGGCAAAGGGTCTCAGCAGGCCTTATGCTCAAATTGTTCTGAATTGCAAGCTCTGTTCATTGTGAAGCGAACAACTTCACTATGAGTAGAACTCAGCCCATAACTACACTATTATCAGTTTGACCACGACAGCCATTTTATCATGGAAAAACCAGCAGCCTCAATATACCGTATGTTAAGCCCTATAGGACGCACTTTTCCCCCTCCAAAAATGAAGGGGAAATGTGTGTGCGTCCTATGGGGCGAATGCAGGCTTTTGCTGAAGCCTGGAGAGCAAGAGGGATTGGTGCGCACCTACCCCTCTCACTCTCCAGGCTTCAGGAAGCTCTCCGCTAGCCGTGGGAGAGCTGCGTGACTTCGCGTAGCTCTCCCACAGCTAGCGGAGAGCTTGCCTGCACCCAGAAGCTTGGGGCGCGCTGAGCTCAGCACGCCCCAGGCTTCGGGGTTCGCACAGCTCTCCGCTAGCTGTGGGAGAGCTGCGCGAAGTCACACAGCTCTCCCACGGCTAGCGGAGAGCTTGCCTGCACCCAGAAGCTTGGGGTGCACTGAGCTCAGCACGCCCCAAGCTTCAGGCTTCGCGCAGCTCTCCGCTAGCTGTGGGAGAGCTGTGCAACTTGCGCAGCCTGCGCAGCCTGTTCTAGGGGCTGGAGTCAGGGGGAAGCTCCGGCTTCCCCCACCCCAGCCCCGCACCTGGGGGAGAAATAAAAATTTGTTTCTTTATTTCCCCCCCCCCAAAAAAAAACTAGGTGCGTCCTATGGGCCGGTGCGCCCTATGGGGTGAAAAATACGGTACTTTGTCATGCCAAAACAGTCCTTTGACTTGGCCCTGACACAATACAGGCTGACCAATACAATGAGGCGTTTTTGAAAGTCACACTAGATCAAGAGTTTTGCAAGCAATTTCATTCTATGAATTGCAAAACACCTTTTGCACAAGATGCATGATCATGAAAAAGACTATTTAGGTGTAAGTTGAGAAGCATAAATGTTTTTAGCAATCACTTCTTTTTTCCAAGAGATCAGCAGATCAGAGAAGTATTAATGTTTCGATTACTATTTTAGTATGCAGAGTCAAAAATGAAGGTTTATTTTCAAAAATGTATTCAAGAAAATCCTTGCATAATGAATTTGTGCAATGTTTTAGAATTAAAGAAGTAAAAACATGTTGTTATTTTCTCAACTTTTCAAACAGGAATTGAAATGCAGGCATCTAGCTAGGCAAACTACATATTCCTGGAAGCCAGCTCATTTTGCCAGCACTAGTAATACAATCAGACCCTCGAGAGTAAGCCAAAACAGCAACAACTGTTGCTGAACAGGGAACAACTGCCAATTGGAAAAGGCAGGCTTAATTTACTTGCTTAAGGATGAAAAACGTCGAGAACTAGGGCTGGGGATCCCACCAGATGTACGGTGCAGCTCCACAACTTGACCACAAACAAAGACAAGTTGGCAACTGCTTACCAATCATTCATTTCCTGCGAGGAAGAAAACTAAACTATTCTGGGGACAGACGAAGAGTGGGACTGCATTTTTTGCAAGTCATAGAAGTCGAAATTTAAGTTCTGGGCCACATACCTCCAAACATACCTGAACACTGAAATGCACTGAAAGATCCCGCAAAAGACTCAGCAAACAGCAGACACCAGTGTCTTGAACAGTGACAACACACCCTTCGCATTAATTATCAACATGGAAGTGTTGAGGGGACACTTGCTCCCTATATGCCGCCATTAACAATAAGTTCTGAAAGGTTTGTCTCAAAACAGATTGCTAACAAAAGTGTGCAAAATTATTGCATCATAAGGTGCTTTGCAAAAAATTACCAAGGAAACATTTAAAAATTGAAAATAATAAAACTGTACTATAAGAGACGACCAGCATAAAAGACAAATACAAAACCAGCACAGAAATACATCAAATACAGCAGAAAACTAAAACAAGCTTCAAATGCACACTAAATTACCAAGCATAGCATAGGGACTTAAAAACAAGTTCTAAAAAGGCCTACTAAGAGAAAAGAAAAAACTTAACCTGGTGAGGAAAAGACAACTTATGAGGGCACCAGGTTAGCTTCCTTGGGGAGAATATTTCATACCCAGAGGCAACCATTATAAAGGTCCTCTAATATTAAATGTATATAAATTTGGCTTGGACCAGGCAGGGTAAGTAAAAATATGGATACACCTGAAATATAAATTTCCCACTAAATAGTTTCACTAGTAACAACAGACTCAAAAAGCAACCAATTGTGTTACATAAGCATTAGATTCCTATGCATTAAAAACCCAAAGGAGTGTCCCTATGATCAGATTATCCAACTGGGTCAGTCTGAGTAGATTTTGCTAACTAATCACTTGCTGTTCATGGATGCTGGACTTTTCAAATAGCAATACAGATTTGCATTTGCCACATCCCCAAACAACGATGACCTGGGTCTGGCATCTAACAAACAAGAAAATAGCTCATATAAAATAAAGTTGTCAAATAACTTAGAATACTGAATTATTAATTTTTAAACAATAGACTGCATTGAGGAAGTAAATTGTAATTGAGGAAGTAAATTGTAGTGGCCAGTTTCTCAGAGTAACTTTTCCCCTTCTCTCTAGAACAGGATCCAACTCTTAATCTAATTTCATTTAAGTAGGGAAGTCTGAAGGGGGAAGGGTGGGGAAGCCAAAATTGACAAAACTCTGTAAAGGGTTGCCTCAGTGCCTATATTTTCTGCCCACACCAGCTGTATCTTCTCGAAGTCCATCAGTCCAATATTCCAAACTGCCCTCATTATGTGTTTCAGTTAACTTTTATGCGCAATGATGTTGCCGCTTAAAATGGGTTAACTTAAAAGCTATTCAGAAATCAAAATAATTACCTTACACTTCAGAAATCTGCTCTTTCAGAAATATGCCCACCAGTTTAGATTTCAATGACAGCCATCAACTCTGATGGCTTTAAAAGAAGATTAGACAAATTCATAGAGGACCTTAGAAAATGGCAACATAATTCTGCATACCAATTTCTGGGGTACCCAATCAGAAGAGTGCTATTGCCCTCATATCCTGCTTGTGGGCTTCCCAAAGGCATCTGGTGAGAAAACATGGAAGACAAGATGCTGTGCTAGCAAGGCTTTGGTCTGATCCACAGGTCTCTTCTTACGTAGAGATATTCTGCTACATTAACCTTTTCAAAAACCGCCTGTAAATTATGACAACCCTGAAATATATACACCCTTACTACAACTCACTAGGCATCACCACTAGAAAAAAGGAGCTTGCAAAGAAGTCATGTTTTACTTACATCAGCGGAAATGCAAACAGTGGAAGAGTCATGACGAACCTTGCTGTCCACTCATCAGGCAGATACCACAAGTAGATAATTAGACAGCTAATAAGGTAGAGAACAGATGAATAGAGGATAAACCTTCCAACCCATAGCTTCTGCTGCCTCTGGTTTTTCTCTCTAAACTCTTCTAGTGCCTGGATATCCTGTAAATTAAAAACAAATCTTTTGAGCATTTAACCTCATGTGCCAAGATTGTACATTCCAGCCATTTTATCTTGAGACAGAAGAATGAAGCCAGGTACTGTAATGAATATACTTAACATCCTTGGTTTATTTAACCTAAGGCATGATCTGTGAGTGGTGTGCAGCAACACACATGCACAGCCCTCGCACAAGGGCAATCTTCTGCACACTGCGCATGGGGAAGCAGGGAAAAGCATAGGGAATCCTGTGATTGGGAGGAAGATGAATGAAATTATGCTGGCCTTATCAACCCAAAGTTTTCACTATATTTTTTCCTATTTCTAAAATAAGTACTATTAAGCTGAATTTAAAAATCTCCGGTCCTGGATAACACAATATGCCCGGGACAATGATAGAAACAAGGAAAGTGTGAAGTTTTAGCTTTCATGTGAGGTTATTTTCCAGAATCACTGTGGACTCAGTACATCAGATGGCCAATATTCCCTGCCCCCATGTAACATCCTGATCCTAACCATTTTTACTTTGAAGCCGTTTCCATCGATTTTGATGGAACTGCAGTCCTAGGAAGTATCATTGGCTGTCATATAAGGCTTGTGAATAGCCAGTTACTTGGAGTAACCAACGATCATGTAAGCATTTGTAAATTAAAAGGTGAGTTGACTGTTCTTCTAAGCACTGACTGTGCTAACAATTACTATGTGGGTGGGCAGGCATGGTCTTAAATCAGGCATAGGCAAACTTGGCCCTCAAGATGTTTTGGGACTACAACTCCCATCATCCCTGACCACTGGTCCTGTTAGCTAGTTTGCCTATGCCTGTCTTAAATTGTTGGCATTTGGAACAAGGATGGCAGGGACAGCATCCAAAACAGCAGTTGGTTTGCTGTTTCCCTGCACACTCTTTTTCCCTTATTTGAATCATGGTCAGTGTCTACAATGATATGCACCCACATAATGTATGCTGTAAACATCGGCCCAGTTTGCATGTCACTTTAGACAATAGCTAATTTTTAAACAATGGCTTAAGCAGCAGCATGTCTCAGTTTGTTGCTCATTCACATTAAACCATAGTTTAAAATGAACTGCATGTTTAATGCAACAACCAAAACAGATCTTTCTGAACAGATTTTTAGACCCCTAACAACCGATTATCTGAGAAGGTACAGCTGATATCAAGTATATTAAAATTTGTGATCTATTTGCCATTCCTTCATAGAACCAGCCTTAATGTATTGACAGTGTCCAATTCCAACCATAAAAGGCAACTGCTGACACTTGAAAGAATGTTAAGAATCTTAGATTTAGTTCTTAAGGCAAGCAATAAGAGATCAAACATACCTTATCTATTTTTTCCAATACTTCTATTGTGGAAGACTTTGTCTGCTTACAAGGGAAAGAAAAAAAGCTGTGAAAATTTGCCCTCAATATCTAAGTAATAATAAACATATAGCCAACAACTGAATATCAGATATATAGGAAAATGTAATGATTAGCACTACACAGAGTACCGCACTACAGTGGTACCTCGCAAGACGAATGCCTCGCAAGACGAAAAACTCGCAAGATGAAAGAGTTTTTTGTTTTTTGAGTTGCTTTGCAAGACGAATTTCCCTATGGGCTTGCTTCGCAAGACGAAAACGTCTTGCGCCTTTTTCTTAAAACCATCAATGCATTCCTATGGGAAACCGTGTTTCGCAAGACGAAAAATTCACAAGATGAAAAAACTCGCAGAACGAATTACCGTAATTTCGTCTTGCGAGGCACCACTGTACGTATCTTCAAACCTCATTTTGAATATTACCATCCCAAGTTCCTCTGTCACATCATGCCAACATGATATATGCCACAAGTGACAAACAACAACATACTTAAGAGAAACATTTAAAACAAAAGCTCCATGATTTTTCCAATAATCAAATATCCCTCCCTCAGATTACATGAGGAAAGTAACACAATATGAAGACCATCATCAATATTTACAGAGTAGTGGAGGAATTTCAAGAGTAGCACATTCTATACCATACACACATAGAACAGCATTGGTCTTATGGATCAAAGATGTGGTGCACAAACGCAGTAGATCATTTAAGAATATGTGAAAGTTCACCAGGAAGTGAAGAAAGTTGTGAAACTGAAAATGTATGAACAGATGAAGAAAGGGGGAAAGAAAATAAATAAGCACAGGGAAATTTTTAATTGATTCTCATATTTGAAAGTAGCCTTTATATAATAAAACCATGGCACATGTATTTTTCCAAGTTTGTTCTCTCATCCCTGCTTATTCAAATTCAGCAAACACACCACCATGCTGCAGATAAGCAACTGAAAGAAGGAACCTGGTGAACCTTCCTTGAAATTGTTTGAATGTCCTTAGGTCTTTCAAAAAAAAAAATAATGTGTTCTTCGGCTCAATACTCCAGGACAGGAAGGTGAAAATAAACTTGAGAAGAACACAATGGTCTATTTGAAGATAAAATGTACCTGCCTGATCTTAATCTACAAAAAAGAAAAAAACAGAGAACATGAGACTATGGTTGGAGACAGATTTGCATTGGCAGAAAGAGCTAAGATACTATGGACACTCCAGGAGGAATGGGCTGGAGGCATGACTTGCACCCGTTCCCCCTTCACCTTGGCCGCTCCTCTGACCCTCTGAAGCAGCTTTTCAGGGGAACAGGGATCTACAGGGGGAAATCAGGGGAAACGGTTTCACCTGCTTCTACAGCAAAATATCTCATGGGCAGGGACATCTATGCGCAAACATGGACCCTAGGCAACTATAGGTATGCATACCTGTGTACACACATGCACTCTAGTCTCTCCTTCTCTCTCAGTGATAGTTAAAAGGAGATAAACTAGATTGAGGAACAGGTAACTTGTAGTGATTGGAAAATGTTTAAAGTTCTGCTAAACTGCATCATGATCATGCACACAAGCATACAAAAGTGATTGGGTCCTATGCCTTAACACGCTAACAAATGAGGAAGGGACATTGGCAGCATGACTGTTCAGTGCTAAGTTTCTTGACATTCCTACAATAAACAGTGCTGAGGGTAATTTTTGGTAAGATAAATTTCTTGTGTAATCAACAGGGCAAAAACACAATGACTGCAGTAATTGAAGATTCTTTCTCCAACATGATAGCCAGCGCTATAGAGTGGCAGCGCTCTGGGCTAGGGAGTAAAGGTAAAGGGACCCCTGACCGTTAGGTCCAGTCATTAATGACTCTGGGGTCACGGCGCTCATCTTGCTTTATTGGCCAAGGGAACTGGCATACAGCTTCCGGGTCATGTGGCCAGCATGACTAAGCTGCTTCTGGCGAACCAGAGCAGCACACAGAAATGCCGTTTACCTTCCTGCCGGAGCGGTACCTATTATCTACTTGCATTTTGACGCGCTTTCAAACTGCTAGGTTGGCAGGAGCAGGGACTGAGCAATGGGAGCTCACCCCGTCGTGGGGATTCGAACTGCCGACCTTCTGACCAGCAAGCCCTAGGCTCTGTGGTTTAAACCGCAGCGCCACCCGCGTCCCTCCTGGGCTAGGGAGACTTGGGTTCAAATCTCAGCTCAGCAACTGAAGTTTCCCAGATGCCCTACAGTATGTCAGTATTATCTGCAGTGTTCAGAACAAGAACCAACTATGTGTATAGTTATGAGTCTATAGAGTTGAGCTCCTTCAGGGAAGAGGAGGGAAGCAAATAATGCAAATATGCACACATATCAATCCATGTACAAATTCTCACATACAACAGTGTTAACATCTTCTTGGTACCTTAGTAAAAATACTTTTTCCTTCATGCATGAAGGAGCCTCATTCCTTATTTAAGTCAATGAGTCTTTTCTAGAGTAAGTGAAGTATGAAATTTGCTCACTTAGGTAAACATACGCCACATATACAAAATACACCTGCAAACCAACAGCACTATGTTCTCTATATGACTAAGAAGGCGGCTGTTGCCTTATGTCCAAGCATAGGAAGAATTGTCATATATTATTTATATATTTCAGTGCTCACGGCAGCATCTGTAAGCCACAAGTATCTTAACCAAGGTAGACATAGCTTTCACTTAATTACATTTTCAATCTCAGTGCCAAAGAAAACTTACTTATTTGTTTATAAAGAATGCTTATAGCCCAGAGAGGCTCTCAAAGTGTGTGGCACAAGGAACAGCCATAACATAGCCGCATGCTATGGGCCGTAGCTCAGTGACAGAGCATCTGCTTTGCATGCAAAAGGTCCCAGGTTCAATCCCTGGCATTTCCAGGTAGGACTGGCAATGTCCCCTGTCTAAAATCCTAGAGAGCCACTGCCAACCAGCGTGGATCTCCACCTTCTATTGAAGTATGCACTGATGACCCAAGCAGAGGTAGTGGGGCCAATAAGCTGGAACATGCTCAGCTCATGATGGAGGCAAGCCTTTCCTTTCTTGAACTGAGAAATAGGCTACTTTCCAATGATATTTAAGGGTTTACCTATGCCGGTTCAGTGCAATCTTATTGACAATTCAAGTGAACACCAAGGGAATTCATTCAGGTGCTCTCAACAGGCCATCACCTTGACTAATTTTAGCAGGATTGGGATTTAACAACTCTAATCGGAGCTACTGTCCTCGCAGCCAGAGCTCCCCTTCCCTCTCTCTGATCTGCAACACAAGGGTGATGATAATGGCCTACTTTACAGTGTTTTTATAAAGCTGACTGATAATATATATTCTGAATACTAAGCAAGTACTATTTTTTGTTCATGGTCCAAAAACAGTTAAATGTGATCCAAAACAAATAAAGGTGGGCTTCTCATTAACAGAAAGGCCGTGCTGCTCCACAGGCTATTTTTCAGAGGTCACAAAACTGGCATACGAACACTCAGCAGATTTCATGCCAACAAATACTTTTTTTATAGACAATGAACAGCTACATAATTAGTGCTTGACTGTTGATGGCATACTCTTCCAGATCTTCTGCCCAAGGCATCTGCTCCAAATAGAACTAAATACAATCCCAACAAAATAAAAAATATACTTAAGCCCACCGACTTTAACTTACAAAGAGTGCAATCCTATCCCTTGTCAGGCAGTGGTATGACAGGAGTATAGCAGCAGTGCCACTAAGCTGGCCAGGGTGGAAGTTGGAGGGGGGGGGGGAGAATAAACCCCTGCTCCACACTAGGCCCGCTCGAAGCTGGCATAACAATCAGGCCTGATGCTATTGGGTGGTGACAATGGGGACACCCAGGGTCCAGCAGATCCCAAACCAGCTCAGCCCCACCCTCTCCCCTGGAACACCTTGTTTTGGTACTTTCCATGGGCTACTGTCAATGGGAACCCAACTGGCAGGCACAACCGGGAGCTCTGCGTCAGAGGAGTGACAACAGCATCACTCCATGGCTGGAGGCTGATGGAGCTATTTTGGGCTGGGTGGAGGGAGAAGTCTATCCTGTTCTACCCTATCCTTTCCCAGCACAGCAGATTATGTTTTGCAATTGCAGCCCAAGTACAGGTAACTTTATCTTGCATTCTTGCCACCATTTGGGGAAAAGACGGCTACTTTGGGCACATTTTGAGACCTGTGAGAAGTCATTCTGCAATGTCAAAATTTCGGTCTCATGTTTTGTTTTGAAGGCACACCATTCAAACAGAAATAGGAGTACCTTAAGACGGAGCCAGTACACTGATAAAGTACCATATGTGCGAAGAAACTAAGGCAAATTTCTTGACCTAGGCACGCCGAACAAGTTCTGTACTCTGCTCTGCATCACAGCAAATTACTTACAAGCAGCATTTGAGACAGTGTTCTTGCATTACAAAAATGTGCACCTCTAGGTGAGAAGATTTACTTACCCGCCATCTGGAAATGATTCCACCCATTTCTATATTTGTGAAGACAGGTCGTTTTGGTAACTTATAACCAATCTTGTAATGGAATTCACAGCTAGAATTAAAGCATTTGTGTTTAATTAAAAATACACCAGCAGTGTAATCCAAGAAGTATAAAGATATTTCAAACAGCATTCTAGTCACCCACACAATTACATGACAAAACATAAACGGCCTATAGTTTCCATATTTTCCATCACATTCTAACTTAACATACATGTGTTTCATGTTATGCTTCAGATTGTATATTCTGTTTTGCAAATCTGAAGTCATTAGAAAACCTACACCCTACAATACCACATAGCCAGAGAAGTACTATACAATTCTACTCCATAAATTATAAGCAAATCTTAAAATTAAAAGCACGTTACCAATCAGTTAGGTGACTAGGATTAGTAACTGCAGATCTACAATGAGATGTCTAAGAAATGAATAATATTTTGCAAGAATTTCAATATTAATTTTATCATGAACTTTGTGCAAGTATCAGAGAAATGTTATTGAAATTCAAGACTTCCATTAATGCAAATATGGTGTAAGACAACTCAAATTAATTCACTTGCCTCAAAGTATTTTTAATGGTACTTCAATTTCTTGGCATAATGGCCAAGAGAATCTAGAATACCTGTCAATGCAAATTGTGGAACAGGATTTCTGACATGGGGGTTTCTCTGCAAGCTGGACAGAAAGCACCACATTGTATCATAATAGCCTACACATGCCACTCAAAAGGCTGTAATCATAAACACACTTACCTGAGAGTAAGCCAAATAAATGGGGCTTACCTCTGAGTAGACATGTATAGAATAGAGCTGTCAGTCAGTCACTAACTAATAGGATCAGAGCAATTATTTGTGTTTCCACAATAGAAACCAGTGGTCTTATTGCCAACAGGAATGAAAAGAAAGAAAATCTTCCTAGATGGTGTCCAAGAAATTAACATTTTTAACTTTTATAAGTTAAGGTAATTTTAAAAACAAGTCTATGCAGATTTATTCCGATAAAGCTATTCATATGCTAGAAAAGAACACAATATCAATCATGGATGCTTCAAGGCTAGTAATTATTTTCTTAGACATGAGGAGAGGGGTTAATGTTACACAAACATTAACCTTTACCCCCCAAAAAATGAAAACAGGTATTTTATAATAATTACTTGTACTGCTCAGAAATATAAACTTAAACTAAATCATCGTAATCCATCTAACAAAAAGAGTTCTTTCCTATGTAAAAAAAAATACAGCTTAGGCCCAGGCTATCTGAAGGACCTGCCCAGGCTCCGAGATGTTCAGTAGAGGCCCTTCTCCCACCACCTTCACAGGCACATTTGGTGGGAAGATGGGAGGAAAAGGCCTTCTTGGTAGCTGTTCCCAACTTTGGAACTTCCTTCTTAAAGAAGCTATACGGGCTCCCTCTTTGATGTCCTTCCACTGGCAGATGGAGGCTGCTTAATTCTGACAGGTTTGGGGGAACTGGCTGTCTTTAAGGAAAGAGAATTCATTCATTTGTTGAATTTATATACCGCCCTATACCCAGAGGTCTCAGGACGGTTCACAGAATAAAATCAAAATAAAAAATCACAAAATACATAATAAAAATAAAAACAACAACCCAATAACCCCCCAAAACACATTTTAAAAGGGCTGTGCTGTTTTTACTATCTGTATGTCCATAGATTTGCTTTTACAGTATATAGTTTTAATTCTATAATACTTTAACTACTTCTTAAGCATTGTCATTTATATATTTTTAGATTTCTTATTTTATCCATGTTGTTTGAATTTTTGTAAGCTGCCTTGGGTCCCAGTTTGGGGAAAGGGCGGAATATAAATAAAATTAATTAAATAACAAACAAACAAAAGAAGAGATTTTTCCTTCCTGATAGGCTACAGTCCTATATAACCTCACTTCTAACTAAGCCCTACTGAACCCAACAGAGCTTGCTTCTTACTTAACAAACATGTATAGAATTGCATTGCATGAATTATGACACACTAAACCTTATATGGTATTTATGACTGCACACTTGTTATTGGACTCAGGAATCAATGGATCATCATCAAGGCTGCTACCCTAAACCGAGGGCTTCCCAACCATACATAGCTTATCCCGAAAATGTATTTACAAAATGTAGCCATGGAGGCTGTAAACTAAAGCAACTATATAGCTGAGGAGCAGCGGATAGTTTTAACACATAGTTTCCCTTCATATTCACTAGCCTACATTTTTATCTTCAAGTTGCAACACTTTCAACATTTACTTCATAATCAGGGAACATTCCTTGTGAGGTCAGAAATAGTTTGGAATGCTGAAGAAAACATCATTTGAGTATTTAAATCACTGACAAGCCACAATTTCAGCAAAAATACATCTGGGCAATTACTGAAAAAAACATGTAAGCTTTGAAGTGGGTAAATTACTAACCCAAAGGAACAATGCCAGAAGCAGAAGAAAATGATATATTTAAGCTATTATACCATGTCTAATTCCAGAGTGGACACCAAATGCCTGTACTTGTTCTCAAAGACATGACAGATACTATAGTTATAGACTGAAAATTAATAAGATGCTATCTTAAAATCACACAGGGTGACAAAGAAGCAAAATGGTGGGGTTGCTTTGGGCCTAGGCAGTTCACTGGGAAGAATAGGGCAATGTTTTTTTCTCACCAACCAAGGCAGAAAGCCCAAACAGGATGACTTCTGGTTCCTCCACCACTAAACACCCCCATAAAAATCAGTGACTTGTTTCAGCCAGTAACGACACACACTTTTAAGGTCCCTTAACTAATGTTTCATACTTGAAAGCAGCTAATCCAAAATACGCTCTTCCTTTTGAATCAGTCCCAAGACCAGAAAAATCAAATGTAACCCTCATGCTTAAGTCACCAGATTTGGGTCTAGAGCACATAAAATGTATGAGATATGGGGGTGGGGGTGCCTATGTAGTGCATACTTCTCCACAACCAGAATCCTTCCTTACACAACTTTCCTCCCCTCGCTGCATCACATTTATACAAAATAAACTGAAACACGCCAAATCATTTTAAATTTACCAGAAGTGTGTAAGGCCATATATACACATATATAGATGTATACACACACACACACACACATATATATATACAGTTACATATGTGTGTGTGTATATGTGTGTATGTGTGTGTGTATAGATAGATAGTGTGTGTATATTTGTATATTACTTGTGTGGGTATATGTGTGTATATGTATACAATGATCCCTGATTATGATCGCCTTAAAACATAGGTAAGAGGGAGAAATTCAGGTAGTTATGGTGGCCCATTAGGAAAACTCCCCCAAGCAACTGTAGCAAAGGCCGCATGCTGGTTTGGGGTTAAAATGAAAACGTGATCACGAAGGATGCCTCACCCTGGCCCAAAATCGATTTTCAAAACCAGGCCTGCGATATTGTTAAAAACCATGCCTGTAAATATGCAAAGAGTTCCTGGCACCGCCCCCCTTCCCCCCCCCCCCCATATTTCACTCCTATTGAATTCAATGGGTCTTGCTCCCAGGTAAACTGTTTTAGGTCTGCTGGGCTAACGTTGTTCCCACGTACTTAGGATCAAAGAGCAGGGCAGGCGGTGGCGGGGGAAAGGTATTTCTACTCTGGCAAATCTCTCTCACTCTGGACGTGGACCTTAACAGGTTCACTGGGCCGAGTTCTGAGGAGCTGACTGACCCAACGCCCCTTGTTTTGCTTTCCTGAGCCGCTGCCCCCGCCCCCTTGAGCTCCACAGGCCGCCTTCGGCTACTACTTTTACCAGTTTCCCACACGACCTCCCCCTGCCTCTCTCCCCCTCCGAGTTTCCCCTCAGCCAGGCTCGTTCCTCCTACAGACGCCACGAACACACCTCTTTCTCTGCGCCTCGGGTTTGAACGCGCACCTTCCCCGCCCCGCTGGAAGCCGCACTGCCGCGAGGAGGAGGAGGAGGAGGTGGACGGGGCTCGTCGCCGCCTCGTCTGCCCCCCTCCCCGCCCCCAACTTCCTCCCCGTCCCTCAAACCCAGGAACGACGTGCGAGCGCTGGCAACGCACGCAGCGCGGCCATCTTGGGAAAGGGCGGTGTGTAGTAGAGACCGTCCTAAGGGGGGGGGAGAACGGGCGCAGAGCGGCCATCTTGGAAAAGGGAAAAAGGGTCCATCGCTTTTCGCCCCGCCTCCGCCGCTGCGGTCGGGCTGATAAAAACACCTGCTTTTGGAACGCAACGCGCGCTGTGCGTGTTTTGTTTTTGTGTTTAAGGCGCCCGCGCCTGTTCTGGAGGCCAAGCTGAAGCTGCCCTCGAAAGCGTGCAAAAGGGACGAGTCGAGCTTGATTCATAAGCGGGCGGGCAGAGGAACCAACGTAACAAGCAGGATTGGGAGGAAGGCGGAGCGAAGGTGGGGGGGGATAGGACGGTTGCCTGTCGCTTCCTCGCTGCTGCTATTGTCAGCCGTCCAGATCAGGCTCCGCCCCTTTGCCGGTCGTTGAGTTTGGGCGGGAGGAGGACGGGGGGGCTACTGGGTGTTGCGCGGGAGTTTTGAGAGCGCGCGTCTAGCTGGAGGTGGAAGGAAGGAGTGAAATAACGTTTTCCGAAGGCGCTTTTTATTGCTGACTAGCTAGAAATGCCTGCTTTCCAAGCAAAGCACTTATTCCGAGCCAGCAGGGAATGGAAAGTGACTCCTTATTACTGGGGTCACTTGTCGGGCAGGGCTTCTAAAATATATTAAGTAATCGGTTTCCTAAGGCAAGTCATTATTTCAGCCCCAAAGTATGTTGTGTTGGAAACCATGGTGGGGGACTTCCCCAAGTGTTCTGGGCTGGTTCTTTGGCAAGTACACCATATAAGGCTCGCTGACATGATGATATTCTTCTTTGCAAACCGCTCGAGGGATTTTTCTGGTACAATCAAGCAGTATACAAGTTTTATGAAACAATAATAAGATCTAGTAGTGCCCCATCTACAGTATCACACAACACACCTTTAGAACACACTGGAAAAACATTACACACACACACACCCCAAAAAAAATGGTAATGGTAGTGTGCTGGGAATAAGGGTGCTGGGAATTTTAGATCTATTGGGAGTGAACTATGGTTCCTATAATTATTGGGGGGGGCGTGCTTTAAAGCAGGGGTCAGCACACTTTTTCAGCAGGGGGCCAGTCCACTGTCCCTCAGACCTTGTGGGGGGCCGGACTATATTTTGAAGAAAAATAATGAACGGATTCCTATGCCCCACAAATAACCCAGAGATGCATTTTAGATAAAAGCACACGTTCTACTCATGTAAAAACACCAGGCAGGCCCCACAAATAACCCAGAGATGCATTTTAGATAAAAGGACACATTCTACTCATGTAAAAACACGCTGATTCCTGGACCATCCGCGGGCCAGATTGAGCAGGAGATTGGGCCGGATCCAGCCCCCAGGCCTTAGTTTGCCTACCCATGCTTTAAAGTTTGGTGTGGATGCAGATCCCAAAAGTGTTCTTACCCCTCTCTGCAATTGTTACTACACATTTCTAAAAATGCTCTCCCCCATGTTGTAGTCATTTTGTAACCATGTTGTAACAGCAGCTGCTGGTTTTCGTAAACTGATTGCAACAGTTCTTTTGTTTCAGACAAATACTGTATATTCTTACAGCTGATCACCTGATTCCATAGAATAGCTTCAATATTCGTTATCAGAACGAAGAGGTGGAAGTGTATGTGAAAAGAAAGCAGTGTACTTATTTCCAGTCTTAGTGTGTCAGAAATATATCAGACTCCAAGGTGCAAAAAAAAAAAGAAGTAACGTCATATGAGCAACTTGCAGTCCTTTTGGGATAAAGTTGAAATTTGCTTGTAGGACACAATATCTGCTCATGATAAATTACTTTACTAATTTCTCAAAGGCAGGCACATCTGAAGATAGAACAGTATTAATTATGATCGCATCCACATTTATCCAGAAGTAATCGACAATGGGTCATACGGTACTTATATAAAAAAATTCAAAAAAATATTTGCAAAAATTAGGATTTCTGGCAATTGGCTGAATAGGAGAAGATCCTGGGAAACAGAAGAAGCCTTGCTGTTCTTAACTATTGATTAGCTCCCCTAACTTGCAGAAATCTTCCTTACAATATATGTGTATATTCAGATTAAAAGAAAAGGGAAAAGGGTTGAGTATGAAGAGGCAATGAATGGAAATTGGCATGACACCAGTTTTGATGGTGTGAAACAATCACTCTGATCCAGATAGTGCAGTGGTACCTTGGTTCTCAAACTTAATCCATTCCGGAAGTCCGTTCCAAAACCAAGGCATGCTTTCCCATAGGAAATAATGTAAAACAGATTAATCCGTTCCAGACTTTTAAAAACAACCCCTAAAACACCAATTTAACATTAATTTTACTATCTAACGAGACCATTGATCTATAAAATGAAAGCAATAAACAATGTACTGCAGTCACACAATCAATCAATCAGTAGCTGAACTGGGTTCCACACAGTCGCAAAAACAAAACAAAAAAAGCCACAAAAACGCAAAATAGATAGCAAAAACAGGCAGATCTCAGCATAATACTCAAGTATGGCACTCAAAACAGAAGCGTAACACTCAAAATGGAGCACGTTTGGCTTCTGAAAAAAGTTCGCAAACTAGAATACTTACTTTCAGGTTTTCAGTGTTTGGGTTCCAAGTTGTTTGAGTACCAAGGCATCTGAGAACCAAAGTACCATGGTATTTGCATACTGGGCTCCTATACCTGCATAAGTTTATCTACACACTTGAGTCACATGGATAACTCTGTGTCTTCTTGTTTGTTCAGTTGTCTGCATATAACTGCTTTACCCACCTTTTTTCCGCAAATGAATAAGTTCACCAGAGACCACAGAACCTTAGATCAGTGCATAATGGAACAGTGGGTGTTGGCCTATGAAAACCATCCAAACTAAACAGATTTTAGCTTTATCCTATGGGCTTGCAAGTACTGTGAAGCTTATAAAAATTGCAGACTTCCATCAACACTGATTAAAGGTCTCGCTTTATCATCAGTGTAGGTGAATGTAGACAGCCGTTTATCAAACTGGTAACTTACCACAATCTGCATGTATCTGCTTTGTCAGGCAGCCACCTGTATTACCCTGCCATGCATTTTGAAGATCATTTTTCCACATAGCAATCAGAAATTCATAGAATCAAGGGAGTGGTAAAATTATCCTCACCGTTTGGCAGGATGTTGCAGACTGAACTCTAGTCAGTTATGAGGGTCAGATGGTATGAGGGCGGCAACTGCCCACAAAATAAATGATCCAGTTGGGGTCAGACAGGCCAGGAATGATTTAGCATACGTTTCAGTTGTATGAATATTAAAATATAGAAGAAGAAGAGTTTGGATTTGATATCCCGCTTTATCACTACCCTAAGGAATCTCAAAGCGGCTAACATTCTCCTTTCCCTTCCTCCCCCACAACAAACACTCTGTGAGGTGAGTGAGGCTGAGAGACTTCAGAGAAGTGTGACTAGCCCAAGGTCACCCAGAAGCTGCATGTGGAGGAGCGGAGATGCGAACCTGGTTCACCAGATTACGAGTCTACCACTCTTAACCACTACACCACACTGGCTCTCATGATATACTGCCTCACAACACGGCCACATTCATAACATATATTTAAAGCAATATCGGGTGTTAGAAGATGGATAGGACCTCTGGTGGGGGACACGTCATGCTCCTTCTGGGGTACCTTGTCCACCTTTGGTCCCCACCCTGCACTCAGCTCTCACCCGTGGCTCCTAGAAGCTGTCAGCATGTGACAGTGGCCATGCCTCAGGAACTGCTTCGGCTAGCCAGCTAAACCAGGTGAGGGTAGCCAATGGGTCTCAACCCCACTGCAAGTTAGGGGCTTCCCCTGCATGTGAACAAGACAGGCTCCAGCGGATTGGGCAGATGAGACAATGGTAGGTCCAACAATCAAGAAGGCAGTTTTTGCATGTGCTGTGGAGGAAAGTGAGGGGCAGATGGGGTTTGTCAACTTGGGAAGGTAGCCCATATAAGAGAAGGAAAACTCTGACTCTAAACCTCTGCTGCTTTGCGGGATATCTTTGGGAGAAGAAAATGCTAAGGCGTAAATCCAGAGTGGACTCCCTAGGACAATTGAATGACGCCTTGTACGCTTCTTTTGGGCAACTCCGGCAGTCAATCTGGTGCCTAACATTTTGCTTTCCTTTGGAGCACATCAGCGAGGCTGAGTGGGGGGTATTGTCATCTGGGCAGCCCAAGACTTCCATACACAATACTCAGGCTTGTGCCTCAGGAAGATCATTTTGGTGCTGCTAAAGCAGTGGTTTGACTTCACCCCCAAAGGTGCAGAGAGTAGCGCTTGGGGGGGGGAACTGTTGTCGCGCCACTCTTTGGTGTGTGGAGTGCTGCAGGGTGCGATATTCTCCCCAATGCTTTTCAACATCTTTATGCGCCCCCTCGCCCAGCTTGTGTGGAGTTTTGGTTTGGGTTGCCATCAGTACTCTGATGACACCCAACTCTATCTGTTGATGGATGGCCATCCTGACTCAGCCCCAGACACACTGATCAGATGTTTGGAAGCTGTGGCTGGATGGCTACGTGGGAGTTGGTTGAAGTTAAATCCTTCAAAGAAAGAGGTCCTTTGGCTGGGTCGGGACGATATGGGATTGGGGGGCCAACTCCCATCTCTTGCAGGGGTGGAATTAGTGCCAGCGCCATCTGTTAGGAGTTTGGGTGTAATCTTCGACACCTCCCTTTCTACGGAGGCGCAGCTATAACAAAGGCGGCATTTTTTCATCTCCGCCAAGCTAAGCAGTTACCTCTCTCGCCCTGACCTAGCCACTGTGATCCACGTGGCGGTCACCTTCAGGCTTGATTATTGTAACTCACTCTATGTGGGGCTGCCCTTGAGACTGACCCAGAAACTCCAGCAGGTGCAGAATGCCATGGTGAGACTCCTTAAGGGGTCCTCGCCATGGGATCACATTTACCCGGTGCTATAGCAGCTGCACTGGCTCCCGGTGGAGCACAGGATCAGTTTTAAGGTGCTGGTTTCAACCTTTAAAAGCCCTATATGGCATAGGACCCTCGTACCTACGGGACCGCCTCTCCTGGTATGTCCTACAGAGGACCTTACAGTCTTCAAATAAAAACATCTTGGAGATCCTGGGCCACAGGGAGGTTAGGCTGGCCTCGACCAGCCTGGCTATAGCCCCGATCTGGTGGAACGCTCGTGACAGAGACTAGGGCCCTGCGGGACTTGACATCTTTCCGCAGGGCCTGCAAGACAGATCTGTTCCGCCAGGCCTTTAGCCAAGGCACAGTCTGACCCCCTCTCTATCCTCACAGAACTCTACTCTAACCCAATGGTTGCCATTAATTTGATTCTGAATTGATTTTAGAATGTATTTTAATTAATTGACTGTGTGATTTTATATACACTGTGCTATTTTTACTTGTTGTTAGCCGCTCTGAGCCCAGCTTTGGCCGGGGAGGGCGGGATACAAATAAATTATTATTATTATTATTATTATTATTATTATTATTATTATTATTATTATTATAATATAATAATATCTTTATTGTCATTGCCCCCTTCGGGGACAACGAAATTACTTGGCTGCTCCATAAAAACACTAATTAAAAGAAATATAGTAAAATACATAAAACACCAATTAAAAAAATATAGTAAAATACAGCAAAGGAGATTTGATGACTTTCAAAGTCCGGGCTTCCCATTCAGGGCCGAGATCGCTCTGGAGAAGAAGCTGTTCTTAAGACGGCTTGTTCTTGTCTTCATCGTCCTGTATCTCCGTCCCGACGGCAAGAGCTCGAAGAGACAGTGACCAGGATGCGATGGATCTTTTACTATGTCCAGTGCCTTCCTATGGCACCTTGTGGCGTAAATCCGCTCTAAGGTGGAGAGTGGGCAGCCAACAATGCTCTCTGCTGCCTTCACAACCCTGTGCAACCCCATCCTGTCCTGGGTAGTACAGCTTCCGTACCACACACATAAGCCATAAGTAAGCACGCTCTCAATGGCACAGTGATAGAAGGCAAGCAGCAGTTTCTGCGGAAGATGGTTTTTCCTTAGTATTCTCAAAAAATACAGTCTCTGCTGCGCCTTCTTCACAAGCCCCCTTGTGTTGACACTCCAGGACAGATCCTCTTGTAACTCAATGCCCAAAAATCTGAACGTTGTTACCCTCTCCACACAGACCCCATCAATCAAAAGTGGCTGGACATTGCTCTTCTGTCTCCTAAAGTCCACCACAAGTTCCTTTGTCTTCCTTGTATTTATGAGCAAGTTGTTAGCTCTGCACCACTCTGTCAGCCGCTCCACCTCATCTCTATAATCCATTTCACCCTCCCTTTCAGAGATGAGCCCAATCACGGTTGTGTCATCTGCAAATTTGACAACCCTATTACTAGGGTGAGTAGCGACACAATCGTACGTGTAAAGAATATAAAGGAGCGGACTGAGTACGCATCCCTGTGGTGTTCCTATGTTAGTCTTAAGCATATTAGAGGTATAAGGGCCCAACCGAACCCTCTGGGGGCGGTCTGACAAAAAGTCCAATATCCACCCACAAAGTGATAACGGAAGCCCCAGATCTTCCAGTTTAGACATCAGACGTTGTGGTAGAATGGTATTAAATGCCGAGCTAAAATCTAAAAATCTAAAAAAAGCAGTCTGGCATAACCCCCCCGCTGCTCCAAATGTGCAAGGACAGCATGGAGGGCAATCGCCACAGCGTCCTCTGTCGATCTTTTTGTTTTATAAGCAAATTGGAATGTGTCCAGTCCCTCTGGTAGGCAGGCAATGACATAATTTCGTACCAGCTTTTCAAAGCACTTCATGATTATAGGTGTGAGTGCTACTGGACGAAAATCGTTCAGATCTTCCGGGTTAGGTTTTTTTGCTATTGGAACGATAATAGAGGACTTTAGGCCTCATCTTCAAAAGTGTTCATTTTACACAGCATGGTCATTTCAGCACAAATTCTGTCCTTTCATGCACCAGATCTAAAGCTATCTTAGGGATGTAACAGACCACACAGATTATGGGCAAGCAAGGCAGCTTTCCCAAAAAGCAAGCATGCAAACCAGTTGCCCAAAATGCAGCAGGAAAAAGGTATCCTAAGCATGCTTCACTAGAAATCAGAAATTTCTAGTGAAATTATTCTGGACTATATGATGTCTACAGCCATTCAGTATACAGTGGTGCCTCGCAAGATGAAATTAATTCGTTCTGCGAGTTTTTTCGTTATGTGAGTTTTTTCGTCTTGCGAAGCACCACTGTGTATTGACGGTTTCCCATAGGAATGCATTGGCGGTTTAAAAAAAAAGGCGCAAGACGTTTCGTCTTGCGAAGCAAGCCCATAGGGAAATCCGTCTAGCGAAGCAACTCAGAAAACGAAAAACTCTTTCATCTTGCGAATTTTTCGTCTTCCGAGGCATTCGTCTTGTGAGGTACCACTGTAATTTAAATTTAGTATGAGTGTTTTTTTAAATAACTTATTTACATTTCATATGGGTGAATGCATTCTATAGATGTGTGGTTACAGATTGCCGTGTATATCTGTGGATTTTCTTATTTAGACCCTCAGTCAGTATAAACAGTCTGTGGAGTCATTTCCATTCTAGAATGTTCTCTCTAGTAATGTGTTTAGACTAGAAGTCATAATATTCTCATCATATTCATACTTTGCTCATGTCTGTGATATTAGAACAGTAGCTAATTAGGCATGGTTAATACCCAACGCAGTGCATACAGTTTCTCTTATTATAACTATTTAATTAAGTTTGGGTTATGGTATTATTAAAAGACTACAAATTAAACTACAAACATAGTAATTATATATAATGCATCATATATACCATATTTCTATTGTTTAGTTGTAGATCAAGTATCACAGCTTTTCAGCCAAAGCAAAGCACTGGTTTTGTTGTTGTTTAGTAAAGGTAAAGGTAAAGGGACCCCTGACCATTAGGTCCAGTCATGACTGACTCTGGGATTGTGGCACTCATCTCGCTTTATTGGCCGAGGGAGCCGGCGTACAGCTTCCAGGTCATGTGGCCAGCATGACTAAGCCGCTTCTGGCTAACCAGAGCAGTGCACGGAAACGCTGTTTACCTTCCCGCTGGAGCGGTACCTATTTATCTACTTGCACTTTGACGTGCTTTTGAACTGCTAGGTGGGCAGGAGCTGGGACCAAGCAACAGGAGCTCACCCCATCACGGGGATTCGAACCGCCAACCTTCTGATTGGCAAGTCCTAGGCTCTGTGGTTTCACCCACAGCACCACCCGCTTCCCTTTGTTGTTGTTTACTTACTGTCAATTCTGTTATTCGACCCAGGTAAAGAATTGTCCCATTGGAATCAGCAGGACCTTTTACCACTGACTTTCATAGGGTAGGAACTATAACCTCTGTATTTAACAAAAGAACAGTGGATGTAATAATTTGTAACTGTCATATTTTTTCTTAACTCAGAATTTGGCACTGGAGGCAACCATCTCTGCATTCAACTATTAAGCCTTCATTTATTAGTTTAACAGCCATGGCTCCTCTCAGATAATCCTGGGAGTCGCAATCTGATGAGGATGCCAATAATTTTCTGAACCTTTTCCCCCATCATAGAACTACAGTTCCTAAGGGAGTGGGGATGACTCTCAAACCAGGTTAAATCCATCATATAGGTATAACTTCTGAGTGGCCAGTCTGTGGAGAAAGCCCTATTTGTACACATAATTAAAAAGTATAATTGATTCAAACTTCTCTGGAGCAGCTAGCAATACATTTGGTCAGTGAATGAACACAAGACTTGACCCCAAATAATTGAAACCTGATAGATCCATGAGAACAAATAATGAGAGTACAGAGAATAAGCAGGAATATGCCAATTGGCTTATCATATATCATACCATCCTATCTAGGCATTTTTACTTGAGCTGAATTCAATGGGACCTACTCCTAAGTATTAATAGGATTGCAGCCTTAAATGGTTATGTTCTTAGCTACAGTTTTAATGTTTAAAATTTTTAGAAACTGGGAGGTCTGGGGTTTTTTGTGCGTTTTACACAGTTTCATGCGGAACTACATGTTAGCTTGCAAAGCGGTACTAAACACATGCGTAATTGTTTTCAGTAAAATAAGGCGAACTAGTTCTGCTAATAAGATTGTGGCTTCCAACCAAGACAATGAACAGTGGGAGCACCAGAATGCAGAAATAAGACAATAAATATTTTTGGCACTGTTTCAAGGCTTCTCAAGGCCAGACGCGGCCATGTAAAAAGCAATGGCAAGAACTACAAAGATTATAAATGATATAAAATCGCAGTTAGTAATTCCTACGATCATGTTAAATAGAAGGCATATAAAATGATTCGTGTAACAAGATCCACATGTAAAATATTGCTATGTTTCAGTTAAAAATAAAAATGTGATTTAAATGCACTTTTTTCTTTTAAAAAAATTAGCATTTCTTTAAATTATATTATCTTGTGTGCATGCCCACATACAGACAAAATCTATTTTCACGGTGGAAGTATTGAGGGAAATTCAATTGTTCTGGACCATGTTTGGGCCTGTTAATATTTATGGTAACTGACGGCCCAGCCTTGCATGCTTTTCAAATGCACTGTTTCTGCAACAAGATGTTTTACCAGGTTGAGCTCCTGCCATGTGAGCAGCAGCTACTGTGTGCCCAAGGCAGAATTCAGCCCTTGAAGTGGAAGGCGGCTCTAGTTCCCTTGTAAAAATAAAACGGGTTGTGTGTTTCTTTTCTTATTAAACTCCAGCAAGAAAGTAGACAAGGTGAGGCATTCCCTCCGCCAACAGGTTATAATTTGAAGCATCACCTGATTACAACATATAGTTTTTGAATGCCAGGCCTAGAGAGCAAAGTTTGAGTGGAGGACATTTTGGTATAAGAGTCATCTCGGGAGAAAAAGAGCATGAAATGCTAATTTGATCCCCCCCCCCCCACAACACCAAACCCTCAAAGTGTCCTTGTCTTCCTTTCCACGGACAGTTCTGGATTTACAGAAGCCATCCCAGTTTCTGATTTGATCCCAGAATGTCCCGCTTTCCCCTATTTTCATCTGAGAAATGTTAGATGGTATGGAGCTATCCGACCCCGAGCCATCTGAAGGCAGCCCAGTATAGGGAAGGTTTTTTTAAAAAAATGTTTACTGTTTTATTATGTTTTTAATATATGTTGAAAGCTACCCAGAGTGGCTGGGGCAACCCAGTCAGGTGGACAAGGTATAAATAATTAAAAGATGATGATGGAATACATGACGTCCCTATTTTCATTAGGGAAATGATGGAGGGCATGCAACACTAAAACTTGAATTAATTCAACACATTGGACCACTTTATGTGTATAGTAGGATTTTTATCACGCTTTTTTTGAGTGGGGGGTGCTCGTGTAATCTCACTGTATACAAGTTGTACAAGTGGCAATAAAGTACTTCAATTTCAATTTCAATTCAATTTCAAAATAACAACAACAACAGCCGCTCTCCCGTGTCACATTGAAAATGGCTGGTGAAACACCACAAGAGAGTTATTTGTCTCATAGGTTTCTTCTGATGTGGCTCAGAGTTGAGGAAAAAATATATCCATTGTATGTGTGCACAGGATTTGGCTGTGCACATGGGAACCTGGTGTGGGGGATTATAAGCCCCTTCCTCTTAATAGCTTCTAAATAATGATCTAGCAAAGTTGCAGGTTCAGCCCTCATAAAGGAAAGCTGCAGATTCCTGCATTGCAGAGGGCTGAGATCTTCAGGGTCCCTGCCAGGTCTATCATACTACAGCTATGTCCATGGAAAGCAGAATTCTGCGTGTAAAGGACCCCTGGGCAGTTAAGTCCAGCTGAATTCAACTATGGGGTGTGGAACTCAATCTCCGCTTTCAGGCTGAGGGAGCTGGAGTTTGTCTGCAGACAGCTTTTCCTGGTCATGTGGCCAGCATGACTAAACCGTTGCTGCATGGAATACCGTGACGGAAGCCAGAGCGCACAGAAACACTGTTTACTTTTCCGCCTCAGCAGTACCTGTTTATCTACTCGTGCTGGTATGCTTTCAAACTGCTAGGTACCTCTGTGTGGGGATTAGAGTGAGTGAGCAAGGCTGGGATGGATGAGAATCCAGTCAACGGTGTAGCTAGCTGCTCAGGTGCCCAGGGTGGCGCATGCGCCCTGCACCCAGGGGTGAAGCTAGTCGCCCATGGGGGCGGGGCAAGCCAGGGCAGGGCACACAGCACAAAGCCTCTCCGCCGCCTCCCCCTCAAGCTGTAGGGCGGCTGAGGGAGAGGTGGTGGGCACACACAAGCCCCACGCTGCCATTTCAGACAGTGTGGAGCCAGGAGAAACATGCGGCTTGGGCACGCTGCAGGCCCCACGGTAAGTGCCGGGCCCCGCGGTGTGATGCCCAGTGCCAGCCGTGTTTTGTTGCATTTGTTGACTGAACTAAAAAGTTTTTGAGGCGGCCCCCCATTTTTTTAAAAAAAGCCTCATATTTTTGCCATTTTGTCACCCCCCTCAGTGATGACACCCGAGGCGGTCCGCACCCACCTCACCCCCCTTCCTATACCACTGAATGCAGTTGTCAGTTTCAGGAAGGAAAAGATGCTCTGGAATAGTACTCATAAAGCCACTTCCGACCTCGGGAGGAGGTGGTGTTGCGGGCTCCCGCCCCCAACACTTGCGCGGAGGCTGGCTCCCAGCCGTGCGCGATCTGGGGAATCCTCTGCCGCGGAATCCCCCTGGCCAGCCAATCAGCTGGCTTGGGGGTGTGGCTTGCCGCTTTAAGACAGTGGCGTAGCGTGGGGGGTGCAGGGGGGGCTGGCCGCACCGGGCGCAACATCTGGGGGTTAGGGTTAGGGTGCGCAAATCCACGGGTTAGGGGGTGCAAATTACTTGCCTTGCCCCGGGTGCTGACAACCCATGCTATGCCACTGCTTTAAGGCAAGCGCGGCAGAGGAGCTTCCTCTTTGCCGCCAATCAGCTGGGGAATTTCGCAACACTGTTACCGCTTCTCGCTTTGTCTTGTTTTGTGTTTTTGTCTTAGGTATTTTGTGGTTGCTTCATTGGTGTGGAACCTCATGGAAGCCTTGGTCTTTTTTACAGTCGTTTCGCTCGTCTGCAGCTTGGAAATTCTGTGATCAGCTGAGGGGCGCAAGAAGTACGGTTAGTGTGTCAGCAAGGGAGCGGGAGAAGGGAAACTTACCCGCTGCCTTCGGCTATTGTGCTAGATCCCCCTCAGTGATGACACCCGAGGCAACTCCCACCCACCTCACCCCTCTTCCTACACCACTGAATGCAGTTGTCAGTTTCAGGAAGGAAAATATGCTCTGGAATAGTACTCGTAAAACACCTGTTATTGGACACACCTGCCTTTGTTGCACCTCTAGGCCTGGGCTGGCACACCAGTGGCTCACTAGCTGTTGATGGACTACAACTCCCATCACCCCATGCTGGCTGGGGCTGATGGGAGTTGAAGTTCAACATCTGGAGGGCCACGGTTCCCCATCCCTGCTCTTGCCAGTAGGCCAGGCCTGCAGAATTTAGGCTGCATTTAGCTTGGCGGGGCCTATCAGCGACTCAATAAGCCAGCTATTTGTGCTATCTGGATAGGACTGCAAATATGGAAGTGGAGATGTCAGGTACTTGGCAAGCCACTGTATGTAGCTGGCAGGAGTAATAAAAACGCTAGTAGGAGTTAGGAGTGTGGCGAGGGACCACAGCTGAGTGACGGAGTACATGCTCTGCATGCAGAAGTTCTCAGAATCAGTCCCCTGGTATCACCAGTGAAAAGAACTTGAGCTGCGTACACACAACACCTTTCACATTGTACACATTGTGTATTTTTTATTGTTGTTAATTATTAAATGCGGAGATAGCAATATAAACATAATAATAAGTGCCTGGGTCATTAGTGGAAGGGGGCGGGCAGGCATAAAATAAAATAAGGCATAAAATAACATCTATGAAGACATTCTTCCCAACTTGTAATTGGATTAGACTGGTAACAAATTGACCAAAAACACAGAACCTTATATGAAACTAGCAGGCTATATACAAACAAAGAACAGGGTGCGCATTAGATTCAAAGTAACTCCAGACTAGTAAACAAATAGTCTTTGATTTCCAAATCTTTATAATGCAAGAAGGAAGAATGCATCATAAAGCTGACTTAGGCAGGCAGATTGGCATTTCGCTTGGTTCATCTTTCAGTTAAACACAATTCAAATGTCCCTGGGGAGGACAATGCTAATACCAAACATAACTGTATACGCTTTGCATATGAAATTCAATTTTAGCTTTAGTAGGGCCCATAAAATTGAAAACTGTACTATAAGGCCAATAACCTTTAATCAAATTTTATTGCTCAGGGAGGGAGATGGGCATTTTGGCTTTGTGCATTTTGCCCATCCGCTCCCTTGCAAATCTCCAGTCCTAAAACAGATATGTTTTTCTGTTGGTGTTTTTATGCAGTTTCGCCGAATGCTTGATAGATGTCATCACTTTTCCTTTATTAGAAAAGGGGCTATATTAACTGGGAAAGTGCCTCACTGGTTGCAGCTGACACCAAGCATTTAACAACAATAAAGTCTGCCTCTCTCTCTCTCTGCATTTCCCATAATAGCAAAAATTACTTTTTTATGGATTCCCTTGGCATGCCAGTGGGGGCATGATCCTTGCCTTCCATGAGAACATGGACCTTTACTCCTTTACTCCTCAATGTATAGGCCAGGATTTTTATTTTTATTTTGAACTGCTAAATTGTATTGCAATCACAATAAGACACCGGACTTGTGCTGTTGTTGCTGTTTCTTGAGCAGCTCCCTCACCCGCTTGTACCACACTTCCAGGAGTGATGGAAAGTTCCAGGAACAGTGCTTCCTGATTTGGGTTTCCTTTGGAGGAATATTCCTGGAGTTTTTGCTGCTTTTTATTATTTACAAATATTCAAGCTGAGTATAAGTGGAGGAAGACAGCAGGCAGTCACTCCAATAAGGCAGCAATACTCCATGCTATACCATTGTGGTGTAGTGGTTAAGAGTGGTGGACTCGTAATCTGGTGAACCGGGTTCGCTTCCCCGCTCCTCCACATGCAGCTGATGGGTGACCTTGGGCTAGTCACACTTCTCTGAAGTTTCTCAGCTTCACTCACCTCACGGAGTGTGTGTTGTGGGGGAGGAAGGGAAAGGAGAATGTTAGCCACTTTGAGACTCCTTCAGGGGAGTGAAAGGCGAGATATCAAGTCCAAATTCCTCCTCCTCCTCCTCCTCCTCCTCCTCCTCCTCCTCCTCTTCTTCTTCTTCTTCTCCTTCTTCTCCTACATCAGATCCCCAGAGAGAGGTCCCATGTCCTCAAGGTGCTGTCCCCCCCCCCCCCGATTCTGATGTTTAACATTCATGGGAGATCTCCAGTTATCTTCCCAAAATCTCCAATGAAGAATCACCATCCAACCACCTTGGGCTGGTAATCTCCGTAACAAAAAAAGTGATCACTCCGCAGCCCATAGAACAATCTTTTGGTTTAGTCTGAAGTGTTCGACTGTCTTAAGAACACACTTTTCTAAATAATTATTGCATTCCACTCTGCTTGTGAAATTCACCCAGTGCTTGCAGTTGTGTGCACAGATAGCAATTCTTAGCATTTATATTGCAAGCCCCTGAAAAGCATGGTTGGCTTAGAGACAGCCCATCAAGAAGAAGAAAAAAGCATTCTTTCCCACATATTCAGATGTCCTCTCCATTTGCCCTGTAAAGAGGGAGAGGGGGAGGGGAGACTGCTATGTACACACTATACATTTATACCTCATATAAAGCACACACACAAGGGATCCTGAGAACTGTAGTATGTTAAGGGTGCTGGGAATTGTAGCTCTGTCCCTAGGGCTCTTGGTACATTAAATGTGATTTAGGTGTCTGGTGTGTACTTAGCCTCCATAACAGTGCGATATATAGCAATCTGTTTCCAGGACCGATACCAGATTATGAAATAACAGCCAAGGCTCAACACTGCTGAGTCTCCCATCAGATTAGGCGTGGCCACCACCAACCCCAACCCCCCCAGCACATTTCCCCCCACCTCCCCAAATCCTATATGAAACCGTGCCACCCAAGAGGTGCACTCAGCAGTATGCAGATTCTATTAGCCGGCTGGACTACTTTGATTACACATACACACACTTCTGAAGCACAGAGTTCTGGGGCTTGGTTTTCCCATTTGTGAATATAGATTACAGGACAGGAACTCTCTCTCCCTCTTCACAGACATAATCACATGCTTTTTTTATTGAAGATAATGTCCATTAAGGGGGAGTTGGTAATAAGCTGGCTTACATGTTGAGGAGCTCTGCCTTTGAAATGAGGATAAAATGATCTACCCAGCTGCAGACCGTTAAGACCCTCGGTCCTTGTATGAAAGGGTGGGGAACATTTAATGGGTGTTTATGGCTTGGGAGAATCAGTTCCTCCTTTAAATGAAAGAAGTAGCAGAAGGGGAAAGAACATGATAAAAGACAGCAGTGGACTCAGAGAGGCCTCACACGCAGAATATCTGTTATCAGGATAACAGGATACCAAGCTGTCTGAGTCCTTCAGGACAAGAGAAGGGAAGCTGCTTTTATTAAAAACTGATTGAAGAGAAGTTTGTATTATTATATTTGGGCATGCCAGCAAAGGGTCAACAGAGAAGTATATGTGAGTCAAAAGCAAATATTTCCCCATTAAAAATGGCTACATTGCTATAAAACGAAGTGCTTAGAAGGCCTAAGCTTAGTGCTTAGAAGGCTTATTCAGGGAATAGGATTTTCCCCTTTTTAAAAAGCAAACCAGGAAATACTGCTAAGGCCTTTTATATAGGCTGTTCTGCGTTTGCGAGGGATAATTTGCTCTCAAATATGTGGGCAACCAGCCTAAATTCTCTAATTGAGTAGTTTACTGATAACCTCAGGCCATTAGGTGAATGTTACAACCTTAGCAAGAAAATAGTCCCATTAGGATTTTGTATTTGAATGTGGTTTGTGGGCTAGCGTAACTGTTTCCAAACCCATGTATTAATGAAAAGGGCTCCCCCCCCCCACCCTCTCATAGTTTGCAAATATTTCCTTTGAAATACCTACGCTCAAATTAAGTTGAAGGATTTGTTTTCATTCCCAAGAAAATACACACACACACACACGTCAACCACATAACCAATTTGCTGTGTGAACTGTCTGCGAAAAATAACAGTCATGTGGGGCAAAGTTTGAGAAATAATCCTAGAAAAGTATCGTTCTGAAATAAGAGAAGTCTGACCCTACAAGAAATAAAAGTATACGCCATGCCTGCAATGTGGGTACCTTTTATTAGCTAATGATTAGCTTATGTAAGCAATATAATTTGTTCGCGTCCCCTTATTCCTCAAAAGACAGAGATAACTTTATGTGTTGTTCTGTAAATCATGAAAGCATTAAATACTATGCTCCTTTCCACATTATATTGCTCTAACTAAGCAGTTTTCTTCTGTCTCTTTGGGTTTTTAGACAATCATCTTTTGCTTGCATACTACTACTACTACTAATAATAATAATAATAAGCATCCATTTGCAGAGAGATCCCAAATGGCATAACACAGCTTCTCCTGCCTTCTGCTTTCTCTCTTCCTTCCACATGACACAAACAAACGTTTAAAAAAAGTGAGTAATGGGGCAGGTGAAGGCATGAGAGAAGTATATAAGATTATGCATGGTGGATAAGGAGACGTTTTTCTCCCTCTCTCATAATACTAGAATACAGGACTATCCAAAGAAGTTGAATGTTGTAAGATTCAAGACAGACCAAAGAAAGTACAGTGGTGCCCCGCAAGACGAATGCCTCGCAAGATGGAAAACCCTCTAGACGAAAGGGTTTTCCGTTTTTCAATGCGCTTCGCAGGACGAATTTCTCTATGGGCTTGTTTCGCAAGACGAAAATGTCTTGTGATTCTTGCGATTTTTTTCGCTCCCCACCCCCTTTTTCTAAGGCACTAAGCTGCTAATAGCCTTTTAGCAGCTAATCCGCTATTCCCTTAAACCTTTAATAGCCGCTAAAAGCGCTAATCCGCTAATAGGGTTGCTTCGCAAGATGAAAAAACCGCTAGACGAAGAGACTCGCAGAACGGATTCTTTTCGTCTTGCGAGGCACCACTGTACAGTGGTACCTCGGGTTACAGACGCTTCAGGCTACAGACTCCGCTAACCCAGAAATATTACCTCGGGTTAAGAACTTTACCTCAGGATGAGAACAGAAATCGCGCAGCAGCAGCGGGAGGCCCCATTAGCTAAAGTGGTGCTTCAGGTTAAGAACAGTTTCAGGTTAAGAACGGACCTCCGGAACGAATTAAGTTCTTAACCCGAGGTACCACTGTACTTCTTAATGCGTCACAGAACTGGCACACTCATAAGGGAAGGTGAAGGACAGCTGTGGCATGCTCCTGGGAGGCCAGATTTGCTGCCCCCCCCCAATCACAGGCACCAGCTTGCCCCCAAGATTGAGGGGCACACGTGAAGTCATGCAAGCGTCGCACATTGTGTTGTCACGTTGTTTGGAGGAGCCAGCCATTGAAGCTGCAACGCCTGTTATAATAATAATAATTTATTATTTGTACCCCACCCATCTGCCTTCCAACAAACATTGAGGGGGCTGAGGATATCTCGGCCCCCTAGAGTTGGCTCGCCTGCCCCCAGCGCTGCCTCTACGGTAGCCCCTTGGTGTATAGGAGGTGTTGCTGATCTCCTCCCACCCTTGTTGCAAGTGTCGATCTTCATTCCCAACCCTTGTTCCTAATGGAGATCTTCACTCACCCCTTCTCCCCTGGCAGGGGGGCAGGGCATTTGGTGGTTTGCCTCAGGTGCCAAAATGTCTTGGGCCCACCCTGATACTGTTAGGATATTTCTGTTCCAGCTTAAAAGGGAGCAGGCTTTGTGTCACAGCTTGCGTATTTCCTGTTTCACAGGATGTTTATGTTGTGTCTTTGCTTTCGTTTCTCTCTCTCTCTGCTGGAGACATTTGAAGCAGGCAGTCATGTTTTTCTTTGTTCTGATCAACGCTGAATAAACTTCTAAATAATGCTCTCCTGGGTGCATCTTTCGCTGTGCATTATCTGCTGATAGAGCGTGCATCAGTTCTGGAATGTGGCAAGCTATTTCTGGAGCTCATGTCGCTAATTGCTGATACTGCGTGTCTACGGGAGATCGATGGATGTCCGGAGACGACGTGGAGTCGAGATGGACTTTGTCTCCCTGGCAGTATCCCAACAGATACATCACATAGTTAAACTACATGATTCGTTTCCACAAGGTGCAGCCTGACCGCCACCAATTTGGATGGCGTTAAAAGAGGATTAGGCAAAGTCGGTCAAGAGTAAGGCTGGTTGTCTCAGGCAGTATACTTCTGAATGTCAGTTGCAGAGAATCTTGTGAGGGTGCTGCTCAGGTCCTGCTTTGGGGCTTCCAAGAAGCCTCTGGTCAGCCACTGAGAGAACAGGATGCTGGCTCTATCCAACTCAGCACACTTTGACTGTGTACACATGACCATTTACTTCAGCTTCACTGCACTCCCAGTGATGGTGTTTGAAACTGACTACAGTGGTACCTCGGGTTAAGTACTTAATTTGTTCCGGAGGTCCGTACTTAACCTGAAACTGTTCTTAACCTGAAGCACCACTTTAGCTAATGGGGCCTTCCACTGCCGCCGCGCCGCTGGGGCACAATTTCTGTTCTCATCCTGAAGCAAAGTTCTTAACCTGAAGCAATATTTCTGGGTTAGCGGAGTCTGTAACCTGAAGCATATGTAACCTGAAGCGTATGCAACCCGAGGTACCACTGTATACATGACATTACAGTGGTACTTCGGGTTAAGAACTTAATTCATTCTGGAGGTCCGTTCTTAACCTGAAACGGTTCTTAACCTGAAGCACCACTTTAGCTAATAGGGCCTCCCACTGCCACTGCGCTGCCACCTCGCGATTTCTGTTCTCATCCTGAAGCAAAGTTCTTAACCTGAGGTACTATTTCTGGGTTAGTGGAGTCTGGAACCTGAAGCGTCTGTAACCCGAGGTACCACTGTAGTCACAATCCACAGGGTGCCCAGTGGTTTCTTGAGAAACCACTGTTGTGTGATGCTTTCCCCCTCAAACCAGCTTCCATCTAATTTGAAAACGTAAGCCTCCTTGAAGCTAAGATGTGTATATTTGAGACAGCCGTTGCATATGTGCAGATGACAGCTTCATTGTGAATAGGAGTTGTGGGGTTTGCAAGCCCAGGGAAACAAGTAAGGCCGTGGCCATCGGCTAAAGATATCTCCAGCTCCCACTTGGTTGTGTACAGCAACAGCACAAATACAATCGTACCTTGGAAGTCAAACGGGAATCCGTTCTGGAAATCTGTTCAACTTACAAATGTTTGGAAACGTTCGGAAATTGGCTCCTGCAGCCAATTTGAAGCTGCGGAAGCCCCGTCGGACTTCCAAAAATAGTTCGCAAACCAGAACAGTCACTTCCGGGTTTGTGGTGTTCAGGAGCCAAAACGTTCGAAACCTAAGTTGTTCGAAAACCAAGGTACGACTGTATGTGACTTGAAACACATATTTGTGTGTGTGGTGGAGAGGGATCTCTCTGTGTTTTAAGCCACTAACATCCACGTAGCCTTGCTTTGAAGGAAACCCATTTGAGTCCTTTCAGGGAATGGGTTTAGCCATTTACAGTGGGAGAGGGACTGAGAAGAAAGAAACGAGAAGTGAGAGGAAGAAAACAAGAAGGAGCTAAACCACTGGAATCACAAATGAAATGACTTGCTGAGTGAGCTTTTGTTTTTCTTTTTTTACCGTGACGGCATATTCCTTCCAGAAAGAAGGGATGGAGCTACGTTTATAGAACGGGTGGGCAGATCCAAAAATCGGATCCCTGCATTTTGACAATTAATTGCGCACGGGATCTGAAAACGGATGCATTGCAAGCTGCGTGGCTTTCAGGCTTGCAGCCTTGACGCTGCAACCTTTCCACTTTCCCTCATTTGAAGTCCTGCGGCGTCGCGGCGTCACCTCTCCTTTTTACCTTTCCACGACAAGTCTTGAAGGAGCCTCTATAGAGATTTAAGACTGGAGAAGAATGTCTGTGTTAGACAAACAATCTTAGGCAAAATACTGACCTAAAAAGGGGAGGGAGAGGGAGAAATGGTACATTTTGTATGTAGTGAGAAAAGATATTTCTTATGTGGCTTGATATCTACTGATGCCTGGCCTAGCCTTTCCCTCGCCCCACTTTCCTTCTGTCTAGCCTTTGCAAACAGTGGTGCACATATCAATACAATGATCAGAGGCTCATTTACAAGCTGCCTAGTTTTCTGCAATAGCCTCTAAATAAGAGATTCTTCCTGGAGCTGCAGTGATTGAATTTTCAATCATTCATTAATCACTTTCAATGTTATCAGCTTAACTAGTGTCAGGGCTTCAGCAAGATCAGCACCTCCTGCCATTATTAGTTCTGCCAGTACAGCAAAGTCTTTCCGTAGCGTCTCAGCAGGACAGTATGCAGGCATTATAATCTCAAGGGCTCCGTGCGCTGGAGGGTTTAATTTATTTATTTGTTGCTGCAAAATAAATGAAAAACAGCAGCACACTCTGGAACGGTAGATTAGGGTCCTGATGATTTATTAATTATAATATTTTCCCCCTGCCTTTCAGTAATCGTTTTTCAATTGCTAAAAAAATAAAAAATAAAATTGCAACGGACAATGCTGGGGTTGGATCGCAAAGGTTTTCATTCTGCGAACAAGAAGGTACTTCACATCGCAGGTGGGAACTTTTGCTTCTTGGAATGGGTCCTTCAGTGGGCAAACTCCTCCTTCCACAAATGGAATGGAAGCTCTGTCCATGAACAGAGCACAGATTTTGGATCCGGCCCAGGAAAAAACAACCAAACTTGCATTTTTCAGCATCAGCAGAACAGATCAATGAGAACTGCTAAAAGACAATTTAAAAAACCATTGCATGCCTGGGGAAACAGGTTTCTTTCTTACCAGGGATTTAAAGGTCTTCAAATTTGTCTTAACTAAAGGGAGGGTGGTCCACATCTCAGGTGCCACCACTATGAAAGCCCCGTACCTGGTAGTCTCCAGCCTGCTTCTGTTCTCAAAGGGGCCCTTTTTGTGCACCAACACACATACACAGACAGAGAGAGTTTGTTCCTGCTCAAACAAGTTTCCGTGCTTGATTCAGCAGAGTACAGCATCCTTGGTTCATGCAAAGCCATGTAGGATACAGATGAGCTTATCATCAACTATTGACGTCCTTTCTTTTTCAACAAGCCTTTTAAGTGCAGATTTTTCTCCCAGTCTATCTGTATTGGATTTGAATTTTTTGTAAATATATGGAAATATTTTAACTGCTTTTTATAGAAGAAATTTATTCTTATGCTTTTATTGATGATGTTTTGCTGTCAAATTGCTTGAAGATGTTTTATACAAAGCCGTCAAGCAGCTAGTGAATGGTCATTCCATATATTTACTACCTGTGTTTCTTATAAACATTTTCAAGTTTTCATTTTCAACCATGAGGGCTAGAATTATGCTTTTTTTCTAAATTAAATCTAGAATGCTTTTGATTTAA
Source organism: Podarcis tiliguerta (assembly GCF_965153285.1). Taxonomy (NCBI): domain Eukaryota; kingdom Metazoa; phylum Chordata; class Lepidosauria; order Squamata; family Lacertidae; genus Podarcis; species Podarcis tiliguerta. The sequence goes on from NC_139534.1 coordinate 22,698,988, forward strand.
ACTATGACACTAGATTTTGTACCTCACAAGTCAAATTATCTTCCTCATGGCACAACAGTGGTTACTGAGATTTTGCACATTTACAAACTACGAGAGATGTCCAGACCAGAGTTTTCATCACTTTAAAAATGGTAATTAAAATGTAGTTGATTAATTATCTGCCTTTTAAACTAATAAAAAATTAAACAAATGTGCATACAACCAAAACCTCAATAGAGGAACCTTTTCGAAATAACAAAGTGCGAAATAGTTTTATTCAGTTGTAAATTATCAGTCATGGATAGAAAAAAATAACATCCTTAGCATATTATTTTTCATTTCCAACTATAATATCACAACAGAGCCAAAATACCTGGAAAAAGTATAAATTCTCTGTTCCAAAAAAACGAACCTTCTTATTGATTCAGATTTGCTGCACAGCAAGTAAACAATTAAGCTTATAGCTGATCAGTCTACTGATTAAGCTGGTTGAAACATGCAGCACTAATAAATAATACAAGGCTGCTTTCCTATTAATTATTTTGTGTGGCTGTATCAGGGATGAGGGAGCTGTTGCCCTCTAGATCTTTTTGGACTTCAAGTCCCATCAGCCCTTCCAAGCATGGCCAATTGTCAGGGATGATGGGACGTATAGTAAATAAACACCTGGAGAGCCATAGGTTCCCCATCCATGGGCTAGTTGATCCATTTTAGAGTCTTTTAGGACAACGGAAGAAAATATCCCTGATCAAGAAAGTATATTTATTTATTATTTTATTTTATTAAATTATTTTATTAAATTTATATACTGTCAAGGATCACATCCAAGCATTACAGGCCGATTTACAGTATAAAAATACAAGCATAAGGTTAAAAAGAAGTATTCAGAAATGTTAGTTCAGTTAAGGAAAATAGCAACAAACAAAATACACCACCATCACAATTAGCCAGAATGTTTATCTGTTTATTAAACAACCACAGAATGTAAATGAATAAAAAAAAATCCATGCTGGGCAGATTTAGATCATGTGTAGATCAACATCCCATTTCACTTGGTTTTTAGCTCGCTGCTATTTCCAAATGATATTTGTCTGTCTCCTGTCCCCTTCCTGAAATTGCATGCATGAAAATTTCGTTTTAAATAAAAGCTACCTTTTCACAGAGGCGTCATACACCCACAAATTTATACACCTTTCAGAAATTTTATTCTACGCACTGCAAGTGAAGAATGGGAGAGAAAGGGAGCCTTGAGAAAGGCCATAAAGGAGCTGATTCTCAGAAATTTTAGTTTTAAATAGTTTGAAGATCTACCTGCTGGCAGTTCAGAACAGGAATACAGTGGTACCTTGGTTCTCGAATGGCTTGGCTCCCGAACAAATTGGCTCCTGAACCCTGCAAACCAGGAAGTACGTGTTCTAGTTTGTGAACGTTTTTCGGAAGCCAAACATCCAAATGTCTGCAGCTTCCGAATGAGTGCAGGAAGCTCCTGCAGCCAATCGGAAGCTGGGCCTTGGTTTTTGAACGGTTTTGGGAGTCAAACGGACTCCCAGAACAGATTAAGTTTGAGAACCGAGGTACCGGGAGGCCACTAAGGGGCGCATTGGAAGATGGCTGACAATACCATCTCTCCGACCCACACGGGGTAATTAAGAGGCTGTTATGGGAGTAGGCAGCCTCCCCTGTTGCCCCAAGGAAATGGGGAACAATGCCCTTGCCTGCTGTGCCCATAAATCACCCCCTAATTCGAAAGAAGGGGGTGAGGGCCCTAGGCAGAATGCCCCCGTGTGGACCTCGGCTCTCCTGGACGCTGTCTCTGATCGCGCACTAGCTGCAGCAATTTGGAATAATTAATTACAAAAGAAGCAAATGCACATATTTCAAGTGAAGAAGGGGAGTGAAGTCTGCTAATTTAAGTGACCTCTGCGAAAGAAGACGACGGATTGGAGAAACAGGAATATTTTACGATGAAGATACACCAAAGGCTGGGTATGTTGACAACGGGACTGAATGGGGGGGGGGAGAAACCTTTTTTACTTTCCTTCTATGTGATTTACAAGAACCCCTCCTCATTAGAATCGTCGGTTGAACTGACCCAAGCAGGATGATTAAGGTCTGTGTGGAGATAAACTTTAACCAAAAGTATGCTTTATGGAGATCGAGAAGCAATAAGAGCTTTTGGAATGGCGCAGCAATTAATTCGGAGTCGCCATCTTGCCAAAGGATTTATAGCCAGGAGGTGGAACGGACTTGTTTTCAGACTGCATTCCTGGTGAATCTCCTCAGAGGTTTTGAGAAAGGAGGCAGATTGGCGAAGATTAATGACGCTAAGACTGTTTTGATGTATGGAAGTGATGTTACATGGAAAACGTCTGGATATGGCTACTGGATAAAAAAAATAATATCCACGCAGGATTACAAACTGTTCTAACCAGCTTGTGGAGACTATCAGAGGTCACAAAGAGAAAGGAAAAATATATGAAAATAACAACAAGAGATGTGGAAAAACAATAAGAAAGGACTGGATAGTACTGTAAACATCATAAGGTTAGATTTGTGGACATAAAAACAGCAGTAAGAAGCAAGAAGTTGATTGGATCCCCTTCGGAACTTGAAATATGGGTACCCCCAACAAAAATTTAAAATTCGGCTGTGTAATTTGGAATTTATGTAATTTGGTTTGATTTGATGTGATTGGTTGGTTAATAAAAAATTATTCTTAAAAAAAGAGAGAACCGAGGTACCACTGTATGTACATGGGTGTTATGTGGTACAAATTTACTGGCATTTTCTAGAAGAGATTTCCAACAGTAAAAGACAAGAAGCAGAACAATGGCCAGGAAAAGACCCAATATTAATATTTACCAGCCACATTAAAGTTTAGCACATCTTTTCCGAGATGCATGATTATGGATGAGAAAAACAGGAATAGACAGCTCACTGGATGCAGTGCGGATTTTGCCCGCCTTATCTGAAGGCCAGTAGCAAACGCCATGAAAAACTGCTAAAGCTGACACAACTCCTGAACGGCAATGAGACTGTGACTTAAATAAGAGGAAAAGGGTAGCCCCCCCTCCCCCGCAAAAAAAAAAAAATACCCCTGTACCTAGAATACAGGTACAGAATAAAGCTTTCTGGCTTTAGGCCAGAGAAGAGAACAGCAGGATCAAAGTCCGGTTTTATAGACATATTTAATTATGTATTTCTGGCAAAGCAATAAAAACCTATAATGCTTACCCTGTTCACAAAAAGGACATTGTTTTGTCATGGTCTTTCTTGTAAATTCTTTACACATGACTCACAGTGTCATTTTACTTGCAATTCTTAGGCAAATGTCAGCCCTACAAGGGTGCACAAAAGTGTTATAGAGGTTAATCAAAAACAAATGTGCATGTTAAAATAATACGTATCATTAAGAGCCATTCTCTCTATAAAGTGGAAGTTGTGTGATGCCGAGTTTTGAGTTTCTTGGAGAAAATTGCCCTCTGAGCCTACTACCCTTGAATTCGTGATACGGTGTTCTTGTTGGTGGTGTTGTTAATATTTTTTTATAATTTATTACATTTTTAGTTGCTTTATACAAAAAGAAAGGCTTCAAAGCGAATTAACAGCAAGATGCAATTCAAGCAGATAAAATCAATGTGCCCAATGTCAGTCCTAGTCAGGGCAGACCTATCGAAAATAATGGACATGATTAACTTGGGTCCGTTAATTTCAGTGGGTTTAGTTTGAGTACAACAGTGTTGGATAAAACTCAAAGAACATAGTAATTCCAGAAGACAATAAATTACTTTTAGTCTGCAGCAAATCAAAATCTTCGTGTGATTTTTTAAAAGGGTGAGAAATGTAGTATTATCCTCTTTGTTCCTCAGTGTATCACTTTTATCCTGTATGTATAGTAATGGTGGTGTCCAAATTGCATCATCTGGACACAAAGTAGAGGTATTATAGGCATGGGGGGAACTCTAAGGTTTATAGGAATAACAGCAAACCTTTAGGGGGAATCCTTACCAGTGTGAGGGGCAAAACAGCCCAAAGAAGACTGGTCATGATTAGTGGCTTCTAGGATTCCATTCAGTTCACACTTGAAGCTGCATTTATCAAATTTGCCCTTTCCAGAGCAATATAGGAACCGAAACACAGTGATCCTTGAGATTTCACACGTACCTGAATTTTGTGATGCAGTTCTTCAACCATGCAAAAGAAGCCTATACATAAGATGGGGGAAACGGGCATAAAAACGACCATCGTTGTGAAAACAGCACACACAAAAATGCATTTGTTAATGCTTGCAAAAATATGTACATTAGTCAAAACTAATGTACATGTTTTTAAAAAATCAGATTGCTGCAGAAATGTGGAGAATTGATTTAAGATTTGGGAAAGGTGGAACTGGAAGAAGCAAACTTTGACAGATCCTTCCATCCCTAGAGGTGATCAAATGCTGCCTGTGGGAGGAGAGGGAAACAGAAAACTGGGGAAGGAGGGATGGAATGGAGTATCATGGAAGACAACATGGCTGGCTGGGACACCTGAATAGGAGGTCTCTGCACGGCAACATTTAGCTGCAGGCCCCACTCATGAAATACTAAAACCAGCCAGTCTCCTTTAGATCAGTTTCTCTTAAAGAAGTTGCATGTAGTGTGGGGTGTGATCCATGAGAGGCAGTCAAGTACAACATTCCTTGTAATGCTAGAGAAGACATGCGAGGGAATGTTTGGTCCAGCCAGTTGCAACTTCCTGTTCCTCCTGGCTGGAGTATCCTTCCTTTTGCATGTGATAGAAGGTGGACGTGACCAGGTAACAAAAGGACGAGTCACGCAACACACTCACTCTCTTTCACTTCCTTCTTCATTGGACCAGCTTTTAGCTAGGAATGCTCTGCTAACTTTCAGCTAGCAGAGGCACTGAGATTGTTCCCCCATATGGGGTAGATCCACATGGACATATTTGTAACTAAGTCTGCCTTCAGGGATCCAACTGTGAACTGCTGTAAGTAAACTTCTTTTATTGAATTTGAATAAGATTGTGGAGTCTTTATTCTTTTTTAAGAGGGATTCAATGGAACTTACCAGGAATGTACAATTCAGTCTGAGACAGATTGAATTGTATAATAGTGAGAGGCTTACACAAGCCTGCAACCAGCTATCTGCTGTGCTGTGTAAAGGGAAATGTAAACTCTGCTAAGTAAAGGAAATTGCGAACGCAAGTTAGGAAGGATATTAATAAACAATATATCCTCTCCTACCACCCTGAACATTCCCACATGAAGATCATGCCTTGGATTGTAAGAGAGGAGAATACCAAAATCTACCAAAGCATGGTTAGCCTCCTCTGCTGGTGATGTCCTTTTGTTTCCATTGGACTCTGGCTGTACTGTTCAATTCATTTCCCAAAAAGTTCACAGTAGTGGAGCTTTTTCCCTGCGCTCCTCCAAAGCTGTGTTGGCTTGGAGGCTTGGGGTTTAGCCTTCCTGAACAAAGCAAAATGAGACATCCGAAGCTGTTGGGGGAGTGAGGAATCAAGGTCTGCCTGATTTGGGGTTATTCTCACTTCCCCCAGAAGCCCTCAGCATTCCATTCCCACCAAATTTAGGAGAGGCTCTTCAAGAAGAGCAAGCAGGGAAGAAGAGCAGGCGGGAAACTTTCTGTGAATTTCCTTGAATTAACGGAGGTCAGGATTCAAGCCAATGTTGTCCTAGTTGCACAAGGACTTCTGCTTGCATAGCAGGACTTCCTCTCCCTGTGCACCTGTACCCCGTTTCTGCTCTGGGGGTGTTGGAGATACACCCAGAACAGATGCAGAGGTGCATGGGGAGAAGAGAGGGAGAGGAAGTCCCAATGTATAGGCAGATGTCCTTGCACTAATGGGGTCTCTTTGTCGCATACAACCCCATGTCTTCAGGGAGTTACATTATTTAGAACATGAAGCCCTCCAGATGCTGCCAGACTACAACTCCCATCATGCTGGTTAGTGCTGATGGAAATTGTAGTGCAGCAACACCTGGATGGCACCATGTTGGCTATCCCTGGTTCAAAGCAAATATTCAGAATCTAGAGTGTTTCTCCCTAGTTCTTGAAACTGCAGAATCCCCCTCTCAGTGTTTTATATTAAATGTGCTCTATATCTAACAATAATATGTTGGTCAATCTGTGTTATTTGTAGACAGATTTAAAATGGATTTAGTCTATCATCCTAGCACACTAGGTTAGAATAAAAAATCGACAGGGCTTGTTTCCAGGTTTTGGGGTTTTTTTAGGATCAAGTTCCCAGCCCTGCTGAAATTTACAGAGGTAATTTGTCTTAAATTCAAATTCTTTGATTTAACCAGTGTCTTTCCACACCTATTAGTACTCATGTTTTCAGACAAGTTTTACTCATGTTTGCAATTATTCTTTGATTGCTTTGGGATTGCAGGCAAATGAAACTGTGGATTGACTAAATTAAAAATAAAATAAAATAGAGATGTTACTTGGATGTAGCTGATGATGCAACACTCATGAATAACTCTCAATGATACACAGATGGGGCCATCAGAGCAAAAGGGAAAAAAGGACAAACGCCCAGCCTGCACCCTTCGTGTTAAATGGGGGGAATCTAATAGGAATGGGCAAAGATAATGGGGAGTATAAAAAAGTCATCTGGGAAGAGAGACAGACAGCTGAGGAAAGACAGCAGGCTTTTAATTGTCCTTTGCTTGTTCGTGTTAAAATGCCAGTTGGACTTTAAACGTGGTTTGTGAAATTCCATCCATTTATCATCACACAAGTCTAGTGTTAAAATTAGGACTTTTCACTGGCTAAATCATTTTTATATTTGATCTGCTATTAACCCATTATGGAATAGCAAATTAAAAAAATGTCTGTGTTCTCAAACCTCTGTGGCTATTGCTTTCTAAGATTCAGAAAGAAGGGAATTATTATTATTATTATTATTATTATTATTATTATTATTATTATGGCTTTTTTCAGCCAGAACTCTCCAGAACTCAGTTCTGGCACCTCTCAGACGGGCACCATTGCCATTATAAGAGAACAAGGGAGGTGTTCATGGTGAGTTCCGGCACCTCTTTTTCTAGAAAAATAGCACTGATTATTATTATTTTTGTAAGGGTCCTTCCAAAAATTGGAGCAAGCACTGTCAAAGATGGACACATTCTGAGTTTTTCTTCCTGTCTCAAAGGCATCCCTGTCAGCTCTGTTACTTTCTGACCACGGGGCTGATGTAGAGGTTGAAAGCATACCCATCAAATCATATTGGTCCAATAATTTATTAAATGATTTTGAGATTGGGTCCATGAGATTTACCAAACACACCTTCCACTCTTCAGAGACCACTCTTGTGGTCCACCACAAAAGCACACCATGACCAATAAGAGGCAGAGACAACTAAATTTAGTTTTGTTAGGGTTGCCATATTTCAAAAAGTGAAAATCTGGACACAAAAATTAAGTTTTTCAGCTATTTTCAAGAAGAATTGCCAAAAATGACGCCACCGACATGGGTTGACATGCATCCTGATTTTTAGCCATTTCCAGCCAGACACTGCTTCTGACTGCAGTATTCCGGCTATGTCCAGGAAATTCTGGACGTATGGCAATCCTAGTTTTGTCAACATCCCCCTTTCTGTTGATTTCTCCAAGGGCAACACTGGCATGAAGGAGGATGTAGCTGGCAGGCAATGCAACCTTCTGGACTGATTGTAAGTAGGAAGGCAGGCAGGCAGGCAGCTGGGGACAGACTAAGGCTGTTGGGGCAGTGCCCCATTTGCCCTACTGGTTTCAGGGGGCGCAGGAGGCTGCAGCAGGTATTGGTGAAAGCTGAGTGCCTTCCTTCAAATGAATGGGTCATCACTGAATACAGCTGTATATTTCTATCTGAGTTTTCTATAGTTCAAAGCAGCTAAAAAATAAAGTCAACCATATCAACCACTTATTTATTTGCCACCCAATAATATGCATGTTTCCTTGACCCACCAAGAAGTGGGCTTTTCTGTCAAGAGCATTGCACCCTTTGTGAGAAGCAGACAGGTGAAGTGAAAACAAGGAGTATGAACCCCTCCAGACATCCTTTTTATTGCACATTCATAATGATTTGTCTTCGTGATGCTGTCAGGGAGCTTATTTGTGATCCCGCTTTCAGTACTTGCACCTGTGATGGTTTTGGGGGCACAATTCAAAGTGTTGGTGCTGACCTTTAAAGCCCTAAACGGTCTCGGACCTGTATACCTGAAGGAGTGTCTCCACCCCCATCATCCAGCCCAGACACTGAGGTCCAGCACCGAGGCCCTTGTGGCGGTTCCCTCGCTGCGAGAAGTGAGGTTACAGGGAACCAGGCAGAGGGCCTTCTCGGTGGTGGCGCCCGCCCTGTGGAACGCCCTCACAGCAGATGTCAAGGCAATAAACAACTATTTTACTTTTAAAAGACAACAGAAGGCGGCCTTGTTTAGGGAAGTTTTTAATGTCTGGTGTTGTATTGTTTTTAATATTTTGTTGGAAGCCGCCCAGAGTGGCTGGGGAAACCCAGCCAGATGTGCAGGGTATAAATAATAAATTATTATTATTATTATTATTATTATTATTATTATTATTATTATTACAGTGGTACCTCTGGTTACATACTTAATTCATTCCGGAGGTCCATTCTTAACCTGAAACTGTTCTTAACCTGAAGCACCACTTTAGCTAATGGGGCCTCCTGCTGCTGCTGCGCCACTGGAGCACAATTTCTGTTCTCATCCTGAAGCAAAGTTCTTAACCTGAGGGAATATTTCTGGGTTAGAGGAGTCTGTAGCCTAAAGCGTATGTAACCTGAAGCGTATGTAACCCGAGATACAACTGTATTATTAATTTCCAATCATGCAAGTCCTGTAACTTCCTGTGAAACCCCATAACTTTTCATACCACAAGTGACCCCAACAGCAATAATGTGGTAGCACTGGGGAAGAATGGCAGAACTACTAATAAAGCAGTATTAATCCACCGCTAATGCGCTATTATTGGATCAAGAACACGTTGCAGAATGCACCCACAACATGTCACCTTTCTGGAGCAGAACCTGTTCCAAATAGCTGGATACAAAGGATATTGTTCAGACACAGGTGGAAAGGTTTGTCGCAATGTATTTTAAAGCCGGGTGAAACTAATAGTTCTGATTCAGTCACTGTAGTGCACAAATGTAATTTTAAATTAAAACAAGGGTTTTAATTAATTTGATGAATAACACACCATGTGTTAGATCCCCTGTGGTATGTATTTTTTACACACAATTCAATTTACTTGGAGCTGCTCTCATATCTCAGGGTATCACCAAATCCCAGACTCTGATCAGTGCACTACAGAGGTTGTTTGAAAGGGAAGCTGGAAGTTTTGGATGTTGGGTAAGAGGAGACAGAGGGTTGTCATGTTTGGAGAGGTGCCACTGCCCTTTTGACATAAATCCAATTTCACTAGGCTACCTTTAAAATAGCCAGCAAGGGAAATAATTAAAAAATATTGATTTGCTTAGTATGAGGTTAACACGTTAAACTGCTCCACAATAAGCAGAGATTATTTGATGCTCACAAACTATCATTCCACTCTTCCCGCACTTCATTAATTTGCATTTGATCATTAGCTTTCTATATGAGAACCGGAAGTTAGCAGCTTGGTGCACAAACAAGTAGGGACGCCATTTAGGGAATACAGGGGATTTTGCCAGGATCCCATTTGTACTACTACTCATGCCACTGTCAGTGGAGGGTGGGGTTTATTGGTATGAAGAGCATCTTTGTGCCCACCCCTTCTACAGAATTCTGTCAGTCAACAGAATCCTGCCATGAAACAAGCAGCAGCCTAGAATCATAGAATAGAATCATAGAATCATAGAGTTGGAAGAGACCACAAGGGCCATCAAGTCCAACCCCCTGCCAAGCAGGAAACACCATCAGAGCACTCCTGACATATGGTTGTCAAGCCTCTGCTTAAAGACCTCCAAAGAAGGAGACTCCACCACACTCCTTGGCAGCAAATTCCACTGTCAAACAGCTCTTACTGTCAGCCTAAATGGTATTGTGATGATGTAAGAACTGGACTTAACATCATCAGCGTATAAGGGTGGCTACTTGTCTTTTGTGCTTCACTAGTGCCCTGTGATCCACCAGCTGGAGCCTGTTTCAAAAGATCTTCCCTTTCCCTCAGATATGCATTTGCCCCTTAACTAATGCCTGAAGAGAACTTCAAAATTAAATAATTCTGTGCCCGGTAGTTTGTTTTGACTGTCAGGATTGAACTGAGTTCACAGATCTTCCACACAAAAGCCCAGTCGTGGCTACAGGTCTCCCCCGCCCCACCGCTTTCTTCATTTCATGAAGGGAGGGGTCCTTCTGTTAAATGATTTGATATTTAGAAACACTTGCTGATCTACTTCCAATCACTCAGAGATCTACCACCAGATCTTGATCCACCTTCTGCCCAACCCTGGAATAGAATGTTGTTGTTGGCACCCATCTGTCTCACGAGACAATGGAGTGCACCTCCAGAGGTGAAGCCAAGCCACTGTGTTAGTGGCACCAAAGTGACCTCCTTGGGGCACAAGCTGGGCAGTGTGTATGGAGGTCCTGGGCTGTCCAGACAAGACCTCCCTCTCGGCCTTTCTGATGTGGTCCAAAGGAAAGCAGAGCAATATTTGGCACCAGCTGGGTTGAAGGAGTTGCCGGAACTGCCTTGGGGACTCCACTCCAGATTTGTGTAGGGTTTACTCCTTAGGCTTTTCCTATCCAAAGATATTCCCCAAGGCAGCAGAGGTTTAGGATCAGAGATTTCCTTCTCCTAGATGAGCTACCTTCCCAGATTGACAAGCCCCATCTGCCCCTCACTTTCCTCTACATTATAGCATGTGCAGAAACCACCTTCTTGACCGTCCGACCCACTATTAGTCTCATCTGCTCAAGCTGCTGGAGCCTTTCTTCGCATGCATTGTAAGTCCCTAGCTCAGGGGTCAGCAAACTTTTTCAGTGGGGGGCCGGTCCACTGTCCCTCAGACCTTGTGGGGGGCCGGACTATATTTTGGTGAGAATAAATGGACGAATTCCTATGCCCCACAAATAACCCAGAGATGCATTTTAAATAAAAGCACACATTCTACTCATGTAAAAACATGCTGATTCCCGGACCATCTGTGGGCCGGATTTAGAAGGCGATTGGGCTGGATCCGGCCCCCAAGGCCCTAGCTTGCCTACCCATGCCCTAGCTCACCGAGGATTTGAAACCCTCACCTGGTTTAGACAGCAAGTCGAATGACTTCCACTGATTTCAGCAGGACTTATTAATGCATTTAATTCACATTTAGTGGGTTAAACCACAGAGCCTAGGACTTGCCGATCAGAAGGTCGGCGGTTCAAATCCCCGCAACGGGGTGAGCATCCGTTACTCAGTCCTTGCTCCTGCCAACCTAGCAGTTCGAAAGCATGTCAAAGTGCAAGTAGATAAATAGGTACCGCTCCGGTGGGAAGGTAAACGGCATTTCCGTGCGCTGCTCTGGTTCCCCAAAAGCAGCTTAGTCATGCTGGCCACATGACCCGGAAGCTGTATGCCGGCTCCCTTGGCCAATAAAGCGAGATGAGCGCCGCAACCCCAAAGTCGGCCACGACTGGACCTAATGGTCAGGGGTCCCTTTACCTTTACCTTTATTCACATTTACTTAGAAGTAAATTCCTCTGTGCTCATGGGACATTCTCCCAGGTAAGTTGCCTAAGTATTTAATTTTCTCAAGCCTACACTCCTTGATGGTTCGATGATCTTCCATCTTTGATCCCTCATGTGCTTTTTAAAATTCTTACTGAATAAAAAAGAGAGAGTGGAGGGTTTTTCATCCCACCTACCCCTTGGCATTTCGAACATTTTTGCATTCAGATCATCCTGCGCCTTCCTTCTTGTTTTTCTTAATCTAAGTTGAAATTCATTTCAGGCAAAAATAGGCTGTCCCTTAGGAAACTAAAATGTGGCAACTAGTCAAGAGATTAAATGAGGTTGTTTGTTGGTTTTCTAAGTTGCAATTAGACAGTCAACAACTTCACTTGTAAATACCAGACTTTAAAGGCTAAAAGGTCAGTGCCTGCTTCCTTCTATAAAAAAGCGTCTTGCAGTAACGTAACTTTTTGCCAATTGTAGTTTTTTATTTTTTTAAACAAAACCCTGGAACAGATTTAATTGGGTACTTTACAGCTGTATACTGTTTTCTTACCACTATGCATCATATGTTTGTGGGTAAATGTAGAATTTGATATCAGTGCTCGGAACCAGGTGCTATGTAGAGAGAACACGCTCACCCCACCCCCAGGTAGGAATCCTAAACCCACCAATTTAGAATTAAATAAGGCTTGCTTCTGAAGAAACATATAATCTGGTGGAAGGTTCCAATAATACCACTTGGGCTACTGTTCCTAATCCTAAACCAATTTCCTTAAAGGTGACAACAAAATCAGTATCACTTGTCTAGAATTCCATTCAGCTCTGCTGCGGATTTGTCAACTAGATTGCGCTTGCAATTGCTTGCTTAACAACCAGCTTGTGAAAAACCAATTCAAAGTTTTTCGCAGTTTCACAATTCTTTGACTTTGTGATTTTTTAAAAAAATGTTCAAAAGTCTTTCAGGGGAAACTTGAAGTCTGTTTTTGAACCTAAGTAGACATTCTTTCCTTAAAAATCCAGATTTTTCGTGGAATTAGAGGACCTACAGAAAGTAACATGTTAGTGCCATCTGCAGTATTTTGCACTGCTACCAAATACACTGATGCTTTATTTAACTCTCCTGCCAAGTCTCCCTTGAGTATTATAAAACTGGCTCATTTACTTTCGGAGAGTTTCCAAGAACTACCCACCTGGCTTACATACAGACTGGCCCTATGCATGTATACATAGACATAATTCCAACTGAATTCAATACGACTTGTTCACCTCGTAGGTGGGCATAGAATGGCCAGCTTGGTATCACCCACACAATAAATTAGCACCTTCTAATACACCCAAGACATATATCTGTATACAAGGGAGAACTGTATTCACCTCCGACAACTGTAGAAGAGGCAAGCAGAACAAATGTATAAGCAGTTTTAACTTTGCCAAAAAAATGTTCTTATCTTAACAAAACGTCGTTTTGATACTCGAGGCCACATAATAGGGAATGTGTGCATTAGGATTCAAAGGTTCATCTTTTGAATACAGTGGTACCTCAAGTTAAGTACTTAATTTGTTCCAGAGGTCGGTACTTAACCTGAAACTGTTCTTAACCTGAAGCACCACTTTAGCTAATGGGGCCTCCTGCTGCTGCCGTGCCACCGGAGCCTGATTTCTGTTCTCATCCTGAAGCAAAGTTCTTAACCTGAAGCACTATTTCTGGGTTAGTGGAGTCTGTAACCTGAAGCGTATGTAACCTGAAGCGTATGTAACCTGAGGTACCACTGTACTGCTTCGTTACAATTTTGTACTCTCTTGGGGTCTGCATGGCTATACAGTGTTCTTAGGAAACTCAGATTTTATGTAACAAAAAGGAAGGTCATGGTGTTTAAGGGCTCAGTGTAGAAATCTGTTGTGCTGGAACCATTATTCCCACATAATGTGCTTCGAAGAAATGCTGACTCCTCAGTTTCAGCTTCTTAACCAGTATTAAATATGGATGAGGATCACATAATAACCCAACTTCTGTTGTTGTCTCCCATCATGCTACGCATGACCTACTTCTGCTTTATGAATCAAAGTTTTCAGCACAGTCCACACAAAGTCTAGCACAGGGTTTCCCAAACTTGGGTCTCCAACTGTTTTTGGACTACAGCTCCCATCATCCCTGACCATTGGTCCGGCTAGCTAGGGATGATGGGAGTTGTAGTCCCAAAAAACAGCTGGAGACCCAAGTTTGGGAAACCCTGGTCCAGCATGTGCTTTCTCATTAGCTCGCATGGTATGAAGAGAGGGCCTTGGGCATTGTATGATTATACCTGTGAATCCTTCCTTCACTGAGTAGGGCCCTGCATATGTGAGCCATCCACTGTTGTGAGTGTAGCCAGAGTGGTACATGCTCTAGTTATCTCTCGCTTGGACTGCTACAATGCGCTCTACGTGGGGCTACCTTTGAAGGTGACCCGGAAACTACAACTAATCCAGAATGCGGCAGCTAGACTGGTGACTGTGAGTGGCCACTGAGACCATATAACACTGGTCTTGAAAGACCTACACTGGCTCCCAGTACGTTTCCGAACACAATTCAAAGTGTTGGTGCTGACCTTTAAAGTCCTAAACGGCCTCGGCTCAGTATACCTGAAGGAGCGCCTCCACCCCCATTGTTCAGCCCGGACACTGAGGTCCAGAGCCAAGGGCCTTCTGGCAGTTCCCTCCCTGCAAGAAGCCAAGTTACAGGGAACCAGGCAGAGGGCCTTCTCAGTAGTGGCACCCGCCCTGTGGAAAACCCTCCCACCAGATGTCAAAGAGAAAAACAACTACCAGACTTTTAGAAGACATCTGAAGGCAGCCCTGTTTAGGGAAGCTTTTAATGTTTAAAGGGTTATTGTATTTTAATATTCTGTTGGAAGCCGCCCAGAGTGGCTGGGGAAACCCAGCCAGATGGGCGGGGTATAAATAAATTATGATGATGATGATGATGATGATGATGGCATGTCTGATCTGTCACTGAAACACCCCTGCCTTCACTGGGTGCGACTCTCTCCGCAGTGGAAACTGGTTGGAACCTTAGACTTGCCTGTGTAGCCAGTCCTAGCAGTCGTGGCTGTGAATCTGTGGGTTGCCAACAAACCCAACTATTAAGGTTCTCCTGGTATTAAGGCAGAACTGCTGCAAGGTTTCCTCACACAGCGAGGAGCCTTTCCAAATCCACGAGATGCACAAAAGCCTCAGAAAGAAGGAAAAGATGAATGGATCCTGCCCAGGGCTGGGGATGCATGTCAGCTGGGGGCTTAGTGCCTTCCCTAGAGACTCACTGGGTGACAGTCAGCTGATGAGCAGAGGGGTGGAGTTTGCAGTGGAGAAGCAGATCCCTGCAGAGAGCACAACATCACTGTGTGCACAGGGATGGGCAAAAGGTAGTTCTCAGTCTACTAGTAGATATCAGGATGGGGTACAGCAGATCATCCAAGGTATCTGCAGAATCGGATCTACCAATAAATAAAATGAGGCTCTTGTTCATCAAATTTAATAGAATGGGCTTTAGGCTTCAATTCTGAGCACACATGCTAGGGAGTAAGCCCCACTGAACAATGTGGGGCTTCCTTCTCAGTAAACATAGGTAGCATTGCACTGCTAGTCTTTTATTTTTCCATTTTATGGACTATTTATTTCACCCTGAGGATGGGAAGACCAGATGTCCAGATGAGTAATAGGTACTTCTAAAATGTGTGCAGTTTGCTCTTTCACTTAAGCACTAGTACTTTAAATAATACTCTAATACTTTGTTTTCAAAAAAACAAATAAAACAATTCTCCAGAAAATATGATTGCTGTAAGCATTATCTAGCCACCTTTCAAGCAGTTATCCTAGAGTAAGTTTGTGGGGGGAATTGTACAACCCAATTCTGACTGTCCAGTTACCTTTAGACAAGCCAGAGTTTCTGCAATGTTTCCTCTAGAATTCCTGTGATGTTTCACAAAATGTTCTTGAATCATCCACTTTGATAGTTTAATCATCATACTGACCTTTTGCTTTATTTAGCTTTAATTTAACCGAACTAAGGCTCAACCCAAGTTAGTCCAAGACTGTAGTCGACAGCCATTAGCATCTATGAAAAGTTTTGGTCTATTTTGGTTGAATGTAGATTACAGTCTGTATCCCATTAACTTCCACGGGACTTAATTTTAAACACTGAAGACTGGGGCAGGGAACCTGTGACTTTTCAATGTTGCTTGTAGACACTGAGCGTCAGAGGGGCATCTGCATAGTCTGGCTGATGTGCCCCCGTGCCACCAATGCCCCCCACCTGTGCTGGCATTTAGAGTGAAAACACTCAGCAGAAGCTGAACTTGACATTGGATCCCTGTTGAAAGAGAGCACTTTGCCCTGGATATAATCACCCTGAGACTCTGAGTTTAGGAAAGTAAGAAAGCTACATTTCTTACAGGAAGCACATGAAAGATTCTAGTTCTATCTAACTAAGGTGGAGATGCCTGGAGAGCCATGCTTTCTCCTGTTTCTCAGTAGGAGAGGCATGAAAGATGAAGAGGTGAGGATAAAAAAGGAACAACCTATCCGTCTAGACCTGAGGAGAAGTCAGCACAGGCTATATCAGTATGGACAGTCTGGGAATCTTGGAGGTTCTTCTCTCTGTCTACTTTTTGCCATGCAGCCACATCAGCCTCCAGTACAAGCTGATACTCTTGGATCATTGACCAAGCATGCTGGGGTGAAGGAGGCTGGTGTTCAATATCTTCTGGTGGGTTTCTCCAACCCTGTATTATGGGTTTACCAGAAAAGGGTGAGGGGAGCTCCAACACAAGTTGGCAGGGGTGCCAACCTGAATAAAACATTTGGAGGGCAAGTTTAACCCCGGAGGGCGATGAGCAACAGAATCAACAGACTCATTAACAGCACTTGGGGGGAGAACATGGATCAGGCCAATGGCCATCTAGTTCAGTATCCTGTTATCACAGGGGTCAATCAGATGTCTATGGGAAGCCTGCAAGCAAGACCTGAGCACAAGGCCACTTATAATAATAGTAATAATAACATGAGATGCAGTGCACACATACCAGCTGAATGGCCACGCCCATCAACTTTGGGGGTGGCTCTCTCAAATATTTTATTGGGGGGGGAGCCATGGGCTTAGCTGACGAAGGGAATCTGGAAGTGCCTCTTCTCTCCTTCCCTGGGAACTGACTTTCGGCCATTACTCACAACCAGAGGTGGCCCATGATCATCATAGACCATCATGCAGCTGCTCCGAAGAAAGGGAGAATTAGCTGAGTGGATGGGACAGAATGAAGCATACATTGGGGGCTCCAGTGATCCTCTCTCCACCCCTCCCCCACATTGTAACAATGGATGTTTTGCTCAGAATGCATGAAATCTTCAAGATCACAACGGTGGTGGACTGAAATGCCGATAAACTTTTTTTTTTTTTACACGAGTGTTATTGTTTTCTTTTGGAAAAATAAACTCCCTTGGAAGTGCGTGATGCAGCAGGATATGTGGAACTGAAACTAAACCATCCTGTGTCTTTATAATTGTGCGTACTGAAGACCATCTGTTTCCCAGAGAAATATGCTCCCATTTAAAGTAAGTTTAATAGACGAAGTATCAAGATCACTGGAGGGTGAAGTTGTATATTTCCTTCCCAAGTAAAAAGGCCAGAGCAAAACCGCTAGTTTGTTCAGGGTAATAAACGTCTTTGAAATAACTAAATAAAATGAACTACAATGCACTAACTGCCCACCTCTTACAAGCTGAAAAAGTAGGCTCCCCTGTAAGTAAATCATTCTTGATGGGCTGAGCTAGAAGTGCCTGATGGTTTCCTAAAAGCTCTTAGCCATCCTAAGAGTATAAATGGAACAGGATAGTTGCTGATGCAGTTTTCAGCACCTTAAAAAGAGGAGCAGGAAGAGAGAAAACGAACATGCTTGAAATCTTCATTGCAATTTCAATCACCGTTTGAGGGGGGCGGGATAAGAAGGGAAGAGATCTTTGCTAAACACCTTGATACCTTCTGAGATTAAAATTAGCTTATGTGATCTAGCCAAGTGGCTAACACAAACATTTAATTTGAGAGGGTGTGCTCTGTTTAACTGGATGGCAAGCAAGTATTTGTATTTATTAGAGAAGTTAGAAGTTATGACTTCCCTAGCAGCTACAACGGTGAAGTAGAAGCAAACCACAGTGGGGAGAATGCTGTTGCACTCTGGCGCAGATTGTTTATGCCACATTAAATGGTTGGAGGCAATATTCTTCTAAATACCAGTATACCAGTATACTCCACCCCCATCGTTCAGCCCGGACACTGAGGTCCAGCTCTGAGGGCCTTCTGGCAGTTCCCTCACTGCAAGAAGCCAAGTTACAGGGAACCAGGCAGAGGGCCTTCTCGGTAGTGGCGCCCGCCCTGTGGAGTGCGCTCCCATCAGATGTCAAGGAAATAAACAAATATCTGACTTTTAGAAGACATCTGAAGGCAGTCCTGTTTAAGGAAGTGTTTAATGCCTGGTGTTTTATCGTGCTTTTAATTCTGTTGGGAGCCACCCAAGAGTGGCTGAGGAAACCCAGCCAGATGGGTGGGGTATAAATAAATTATTATTATTATTACTACTACTACTACTACTACTATAAGTGCTCTTGTGCTCAGGTCCTGCTTACTTGCTCTCGTTTGCATGGCCTCGCCTCTCCATCTGCATCACCTGGCTCTGGATTCTGTTTCTTGGTCACTCTAGAAAGTGTGACAGAATGTTGGGAAGGAGCTGGCTTTTCTGCAGATGGATGGGCTGCATTTGCTCAGAGACACTTTCATATGGTTTCCAGGTGGTCTTCCATTCAGGTAGCTTGGAGAATGAGACCTGCTTAGCTTCAGTAGGAGACATCTTAACTGGGGACAAAGTTCAAACAAAACACTTGAATCAATAAGAAGAACATAAGGAGCGCCCTGCAGGGTCAAGCCAATGGCCCATCTAGTCCCACATCCTGCTCTCACAGAGGCCAACCAGATGCCTAGGAGAAGCCCACCAGGAACACCACTCTGCCCCACTGCGATTCCCAGCAGGGCTGGATTTTGGTAATATGGTGCCCTGAAGACAAAATTTGGTGCCCCCTCCCATATTTCTTATTTTCACAATAATTCCATTTGGTACAGTTGCTTTCCATGTATTTTCTCAGTAAAAAAGGTAAAGGGACCCCTGACCATTAGGTCCAGTCATGACCGACTCTGGGATTGTGGTGCTCATCTGGCTTTATTGGCCGAGGGAGTTGGCGTACAGCTTCCAGGTCATTGTGGCCAGCATGACTAAGCCACTTCTGGCAAGCCAGAGGAGCACACGGAAACGCCGTTTACCTTCCCACCGGAGCGGTACCTATTTATCTACTTGAACTTTGACGTGCTTTCGAACTGCTAGGTTGGCAGGAGCAGGGACCGAGCAACAGGAGCTCACCCCGTTGTGGGGATTCAAACCACCGACCTTCTGATCAGCAAGTCCTAGGCTCTGTGGTTTAACCCACAGCGCCACCCACTACTCACATGCTGTAACCAATAAAAGTTGTGGCCTAATTTTGCCCATTAACCTAAAATAATGTGTCGGTGTGTCTTCTCAGTAGGTACCCATTTTCTCAGTAGGTACCCATATAAATGTAGGAATTATTATTAGGTGCCCTACTGGCTCTGTGCCCTGTGTGAGGGAACCACCACCCTAAATCCATCTGGCACTGGTGCAGAGACATGGGACCAAAAAGAGGTTCCATGCAACTCAGGTATGTGTTTGAAGGACAGCCTTCCCACAAGGTCTCTCCTCCTCCCAGAGGGGAGGGGTTGTGAGCGAGAGCAGCCTCCCGCAGGGGGGGGGGGCAGGGAGGCATATTCGGCTCCCTGCTCCTGATTGCTTCTGCTGCCACTGCCAAGACTTCCAGCTGACCAATAGGGCCAGCTGGTGGGCAGGGCTAAATGCGTTTAAACAGCTGCGGCAGCGGTCTGCTCCCAGTCTGTTCCTGCTTTCTTGGGATCTCCCGCCCTCCCTCCCTCTTAGGTCAGCTTCTTTTGGGTATTGACCTTGCTATGAACTTCGGTTGGTTGCCTTGGTTGCCCAAGGGACCTGGTAGGACTTTTTTATCCATTTGGCAAATTAGCACCAGCCTCTAGGTATTTTTGCCTACCTTCGTCACAACTTTCTGGTATTGGCGGTTAGGCATTGGAATATGTGTGCTGTGTTGGAGGATTAGGTATGGCCATCATCTACCTCTCCTCTTTTGGGTATTCCATTAAAGGAATCCAGCGGCCGTGGATCCTGTCCGATGCCCTGCTGGTGGCTAGGGCCATGGTACGACCCTGGTGACGTCATGGGGGAGCTTCCAGTTGTATTTGCATCAACAAGCTCCTCCCATTGGTTGTTAGCCCTGATATGACTCCCTGCTGTGCAGCATGGAGTCTTGTATTGCTGTTTCATCCAATGCCTAAGCCAATACTACTCACATGCTGTAACCAATAAAAGTTGTGGCCTAATTTTGCCCATTAACCTAAAATAATGTGTCTGTGCGTCTTCTGATAATCCTATGCGGGTGGAGGGTCCTCGACTCCAGTGGCGTAGCGTGGGGGGTGCAGGGGGGGGCCAGCCGCACCGGGCGCAACATCTGGGGGTTAGGGGGCGCAAATTACTTGCCTTGCCCCGGGTGCTGACAACCCACGCTACGCCACTGCTCGACTCACAATCCAACAATACCTGGATTCACCAGAGGGCTTTATGAGCCCTAACATACTGGTCTTGGCCAGTGAGTTCCTGAGCGGTAAGTACATTTCTTTCCAGAAAAAAATGAGATTCTCTGGAAGGCACGTTCCTTGTCTAAATGTTCCTCTCTCCCTGCCCACCTCCACCACACCACCCCTCTTTCTCGACTTTCTGCTCAGCACGAGAAAGAGAAAGCAGCTAATTTATTCACGGAAATGGATGTGTATACGTCTCCTTTTGCTGATTAAATTTCTCATTCTCCTGCCTTTTCCTTGAGGCTGCAGTTTTGCCGTCTCTCCACCACCCCCGCCCGGATTTTTCCCCACCTTCTCCCCCTGAATTAAATTGATGCCTCCATATGAGCTGGGAAACCACAAGGAGGAGGAGGGAGCGAACTTTGAAGGGCGGGGAGGGGAAAAGGCTCTTCGGCATTTGTCCTTAGGCTTACGGAGCAGCGAGGCGCCATTGGCGCCTAGCTGATCGGTGGTGACACTTCCCGAAACAGCAAAGTGCCTTCTAACCGGTTTCAGTCCGGGACTTACCGGTAACCTTCGCGCAACAGCGAGAGGCAGGCCGCGGATTCCCACGGAGAGATTGCAAGTGGATCCCGCTGAACTCTGTTGGGCATTTCAGCCAGGCACGATTCAATTAAATAAAGCGGGTGGAGACTTAAACAAACAAACAAAAACATACAACTCCACCAGTTCGTTAGGTTAGGTTAAATTAGGCGCTGAGCGATGGCACTGGATTCTTGGACTAGGTGACTCTCTGGGTTCCTTCCAACTCCACGATTCTAGGATTCCTCTCATGGAGCTTGAACTTCTTTGGGGAAAATAATAATAATTCATTGCCTTTTGGTGTCCAGGATGAAAGCATTTAATGGACGGTGAAGTTGGAGCATACGTTTCATGTGCCCTGCTTAGTAGCTGGATGTGTTATCCGCTTCCTGAAATTGGAACCTCTGCCCAACCGTCGAGTTCAGGGACGCCCTCAGATACCAAGTTTGTTACCACCACCACCCGCTTCTGGAAGCAAAACCCACTGAGATCTTGCTTAGGTAAATATGCACAGGGTTGGAGATTCCATGGTTGGTTGATGCTTCCCTGGATCTTTAAACAGCGATCCTGTGCACATTTATCTGAGAGTAGGCCCCAATGAATACTGCGGGACCCACTTCCGAACAAATATGCAAAAGACTAGGTCGTTGGGTGAAGTTTGCAAGCCTCACTTAAGTCAGAAGCGAGCCCTATGCATTTCTATAGGAACTCGCCTGGAAAGAACGTTTAGGATCGAAGTTTAGCTGACAATCCGCTGAAGAGCTAGTCCGGATGCACCATTCGCGCAAGCTCCCTTCCTTCGGGAAGCGTGGCTAGGATGGCAGCCTTAGAAACGCAAGCGAAACGCAGTTGCACTTCTCGGATGCTCCTGCGCTCCCTCAGTTTCCAGGACGGACGGTGCGTACAGTAAGTGCCACTAGTTTAGGCGGCTGGCGGGGGAGGGGGGAACAATGTTCCTCTCTACACTAGGAATGGGGGAATCGGGGGGCACTTCCCCAGTTAGATCCCAGGTCCCATCAGGAACATCTGGTAGGCCGCAGGATCTGCTGCTCTGCTGACCTAGCGTGGGAGGACAATGCCTGATCACTGTTGCAAAAGGAAGACTTGATCCCGACTCTGCACGGTGTGATCGGAGTCCTCAGCGCCAGGATATTTGCTTCCCCTCTTGGTTATCCCCCGCGAAGTATGTCTGGAGCGGTTTATTTCCCCCAGAAGTCAAGAAGCCAATTAAAGTGAACGGTGCCAAGCGGACTCTGGTGCAAAGTTTGCTGCGCCTCGCCAAAAGTCTGGGCAAGCTCCTTCGTCACCGAGCAGGCCCCGGTCCTTCTATTAAGGGACTTTTGGGAAAGGGCGTTTATGACTTCAAATAAAACATAGCCGTGCAGGGCTTAATTTCTTGATTGATTCGCGGGTTTGGGTTTGGTTTTTTCCAAGCTCCTACGATGCTCCCCTCCTGGACAAAGACATTCAAGGCGGCGGTTGCAATAAAGCAAGTTGAGACGAACAATGCCTGTCTACTCAGAAGTAAGCCCCTTTTCTGTTCGGCGGAACTACCTTTCTTGCACGTGTCTTCAAGACGGCAGCCTCACTGCGCGATCCTACCCACGTTTCCTCGGAAGTAAGGCGCACCGTGTGTTCAATGGAATTTAAAATCAGTGCATTCATAGGCTACGATGCTTGGCACGTTTACACAAGAGACGGTTCCATTAAATGCCTCTTACTTCTGTGTAGACAGGTCTAAGGTTGCGGTGTTAAGCTGCAACGATATGCGTGCTTATCTGGGAGTAAGTTGCCTTGAATTCACCGGGACTTACTTCCAAGTAAACTTCCATCGGCGCTCAGTTCCATATTCGGCCAGGGTGATAAATGGTCATCTTTTCGCCCTTAATCTGAAAGGTTTCATGTATTTGTGTCTTATTTTAGTGGCCTCTCTAAGATCTCTCTCTCTCTACAGTTCATAGATGCATTTCCAAGTTTTTATTGGCTATTTGTTATACTTGGGTTTTTAGTGTTCTGCTGTAAGTCGCTTTGGGTCACTTTTGTGACTAATTAATCATAACGGTGACGATGCCATTCTCGAAACAACAGGTGACATTCTCTGAACACTTGCGAGGTGTCTTTTCGTCGCCATCCCAGGGAAGCCATTTCAAATTATGTAGATTTGGGACGGGCGAAATCCACAACGAAGTTCTGGAATGTTTTCAAGATTTAATGGCCAGCAAAAGCGTAGGTGAACAGCATTGTACGGTTCATGACCACTATTGCAACATGAACAACACAACCGCCCCTCTCTCACACACGCACTTATAGTCCTCCTTTTTCCTTTCATTCCTTCTTTTACGCAAAGGGACTTGAGCGCTTGGGATGTTTACCAAGTATGGTGGCCCGTGTAACTATTTAACACGGAGGGGCCTGAAACACAGGCTGGTGGGGTCTAGAATTGTTTCCCCTGCTGCCCCCACCCGATCCATAACTCAGGTATGTTTTCCTACCAAGCTTAAATGGAACTCCTCTAATGCTAAACCAACTGGAGCGGGAGTCGAGTGTATGTATGTCTTGGGCGTAGCCAGGATTTGGGGGGGCAGGCCTTATGTTTGGGGGGGGAGCAGAACCGAGCTGTTGGTTAAGTATTTCTATTTATTTACTTGATTTTGGGAAGGGCAGCTGCCCTCCCCCCACGGGCTACGCCCACGGGCGGGCAGGGGGTCACCACCGCAGATTTCCACACCGCAAGATTAACAGGCAACCTGGCACTCCCGAGACCTCGTGTGGCCTTGGAAACTCGACTTCTTGCAGGGCGCTGACTCAGCAAACTCATCCTCCAGCTCCGAGCGTCGCGCAAGAGGAAACGCAGAAGCGCCTTCCACAAGCCGCCCCCCCCCCACGACCTCCCCGCAACATTTAATCCGGAGTTAACCCCCTGAGTGGCTTGGAGCATTGCAAGCTCTGAAGTCACCTGGGTCTTCAGAAGCGGCTGGCAGTGCCTCTCTCAGGGTGGGAGGAATAAGTCTTGAGGTGACCCAGCGCCTCGAACCTCCTTGCCTTGCCTTTTGTGGCAGAACTCTTTCCGCGGGGGGGGGGGGGAGAGGAGGGGGGGTCGCTTTGGATCCGCTCCTGCCCTACATGAAAAGTTGAGACCAGGCCGGAAACCGGAGCTAACGCGACGCCCAACTACTGTATATAAACTGCAGGGGAGCAGCTGCAGGGCTCCAGCGGTGCCTTGTATTCTGGGCAACTGCTGCCGCCGCCTTCCTCCTCTCAGCTCTGCAAGGAAACAAGCAACAAAAGGACCGCTGTTGGTCCACAGCAGCCGATCTTCATTTTAAAGGAGGAAAACATTTAGATAGAATTATTTATATATATTAAAAAAGCGCCTTTGCGACAATGCGGATCTCTCCCGAACGGCAGGCCCCAAACCCAAGCACATTTCCTTTTGAAATAATGCCCCATTGGGTTTTGTGTGTTTGGATTTGGATTTGATATCCCGCTTTATCACTCCTCAAATGAGTCTCAAAGCGGCTAATAATCTCCTTTCCCACAACAAACACTCTGTGAGGTGAGTGGGGCTGAGAGACTTCAGAGAAGTGTGACTAGCCCAAGGTCACCCAGCAGCTGCATGTGGAGGAGCGGAGATGCGAACCCGGTTTTGAGTGGCACTTTCTCGCAATAAGGATCTTATGCCTATAAATATGGCTGGGGGAGGTGGAGGTGCAGAGGATGCGCGCTATATTTAAAATTCAGAAGGAAATGTGGAAAACGGAAAGAGAAACGGATAGAGGGAAATCAGGAAAGAACTGTAGAAACGAGTAAGCCCTCGCAAAGGATCCCAGTAGTGATGTATGGAAGAGAGAGCTGGACCATAAAGAAGGCTGATCGCCGATGAATTGATGCTTTTGAAGTATGGTGCTGGAGGAGACTCTTGAGAGTCCCATGGACTGCAAAAAGATCAAACCTATCCATTCTTAAGGAAATCAGCCCTGAGTGCTCACTGGAAGGACAGATCCAATACTTTGGCCACCTCATGAGAAGAGAAGACTCCCTGGGAAAGACCCTGATGTTGGGAAAGATGGAGGGCACAAGGAGAAGGGGACGACAGAGGACGAGATGGTTGGACAGTGTTCTCGAAGCTACTAACATGAGTCTGACCAAATTGCAGGAGGCAGTGGAAGACAGGATTGCCTGGCGTGCTCTGGTCCATGGGGTCACGAAGAGTCGGACACGACTAAAGGACTAAACAACAAAAAAGGATCATAAAAAATTAAGACACAGTGTGACATAGTGGTTAGAGGGTTGGACCAGGCTGAGAGAAACCAGGGTACAAATCGTCACTCATCCATGAAGTTCACGGGGTGACCTTGAGGCAGCCACGGCATCTCAGCCAGCGCTACCTCACAGGGTTGTGGTGCGGATTAAAGGAGGAGGGGGAGAACTCTATGCGCCACCTTAAGTTTCTTGGAGAGAAAGGTGCGGGGTATAAAGGTAATTTAAATAATAAATAAATATCAGCGCCGTGGCCAATGGTCTGAGTTAATGTGGGTAACACCAGTGGGCCGTAGGTTCTATAGGCTTGGGTCCGTGGCCCATCCAGGTTTATTCGTTCTTTCCCGGATCTAAGCAGGCCTTTCCTGTCATCGCCCCATAATGACGTTGATCTGCGTGTTTTTTCTCTGTCTCCCCCTCCTCTCCCCTCTCTCTCTGCCACTGTGCAGTCTCCCTCAGCAGGCCTGGCGGCCAAGTGAAGAGAGCATCATTTTCGCCATCAAAGAGCTGTCAGGCATCTCGCGTATGAATAGCTGCGCCCTGCCTCCTCTTTAAAGCATTACCCTTGACATCCACGCGTTTGGAGCGCTGTAAAGATATATCGTTGTAATCAAAGCTCTTATAATTGAGTTCTGCGGTTGGGAAGGTTAGAAAGCGACGAGGAATAGGGAGAGGAGGAGGCGGCGAACTTCGCTGCCACCCCCTCCGCAGCAGCAGCAGCAGTAGCAAAACTATATCTGTATATACACTTAAGGCTTGCTCGGAAGGGCAGAAGCGCGGGGTAAACATCCGGCCCCTAATACTCTCCTGCTCTTTCGGGCTGTGTCCGAAGCGATCAAGCAATGTGATCAATCATGAGACGCTGGGATCAGGTAATCCGATGGAAAACGCGCTTAAGCGTCCAATTCGCCACCTGGTTAAATCCAAGCGTTTTAATCTTAAGCCACAGCCACTCGATCCGCATTGATTCCAACAGAAGTGCCAACCCGATTCTCCCGACCAGGTTTCTTGAGGAACCGCAAGGCAAAGCCCCGTTCATTTTGGCGCAGCTGATTTATTTATTTATTTTCCAGCTTGATCCCACGAAGTTCAGTGGGGTTTACTCCAAAGTATGTGAGCGTGTAGGGTTGCGCGCCGAGGCTTGCAAGCGGAGGTGGTCTGCCAATTCTAGAGCTTTGAAGCAGAAGAATCGGCCCATTCATAGGAAGAAATAAAAGAGCACAGTGGTTTCTCCAGACTGAGGGCTGTTTTCAGGATGCTTAAGGACAGTCGCAATGTCCCTGCACGCAGGATGCAACCCACATCCTTGCTACTGAGAGTGGGGGGTGGGATCTTCGGACTCAATGAGAATATCCCAAGCAAAGGGCCTTGGGAAATAAAGGCACACGGCCTGCGTCACGAAGAGGATATCCATGCATCGCTCATCACCAGGTCAAAAAAACACCAAAAGCCCGCTCAGGAAGGAAATCTCTAACAGGTTACCAAAACGGCTAAAAAAAAAACACCCTGCCTTTTGCCACCGATGGTTTTTCCAGCTTAATGAGGGATAATTATATTTAGCACTCATATGACCCGTTTCAAACGTTCAAGCCCTCTAATGAACACCTATGCTATTTAGCATTCATATACAGTATTGTACTTCAAACGTTGAAAACATAGAATCATAAAATTGCAGTGTTGGAAGGGACCTCAAGGGTCATCTAGTCCAACCCCCTGCGATGCGGGAATCTCAACTAAAGCATCTATGACCAAGGAAGGTGTGTGTGTGTGTTCTCACAACAGTCCTGTAAGGTGGGCCAGTGCATTATCCCAACATTGCGATGTGAGGATGGGCTGAGAACAGTAGCTTTGAGGCTTCCTTAAAACCACCTAGATGACTTTGCGGCTAAGGTGAACCTTGAATATGCCGTACAGTGGTACCTCGGGTTAAGTACGGTACTTAATTCGTTCTGGACGTCCGTACTTAACCTGAAACTGTTCTTCACCTGAAGCACCACTTTAGCTAATGGGGCCTCCTGCTGCCGCTGTGCCGCCGGAACACGATTTCTATTCTCATCCTGAAGCAAAGTTCTTAACCTGAAGCACTATTTCTGGGTTAGCGGAGTCTGTAACCTGAAGCGTATGTAACCTGAAGCGTATGTAACCTGAGGTACCACTGTAGTTCGCTTCTAAAACTGCAGTCCTGTCTATACATACCACACATATCCCAGGCGGAGCAAGTTCCTTGCCTCTGAGTACAGACAGGCAGAGTTGATTTCAGTGGGGCAAGTCCAACTGGCGTTCAGTATACAGCAAGGTGAGCCGGGTCAGGCTGGTTCCAAATTGCCTGTGCGCTTAATGCCCATTCAAGCATCCCATCATAGCGCTGCGGGGATGGGAGGGGGACACGTGGAGAGCAGGAACCCCAAGGAAGCGTGAGCAAAAGGCAACGGTGTATGTAGCAACACAAATCCGGTTAGCAGCGCTAAATGCCTGTGATCTTCGGATGAAGGACGGTTAATAATAATAATAATAATAATAATAATAATAATAATAATAATAATAATAGTTGGTTTAGCCAACGAGCACGTACGGAACGTTGAGCAACTGTGTGTGTGTGTGTATGTTTCTAACCACCAAATATCCGTGGATTGTCTGTTCTCGACTTCATTTTCCGTCTTGCCCTTGTCCTTTCCTTTCTCACCTGACTGTGCCAAACATAAAATCATAGAACCACAGAGCTGGAAGGGGCCCAAAGAGTTGTCCAGTCCAATGCAGGAATCACTGCTAATCTGCTTGAGGCGCAGTTGCCAGTGGGAGGCATCTGATGCTATCTTCCACAAGCTGTGGCACGAGTCCTTTTGTCAAGCTGCGCTCAGGAAAGGAGCCCCCTGCCTATGTGTTTGCTTGCTTTTTTAACATTTGCCCTGAATGAACCGCGAGAGAATGACTGAAACAACCGGGCTACTTTCCAGCTTTTCTATTCTTTCCTGTCCTCCTCCTCCTCCTCTTTTTTCCAGTAGAAGAGGCGCTCCCTCGCAGAGCACAGCTGCGTCCATTTAAAGGGGGCAGGACCTGAATTTACAAGCCGCTGAATCTTTCCAAGAAATCCACTGATGTGAACTAGGACGGAGAGCGCTTGGCGCTAACTAGGCTCTTAACACAGGTGCTCTGAGCCTGGCCTGGTTATGGTCAAGAAGAAGTCCATTCATGGCCCTGCGACGTCGCCTTGTTCCAACACGATTTGGGTAGACAAAACCTAACTAGCTGCACTTGGTGGCCCTTGATCCGTCCCCTTTCTGGACTCTTGGTCATCTCACTTTAGCGCCTAATGTTAAGAGGGACGTGCTTTCCGCTCTATCCCTTTGGCTGAATTAGAACGACGCAAAGGAAGTGGTTTCGTTTTCGAGAAAGGGTTAACATGCCCCGCTTCCATTAAAAGGGGTGAAGAGGAGGAGAAAGGGCCGAGCTCCAATGCCAAGACTCACGTCCTATACAGTATCGGTATAGTCTCAATCATTTATTAAGTACCTCGGAGCAGATGTCCTTGATATTTGGATTAATCTTTATTTATTTATTATTTTCCTTCCATCAACTGCTCAGGAACACTGGCAACAAATTCATATAGCGCGCGCACACGCACACACACACACACGTGTGTTCTGTTTAAAAGGACCTGATGAAAACTCTCACACACGCGCAGCATGTAATTTTCACTATTTTGGAGGAGAGAGTGGAAAACATATGTGTCTAGATGTATATAGTACAGCACCAGCACACATATTCAGAAAAAAAGCTGTTCAAAGCACCCCGTTGTTTTGTTTAGCTCTTGGCCTAAGACTCAGGATTTTGTCTGCTGGGGGCGCAACAACAATAATAGTAATAGTAATAGTTTCGGAAACTTACGAATAAACATATGTGTAAATTTTGATGCGCGAAATTGCCTCTCCACACATACACACACACCCCTCCACTTCACTACTCAGGTCATTAAAAGAGCCTGTGGGGATTTTGTGAACATAATTCCGGATGGTCTCTTAGTTCAGATCTTTGCAAAAAAACAAAGGATCTCTTCAAAGCCAAGCAAGAGAGCAACCAGTTGGGGAGCCCTTTGAAACTACTCAACAGATCCTCGCTGGCCACCTGCTCTTTTCCAGACAATTCGTTTCTCTGCCCACCCCAACTTTTATATGTGTGTGTGTGTGTGTGTACACACACACACAAACTCCAGGGGCCTGCCTTAAACGTTTCTCCTCTGTCCTCCGGCTCCTTTAGTCTTCTGAGTAGTATATTATTCTGCACCGTAAAAGAGCCTTGATATTAGGGCGGAACTACAGAGCTGCTTAACTCCGCCCTTAAACGTCAGAGAATGGCTTCAAATCCCGTTGATGTCAAGAGAATCTGCTCGCAAGTAGGATCGAGCTGGAAGTGGGCTTGTGGATCTGTCTTGAAACATATCGCAAAGAGTTCATAGCTGAGCTCAATTTATCCACAACCAGTGCCAACTACATTTTGGGGTCTCTCATTATTACAGTTTATTATTATTATTATTATTATTATTATTATTATTAGGGACGAGTAAATGCATGGGAGTGTTCTGGAAGAGCATGGAACTGTTACTAATAGAAATCAAAATTCGAAATATTTCCAAGAGTATTCCCACCCAAATCCTACCTGTCGTCGAGTCTGGCCTGTTCATGACAATGGAAACGCTGCCCCAAATCTAAGCGTTTAGAAGTAGTCGTAACTGAACGCGATTCTGGCAAAATCGTCGCCAATACCAGATCAGTTTCCCTCCCCCCGCCATTTCCCTGAACCCATCAGCATATTTTAAATCAGATTTGCATCTGAGTCCCCAATGTATTGACTTGGAATCAAATGGCCAATCTATTCCTCAGGAACATAGGAGAAAGAGTGCGACGCGGTTCTTAACAGAGCAGTCCTATCCCGCTGAGCTCAGGAAGACTTGACTCCCAAGGAAGCGTGCATAGTAAGTACGTTGACTTAGGAATGTCCCGCTGATTCCAGCGAGATAGACAACCAAATTGCTCTTTTAGGACCACAGCTTGAAAAACCTCACCCTGAGCATCATTCTTGGGGGCGGGGCAGCACTTGTTTCCAACGAATGTGCAGAATCCAGCTGCGAAAGCTGTTGTGATCTGAATGAGTTCCATATAATCTCTAGCCACGACGAGGTTCCACTGGAATCAACAGGACAGAAATCAGTCATGAGTCTGTCAACCCGTCACGTTGCTCTCAGCGAGATTTGTTCCCAAGTTTTGTAATTATTTATTAAGGTGTATCTTTACCTTTTATCACATTGATATCCCTCCGTTCCTCCAAGGAACTTAAAGTAAGGAATATGACTCTTTCCCCACTTTTTCCCCATCTTATCCTCTCAACAAGGCTGTGAGGTAGGCTATGGGAAGAGTCACGGGTGCCAACTTGAATAAAATATTGCGGAGGGCCAGGTAAACCCTACGTCACATAATCGATCACATGACACGGCACACGTACACCATTTGAATGGCAATACTCATTACCTTTGAGGGGGTCCTCAAATACTTTATTGGGCAGCTGAAGGGACCTCGGCCCCTAAGAGTTGATTCCTATGGTAAGGGTTAGGGACTGGTCCAATATCCCGCAACAAGCTCCGTGGCTAGGTGAAGATTTGAACCTAGTTTTCCCTGATTCTGAATATACTGCGCCCAATCCCGTGTGGTGTACTCTGGCCACTGCGCTACCCTGAATTATGACCAGTATTGTTTAGGGTCATAGGGGAAAGGACTGCTACCGTTCAAGAAACATTTGATCCTCCGGAGCTGAGAGCTGCGTGTCGCCTAAGAAATGTCCCGGGACTACTCCAGATTTGTCTGTTAGGCATGTCAAGCGCAGTATTGAGTGCGTTTACTCGGGAGTAAGTCCCATCTCCAAAGAGGTGGATCCCGGTCTTAGCAAAGCAAGTGTGCCATTGATTTGCGTGAGCAGGAGGCCCCGCTGAATCGAGTGGAAAATCCTGTTTGAAAATCAATGAGACAATATGCCTCTGTGTGGTGAGAGAGAGAGAGAGAGAGAGAGAGAGAGAGAGAGCGCTCCAGAGAGGAGTGGCCACTTTTTTGAGCTTCGCCTTGAAAGGATCTTTGAACGGGCCTCTCTTCTAACCAGCTAGAAGCTGGACCTTCCCAGATGGTTTGTAAATGTCAGGCCGTCGCTAAGCCACTGAAGTGTTATGAAAACTGCCGCCACTGGAACCTTGAAATGCCACTTCCTGCGTTTCCACGCAAACCCCGCCATCGGCAGGCAGGGGGGAAAGGAGAAACAATTCCGAGTAGCTTCGTGGTCTTCAGGTCAGGTGTGCAGTCAATCAAGGGGGCCCTTTCACAAGGAAACCTGGGCAGGTAAGGCGCCATTCGGGGACTCCTTCGGCCCGAAGCTCTGGTTTGGAAAGGTTTATTCCAGAGTAAATCCGCTGCAGTGTGATTGCAGCCTGCCACGTCTGACATCTCGGTTCTGAGCACTACTGTACTTGGAAGTAACTCTAATTGGAATGAACCACAGGCTATGCTTTAAAAGAGAGAGCCAGTGTGGTGTAGTGGTTAAGAGCGGTGGACTCGTAATCTGGTGATCCGGGTTTGCGTCCTCGCTCCTCCACATGCAGCTGCTGGGTGACCTTGGGCTAGTCACACTTCTCTGAAGTCTCTCAGCCTCACTCACCTCACAGAGTTTTTGTTGTGGGGGAGGAAGGGAAAGGAGAATGTTAGCCGCTTTAAGACTCCTTAGGGTAGTGATAAAGCGGGATACCAAATCCAAACTCTTCTTCTTCTTCAAAGGAACCTGTTTAGAATCGGTGCATAGGAACCAATTCCTAGGGGCCTTCGGCCTCCCCAATAAAATATTTGAGGGGACCCCCCCCCCAGCAGAGTTGATGGAAACTGCCATTTAAATAGTGTGCACCACATCATGTGATTGATGGGGCGGGGCCTACCTGCCCCCCCCCCCCAATATTTTAATTAAGCTGGAAGCCCTGGATCGGTTTTAACATTTGGGACAAAGGTGCTGGAGTTGTTGGGGCAGCTTGTGGGAAACTGCTGCCTTCTCCACTTAGAATGTCTCACCTAATAAGAGTTGGATCCAGATCATTAGAGAGGCCACAAGGCGTGCTTCTGACTTACAAGGCTGGTGGTTTCTGCGTTTAATACGATTTGGATTTAGAAATGAGAGAAGGACAAATCTAAACCAAGTGGAAGGATTCTGTCACCTGCTAAAATCAAACCTCCGCTCCCCCTCCCACTCTGTTTATTAACTACGGTAGTGCCCTAGACTACAGGGACGCGGGTGGCGCTGTGGGTTAAACCACAGAGCCTAGGACTTGCCGATTGGAAGGTCAGCGGTTTAATCCCAGCGACAGGGTGAGCTCCCGTTGCTCGGTCCCTGCTCCTGCCAACCTAGCAGTTCAAAAGCAAAGTGCAAGTAGATAAATGGGTACTGCTCTGGCGGGAAGGTAGGCATTTCCGTGCGCTGCTCTGGTTCGCCAGAAGCGGCTTTGTCATGCTGGCCACATGACCCGGAATCTGTACGCCGGCTCCCTCAGCCAATAAAGCGAGATGAGTGCCGCAATCCCAGAGTCGGTCACGACTGGACCTAATGGTCAGGGGTCCCTTTACCTTTACCTTTATGAATGGATAGCTTCCTTCTTCATTACCTCACTTGAGTTGATGAATCTGTTCAATGCTTGACTCCCTTCCTCTTCCATCTCTCTCTGTATGTACATGCATATACACAGAGCAACTGTCAGGGGTCCCTTAACCTTTACCTAGTGCCCTACACTAGTCCTACTTAGAGTAGACCCATTGAAGTAAATAGACATGACGAAGGTAGGCTCAGTCCTACCACAGCAACCCTGAGCCTTTCCGTCCAGAAAGAAGAGTGCCGTGCTCCTCTCTGTCTTGCTTCCCTGCGGTTCGTCCGGCCTCATTTCAGGCAACCGAGCCAAGCCCAACCTCTGGATTCGAGGCTGGAGGACAGCTTTAAGCGTTGGGTTGGCCATCAAATCATGATGATCACACTCATACCCTTGGCGTTTTCCCCCTGGAAAGCATTCCAGAAAAGTAGCCCTGTTCGCTGCACGGTAGCCGAAGAGTCCCTGCTTCAGCGCCTTGAATAAACACACAGGGCGCAATCTGGGCCCTGTGATTTCAATTGGCGTGGACCGCCTAATTCTGGGCGGGGTTGTGGTTTGAGAATCGCACCATTAAAAAAATAAATACTGGACTGAGAAAGCCCATTAAACTCAATATGGCTTCTAAGTGAATATGCTGAGAATACGACTGCCCACGGGGGCGGGGTTCTGTGAGAAGGACAGTTAGGGGACCCTTAATGAAATCCACAAGCCCCCCCCCCCACTCTTAAATCTTAGGGAAATCATGTCGCCTGTAGGAAGCCATCGTCCTCCTGTATTTCCATCACCGCCTACCCAGCTGCAATCCTAAACCTATTTGCCGCAACGAGATCAGTGGGGCTTTTTACCAGTGACGACCATTTATCTACGGGGGTGGGGGGAGAAATGTACCCAATGATTTTCTTTCTCTCTCTCTCCGTACCGTCCATGCCAAGCAAGCCACCCAACTCATAGGAGCTGAGGTCCCTTCAGCCCCCCCCCGTAAATTTTTTGAGGGGGCTGAGCTCCCCCCAAAAAGTTGATGGGCATCACCATTAAAGTGGTGTGGGTGTGTTCCGCCTCTTTTGTTCAGTTATGCGGGGCGGGCTTACCTGCCCCCCCCCCCCAATATTTTATTCAAGTTGGCACCCCTGATACCAACCAAGTATGTTCGGGATCGCAGCCAGGATGTGACAAAGACCTCATGGATGGTCATTCCAGGCGTAAAGAGATATGGTGGGGAGTCCTAGCAAGGCTTCTTAAACCTTATCCCCGCCTCCGGCCCCGCTACATTTGGTGCCCACACCTCCCAGGTCCACCGTGTCGTGCACGTCAGAAGCGATCGCCACGCATTCAATGGACGGCACGCGTCAGAGACGGCACTCCAGCTTCCTTTCGGAGTGGAAAGGCCTGTTCTGAGCGAGGTTGTGTCTCCCTGGTCAGTTTCGTCAGCGGACCACCCAGAAAACCAAGGGAGCTCGACGACGTCTCGCTGGGGGATCGTCTAGCCGCCTTCTCCAAAGGGCTGGCTCGAGTGCGCGCCGGGCCTTCCCTTCGCTTTGGATAAACGCGGCTGTTCTTCCCACAACTCCTCCTCCCCGTCCACCCCCCCCCCCCCAATCGCCTCGTCTCTTTTGCAGCCAAAGCGGCTCTTTAATAAAAGGCGCAGGGAGGCAAGACCAGAACCCGCGTCCAAACCCCTGCTTAATCCAATGAAGGCAATTTCCGAGCGTAATTGCGAACATGTTTTAATGCATATGCATGAAAAGGGCTTCTTCTCTCCTTTTTTTTCCGAGAGACCGACTTTACATGCTTATGTAATTGATTGAGGCGCTGACCCGCTATTCAAAATGTTATTTGAGAACCATCAGAATGCGTAAACTTGCAAATTGCCCAGCTTGTATCTGAATTAATACCTCATTCATCATCATTATGGGTTGATAAGTTAATTTAACCATTTCATTCTGCCTTAATGAGCTATAGTTAAATTAATGCCACATAATATATGAAAGTAACATTTAAATAGAGGCACTGGGCTGAGACAAACAGAGGCTGCCGCTATTTGGGCTTGAAATAACGTGACATAAATCTTTTCTTCATTACAGGAGCCAGTCTGTTCTACTAGCAGTTATGAAGTATTTATTCATTCGCTTGCTTTCGCTACACACTCGTCCGCCCTCCCCGCGCACAGCCTCCCCCG